>NC_091983.1:40719620-41082120 GCF_044704955.1 Pristiophorus japonicus | reverse complement strand
AGTTTCCTGATGAATGCGTCCCTGCCCTTCTGGGGCATAACTACCCGGCTGCCCCATAGTAGGCAGTCGGCTTGGATGGAGAGCTCATCCATCCATCTGTGGAACGGTCTGACCTCCTCAGGGCATGCTCCGTGTGCGGGCACCCAATCCCGAGTCAAAACACATTTTTTAATCAGGGATCGGAGGGGATCTCTGTTTGTCCAGATTTTGATCTGGCGGGCTGTGATGGGGCAGCCTACGCTGTCAAAGGCATCGACAGCCATGACCATCTCGACACATTGCTACGCTGCCCCCTCGATGGTGGCCAATGGAAGCCTGCTGAGCGCGTCAGCGCAATTTTCAGTGCCGGGCCGGTGCCGGATGAAATAAGCAGCCAGCGTGAGAGCCCATCGCTGTATGCGAGCTGATGCATTGGCATTAATAGCCTTGCTGTCTGACAACAGGGATGTTAATGGCTTGTGGTCCATCGCTAATTCAACCTTCCTACCAAAGAGGTACTGATGCATTTTTTTTACACCATAGACACATGCAAGCGCTTCCTTCTCGACCATCCCATATCCCTGTTCTGCTTGAGAGAGCGACCTGGAGGCATAAGCCACAGGTTGTAGTTGACCCTCAGCATTGCCCTGCTGCAACACGCACCCAACCCCATAGGACGATGCATCACATGTCAGAACCAATTTTTACAGGGATCGTACAGGGTCAACAACTTGTTTGGACAAAGTAGGTTTCGAGCCCGATCAAAAGCCCGTTCCTGACAGTCCCCCCAAAACCAATCGCAACCCTTTCACAGGGGCACGTTTAGCAGCCCCAACAACGTGCTCAAGTTCGGCAGAAAGTTCCCGAAATAGTTCAACAGTCCCAGGAATGAACGCAACTCCGATGTGTTGCAGGGCCTGGGTGCTCGTCGAATCGCCTCTGTTTTCGATTCGGTGGGCTGAATCCCATCTGCAGCAACCCTCCTGCCCAGAAACTCAACCTCAGGAGCTAAGAACACACATTTAGACTTCTTGAGAAGCAGGCCTACCCGGTCCAGTCAGCGTAGCACCTCCTCCAGGTTGTGGAGATGTTCCTCGGTGTCTCGACCCGTGATGAGGATGTCGTCCTGGAATACGATCGTTCCAGGAATGGATTTAAGCAGGCTTTCCACGTTTCGTTGAAAAATCGCGGCCGCTGATCGAATGCCAAACGGGCACCTGTTATAAACGAACAGTCCCTTGTGCGTGGTGATGGTGGTCAGTAGTTTGGATTCTTCGGCCAGTTCCTGGTTATTATAGGCTGAAGTGAGGTCCAACTTGGTGACAGCTTGCCGCCTGCCAGCGTGGCGAAGAGGTCCTCTGCTCTCGGGAGCGGGTATTGATCTTGTAGGGACACCCGATTGATGGTGGCCTTGTAGTCACCACAGATCCTGACAGAGCCATCCGCTTTTAGGACGGGAATGATGGGGCTCTCCCAGTCGCTGAATTCAACAGGCGAGATGATGCCCTCTCTCAACAGCCGGTCCAATTCGCTCTCGATCTTTTCCCGCATCACATACAGCACCGCTCTGGCTTTGTGGTGCACTGACCTGGTGTCCGTGGTGATGTGTATCACCACTTTAGTGCTTTTGAAAGTCCCGACGCCAGGTTGGAATAGTGAATCGAATTGTTGAAGGACTTGTGAGCACAAACTTCGCTCCACAGATGACATTGCGTGAACATCCCCCCCATTTCCAGTTCGTTTCGGCTAACCAGCTCCTCCCCAACATTTCGGATCCGTTGCCTGGGACAATCCAGAGCGGCAGCCGATTCACTAACCCATTGTGCGTGACAGCCAACATTGCACTGCCTAGCACCGGAAAGATTTCTTTAGTATAAGTCTGTAATTATGTCTCAATACGTGCTAATTTGGGTCTACTGGCTTTAAGTGGCCATAGCTTCTCAAATTGCTGAACGCCCATGAGTGACTGGCTGGCCCCAGTGTCCAGCTCCATGCGTACTGGGAATACAGTTTAATAAAACCCTGATCCTCATTGGTGGCGTTTTGGTGTATGAACTGTGAATATTCTCCACATGGACCCGCTGAACCTCGGCATCCATTGATTTGCCCCAAAAGTCATCCTACCTCAAAGAACCCTCTTCTGGTCCATCCGCCTTATATATTAGTCTGGTTGCAGACTTCCTGCACGTTCGAGCTAAGTGGCCTCTGAGATTGCAGTTCCTGCAGACAAACTGTTCAAATCTGCAAGATCGAGCTGAGTGTTTTCTCCCACACCTCCAGCATGAGTTAAAGTTTCCATTGTTGGGAACAAAGGGACTATGGCCAGGCATTCCGCGCTGACTGTCCCTTTGACTGCTCTTAAGTACCCTATTAGTGGGTGTCAATGGCCCCATCCCGGGCCGCATTGTCCACTGTGATGGCGTGAATGTCCGTTCAGCCTGCCATTGTCTCTGTTGAAGTCCTACTCTGGGGTCTATTGCTGCCTGGGAAGTGTCGGACTGCCCCTGCCTGCCTGTGGGGCTCTGAGTCGTATTGATGATGTTGACTCCCTGATCCATCGCTGCGTTAGAGGCAGAATTGCGCGCGTATATTATTTTCGTCTCTTCCTCACCTGCCATGAAAGTTTGAGCTATCAACGCCGCCGCTTCCAAGGTCAAATCCTTGGTCTCAATTAATTTGCGGGAAATTCCCGCATGACCGATGCCCTCTATAAAGAAGTCCCTTAGCATCTTCCCCCCCCCCTCACCCCCCGCAGGCGTCTGTGAACTTAGAGGCTGGCCAAACGCCGGAGTTCCGGTATGCTCTGTCCTTCATGACAGTGGGTGTAGAATCTGTGTCGGGCCATTTGTATGCTACTCGCCAGTTTGAGGTGCTCACTGATCAATTTGCTAAGTTCTTCAAAGGTTTTGTCCGCCGGCTTTTCGGGTCCTTCATGAGCGCGTAAGTCTTTGGTCCGCAGTTGGTCAACAGATGAGCCCTTCGCTTGTCGGTCGCTGCATCCCCCAGCCACTCTTTTGTAACAAAGCTTTGCTGAAGCCTCTCGACAAAATCGTCCCTGTCTTCCCCAACACAGTACCGTTCCTCTGTGCTACCGGTGGCCAATCTCGTGGGTGGTGAATTCCCGTTTCTCGTCGCCAATGTAAAGTCCTTACTCTACAGTATGAAACCACACAAGGCACATTCTGGGGACCTTGACTCTTTATTCACAGGACTCCAAAGACGATGACCCTGCGTGGGACCTCCCTTTTTATACCTGTGTGATCAGGTAAGGAGTGTCTCCCACAAGTTCACCCCTTGTGGTCAAGGTGTGCATCTAGGTTGAGTGTATGCAGTTATACAGTGGTGTTACATTGTGGTTACATACATGACATCGCTCTCTCTCTCTCTCTCTCTCTCTCTCTCTGTCTCTCTTTCTCCCCCACCTCAGATTATTTCTCTCTTTCAGAAGACCGCGCAAATGTTCGTGTAAATAATCACAGTGATATTCTAGGCAAAAGTCCCAGTAGCAGCTCCTGCTTCAGGATCGAGCGGCAATGAGCTCCACGTGGATTGTGGTTCGGCCGCACTTCCTTGTATATCGCACTGCGCGTGCGTGACTGGATCAAGCAGGCATACGCAAAGGTGGGGCAGAATCCAAGGCCAGCATGCACAGAAGGACACAAAAATGTTGTTGCAGATAATCACTCTGCTGACGAAGGGACATCAGCCTGAAACATTAACTCTGTTGCTCTCTCCACAGTTGCTGCCTGACCTGCTGAGTATTTCCATCATTTTTTGGGCATATATTTAGATCTGATTTGCGCGATTACCTTGATGCTGTAAACTTTTGTTCACAATTTGGTACAGAATGGAGAACTACATAGAACAATTGATTATAAGTGTAGTAAACATTGAAACATTTTATTAAACAAGATATTCTACTCCTGAGAAGAGTACCCTAGGCTATATGCCATTCAACAAGAATTAAATACCAGTATAATTTCTATAAGTGCAGTGGCATTTTCTGTATAGCTTTTATTACTTGCGTGAGTAATTAATGCTGCAGTTTAGAGAGAAACATTTTTGAATGTCAGAACACTGAAAATTGTCCATTTACCACTTGCTACTAATAGGCAACTGGTGACAGCATCTGCATATAATGTATCCTGGTCCCAGTTACATATCTGTGGATACGGGTTACCAGCAAGCAATTTTTGAATATTTTGCTTTGATTTTATTTTCCTAGTACAATTTCATACATTTTTATGACTTACTGACCAGCCTGACACATTTGCTTTAAGTCCACCAATTAGTAGCAGGCGTTCTCTTCAGTTTAATGTTGTCCCTGTTTCTGTGCTCTGAAATGTCAGTAAAATTGAACTCCGAGCTCCAATGAAGCTGAATAAATCCACGCATCACTAGGCATACTAATGCAGGGAGATCTATGCCTAGCTGTTGTAGGAGTTTAGAAGCTAAGTACATGATGAGGAAGTAAGAACAATGATGAGTCATCAACTGAAAATAACCGCAAAAAAAGTCAAGTTTGTCTTTAAAGGAACATGTGAAATCAAATATTTTTCATTATTCTTTAGAATGTCATAATTATGAATTGTAATCTTTTTTTTTACTTTGAGAAAAGAGAAAAAATTCAAATTAAGATAAGGAAGATGTTAGGGTAGATTTTCAACTTGCCATCTGCGCACCCCATGCTATATTAATTTAAACCCTCCCCTGCAGCGCTCGTTAATCTCCCAGCAGGGGCATTGTCTTATTCAGATGAAGCTTGTCTGTCCTGTTAGAGGTCACTCCTGTCTCCGAACTTGTTCCAGGAATTTGAACGCCTCCTTCCTGCCCCATCTGTCTAGCCATGCAATTACCTTCCTTATGTTATTATTCCTTACTGAAAAGTACATGCCAGACGCGAGACTCCCTAAGCAAATGCTCTATGCAGAGCTCCTTCATGGCAAACGAGCCAAAGGTGGGCAGCGGAAACATTACAAGGGCACCCTGAAAGCCTCCCTGATAAAGTGCGACATCACCACTGACACTTGGGAGTCCCTGGCCGAAGACCGCCCCAGGTGGAGAAAGTGCATCCGGGAGGGCGTTGAGCTCTTTGAATCTCAACGCCGAGAGCGTGAAGAGGTCAAGCGCTGGCAGCGGAAGGAGCGTGAGGCATAGAAACATAAAAAGTAGGTGCAGGAGTAGGCCATTCGACCCTTTGAGCCTGCACCACCATTCAACAAGATCATGGCTGATCATTCCCTCAGTACCCCTTTCCTGCTTTCTGCCCATACCCCTTGATCTCCTTAGCCGTAAGGGCCATATCTAACTCCCTCTTGAATATATCCAATGAACTGGCATCAAAACTCTCTGCAGCAGGGAATTCCACAGGTTAACAACTCTCTGAGTGAAGAAGTTTCTCCTCATCTCGGTCCTAAATGGCCTACCCCTTATCCTAAGACTGTGTCCCCCTGGTTCTGGACTTCCCCAACATAGGGAACATTCTACCCGCATCTAACCTGTCCCGTCCAATTAGAATCTTATATGTTTCTATGAGATCCCCTCTAATCCTTCTAAACTCCAATGTATAAAGGCCTAGTTGATCCAGTCTCTCCTCATATGTCAGTCCTGCCATCCCGGGAATCAATCTGGTGAACCTTTGCTGCACTCCCTCAATAGCAAGAACGTCCTTCCTCAGATTAGGGAGACCAAAACTGAACAGAATATTCCAGGTGAGGCCTCACCAAGGCCCTGTACAATTGCAGTAAGACCTCCCTGCTCCTATACTCAAATCCCCTAGCTATGAAGGCCAACATACCATTTGCCGCCTTCACCGCCTGTTGTACCTGCATGCCAACTTTCACAAAGACTGATGAACCATGACACCCAAGTCTCGTTGCACCTTCTCTTTTCCTAATCTGCCACCATTCAGATAATATTCTGTCTTTGCGTTTTTGCCCCCAAAGTGGATAACCTCACATTTATCTACATTATACTGCATCTGCCATGCATTTTCCCACTTACCTAACCTGTCCAAGTCACCCTGCAGCCTCCTAGCGTCCCCCTCACAGCTCTCACCGCCACCCAGTTTAGTGTCAACAGCAAACTTGGAGATATTACTTCATCCAAATCATTGATGTATATTGTATAGAGCTGGGGTCCCAGCACTGAGCCCTGTGGCACTCCTCTAGTCACTGCCTGCCATTCTGAAAAGGACACGTTTATCACGACTCTCTGCGTCCCGTCTGCCAACCAGTTCTCTATCCATGTCAGTACATTATCCCCAATACCATGTGCTTTGATTTTGAACACCAATCTCTTGTGTGGGACCTTGTCAAAAGCCTTTTGAAAGTCCAAATACATCACATCCACTGGTTCTCCCTTGTCCACTCTGCTAGTTACTTCCTCAAAAAATTCCAGAAGATTTGTCCAGCATGATTTCCCCTTCATAAATCCATGCTGACTTGGACCGATCCTGTCACTGCTTTCCAAATGCGCTGCTATTTCATCCTTAATAATTGATTCCAACATTTTCCCCATTACTGATGTCAGGCTAACCAGTCTATAATTTCTCTCTCCCTTTTTAAAAAGTGGTGTTACATTAGCTACCCTCTAGTACATAGGAACTGATCCAGATTCAATAGACTGTTGGAAAATGATCACCAATGCATCCACTACTTCTAGGGCCACCTCCTTAGGTACTCTGGGATGCAGACTATCAGGCCCCGTGTATTTATTGGCCTTCAATCCCATCAATTTCCCTAACGCGATTTCCCGCCTAATAAGGATATCCTTCAGTTCCTCCTCCTCACTAGACCCTTGGTCCCCAATACAATTGGAAGGTTATTTGTGTCTTCCTTCTTGAAGACAGAACCAAAGTATTTGTTCAGTTGGTCAGCCATTTCTTTGTTCCCCATTATAAATTCACCTGAATCCAACTGCAAGGGACCTCCGTTTGTCTTCACTATTTTTTTTCTCTTCAAATATCTATAGAAGCTTTTGCAATCAGTTTTTATGTTCGCAGCAAGCTTCTTCTCATACTCTATTTTCCCCCTCTTAATTAAACCCTTTGTCCTCCTCTGCTGAATTCTAAATTTCTCCCATTTCTCAGGTTTGTTGCTTTTTCTGGCCAATTTATATGCCTCTTCCTTGAATTTAACACTATCCTTAATTTCCCTTGTTAGCCACGGTTGAGCCACCTTCCCCGTTTTATTTTTACTCCAGACAGGGATGTCCAATTGCTGAAGTTCATCCATGTGATCTTTAAATGTTTGGGGTGCCTATCCACCGTCAACCCTTTAAGTATCATTTGCCACTCCATTCTAGCCAATTCACGCCTCAAACCATCGAAGTTACCTTTCCTTAAGTTCAGGACCCTAGTTTCTGAATTAACTGTGTCACTCTCCATCTTAATAAAGAATTCTACCATGTTATGGTCACTCTTCCCCAAGGAGCCTCGCACAACAAGATTGCTAATTCATCCTTTCTCATTACACATCACCCAGTCTAGGATGGCCAGCTCCGTAGTTGGTTCCTCGACATATTGGTCTAGAAAACTATCCTTAATACACTCCAGGAAATCCTCCTCCACCACATTGCTACCAGTTTGGTTAGCCCAATCAGTATGTAGATTAAAGTCACCCATGACAACTGCTGTACCTTTATTGCATGCATCCGTAATTTCGTGTTTGATGCTTTCCCCAACCTCCTCTACTGTTTGGTGGTCTGTACATCACTCCCACTAGCGTTTTCTGCCCCTTGGTATTCCGCAGCTCCACTCATGCCGATTCCACATCATCCAAGCTAATGTCCTTTCTTACGATTGCATTAATTTCCTCTTTAACCAGCAATGCCACCCCGCCTCCTTTTCCTTTCTGTCTATCCTTCCTAACTGTTGAATACCCCTGTATGTTGAATTCCCAGCCTTGGTCACCCTGGAGCCATGTCTCCGTGATGTCATTTACATCATACCCGTTAACTGCTATCTGCGCAATTAATTCGTCCACCTTATTCCAAATACTCCTCGCATTGAGGCACAGAGCGTTTAGGCTTGTCTTTCTAACACACTTTGCCCTTTTAGAATTTTGCTGTAATGTGGCTCTTTTTGCTTTTTGCCTTAAGTTTCTCTGCCCTCCACTTTTAATTTTCTTCTTTCTATCTTTTGCTTCTGCCCCCATTCTACTTCCCTCTGTCTCCCTGCATAGTTTCCCATCCCCCTGCCATATAGTTTAACTCTTCCCCAACAGCACTAGCAAACGCTCCCTCTAGGACATTTGTTCCAGTCCCGCCCAGGTGCAGACCGTCCGGTTTGTACTGGTCCCACCTCCCCCAGAACCAGTTCCAATGTCCCAGGAATTTGAATCCCTCCCTTCTGCACCACTCCTCAAGCCACGTATTCATCTGAGCTATCCTGCGATTCCTACTCTGACTAGCATATGGCACTGGTAGCAATCCTGAGATTACTACTTTTGAGGTCCTACTTTTTAATTTAGCTCTGAGCTCCCTAAATTCATCTCGTAGGACCTCATCCTGTTTTTTTTACCTATATTGTTGGTACCTATATGCACCACGACAACCCTTTTCAGAATGTCCTGCACCCGCTCCGAAACATCCTTGACCCTTGCACCAAGGGGGTAACATACCATCCTGGAGTCTTGGTTGCGGCCGCAGAAACTTCTATCTATTCCCCTTACAATTGAATCCCCTATCACTATAGCTCTCCCACTCTTTTTCCTGCCCTCCTGTGCAACAGAGCCAGCCATGGTGCCATGAACTTGGCTGCTGCTGCTCCCTCCTGATGAGTCATCCCCCTCAACAGTACCCAAAGCGGTGTATCTGGTTTGCAGGCGGATGACCGCAAGGGACCCCTGCACTCCCTTCCTTGCACTGCTCTTCCTGTTGGTCATCCATTCCCTATCTGGCTGTGTACCCTTTACCTGCGGTAAGACCAACTCACTAAACGTGCTACTGACGTCATTCTCAGCATCGTGCATGCTCCAGAGTGAATCCATCCGCAGCTCCAGTGCCTCAATGCTGTCCGTCAGGAGCTGCTGCCGGATACACTTCCCGCACACATAGTCGTCAGGGACACCGGAAGCGTCCCTGACTTCACACATAGTACAGGAGGAGCATAACACGTGTCTAAGCTGTCCTAGGCAAACCAGTCCCACCCACCCCTTTCCTCGACGAGTGTCTGGCCCACTTGTGACCAGGTCTGTGGCTCTCGCATTGGACTGTTCAGCCACCAAAAAACTCACTTCAGGAGTGGAAGCATGTCTTCCTCGATTCTGAGGGACTGCCTATGATGGTGATGAGTTCTCACTAATGTTTTGGGGGGTGGGGTGGGCCCTATCACAGTTTCGCGCATGCACAAAATTTAACATGGGAAAAGCCAGTCCCAGGCTGGGCAGGGCCGGCAGACAGCTGGGCGACCACGCAGCTTAGAGGGAACATTGCCTGGTAGCCTTACCTGTAACATTGTTTTATAACCCACAATGAGGTTTCTTCCCCACTCAGCAAGCGTTTGCACACTTTTTTTCTTTTTTTCTCTCTCTGCTTCAATCGAATCTTTCTTCCCTCTCCCTCCTTTGCAATATATTCTTTTTCTACATTTCCGCCTTCCCCCCCCGCCCCAAGGGATCTAACCTTTTCCCCAAGATAGCATGTCTTTCTGTGATTCTATTCCCTGTTCCCTTTTACACCAAATCCTCAGGTGGTCTTTCATGCCCTGATCTGACCGGGTCAGTATCTGAAATTTGAGGTTGAAGTGCAATGCATAGTTTTCAGATTAGGTGTGTTGGACAAGGCATCTGCTGATCCTGTTTTATATATTAGTGGATCTTTGGCATTGCTCATAGTGAGTCATGTGTTATGTAATGTACCATGTGTTACCAGGACCACGGATTGAATTTATGCATATGAAATTATAACTAATCAGAATGTTGCTCAATGTGATGACAGACAGGAACTCTATTGTCATGATTTTATTATCACAAAGATAAATGTACAGATGGATATCTATGTATTTTTGGGGGAGTGAGAAAGTTATTTAAAAAAAAAAAGGTTAGGAATTTATAAAGAAATGAAAATTTAAGCCTGGTTTATACATTGTTCTTGTTTGCCGGTAACATTCTCTTTGGCTGATGTAACATCAGTTTTGCTGGATGCATTGGACACAGAAAAAGTATTTTGCATCAAAAGCCACCCCTTTGATTTCACATTCTTTTAACAATGTTTGCGTGCTCTGGTAGTCATGGTTTCATAGAGCTTTGGATTTCAAAATCAGTTTGCTAATTGGTTGGCTGATGGGCATGATTAAAAACCATTAGAAAGAAAGAAAGACTAACATTTATATAGCACCTTTCGCGACTACCAGACATCTCAAAGTGCTTTACAGCCAATGAAGTATTTTTAGAGTGTAGTCACTGTTGTAATGTGTGAAACGAGCCAGAATCTGTGGAAATTAGTCCCTGAACTGAAGGTGATTCAGAAATGGTTTTGAACAGAGTAGCCTGGCAAAGGAATGAAGCTTTCTTTTTTAATAGTTCATTGAAAATTGATGTATGACATAAGCCTGCTGTTCTTCTATGACAGATTTGCACAAGTACGGTATTTTATTCTGATTGTCATGAATAGACTTTTGTATATTTTGAACGTTTATTCTACGCGAAACGTTGACATGCAAGTTTAGATGGAGTAGAAATGGCATGAGTTAATACCAGCCCGTCATTTTTCACTGATATTTTTGTATCTTGACATGAGAACTGCAGACACATCATTCATTTGAAAATGCCCGAGTTCATAGAAACACAGGTTTTAAATGTCATTGCGCACCCAAAAGCTCAAAGTCTTTATTTTAGTGTTTTCAATACTGGCTGCACTATTTAGTTCCTATTGAAAGGATATTTTTTTTAATGCTGTAGGTTCTTTGCAAACCTGCCAACATTATCCATATATTTTCAATGGTAAGACGGTCTTGCACCAGAACAGAACAAAAGTGTGAGTGCCTACTAGGGACATATGAGTTGCAGAAATATCTCTTGGAATGAACATGGTAAGAGTAACTTGAGGCTATCCTTTGTTGTTATGCTCTACATGACTTGTGCTAGCACAGGTCCTGAGTGCAGAGAGAGGAAGAGGTGGTTACTTCTGCCACTATCTAGCCACAAAAATATCAGAAGGGTACGTACGGACTGATTCTAAACCTAGAATGGATAAAATTTTTTTTAAGGAACTTTAAAAATTGCAACGCTATCTTACATTATGCGGATAGTATGTGTTAGGAATGGCATCTGCAAATATCTGATGCATATTTTCATGCTGCTAATAAGGGGGGGAAACGGGGTGGCAGAGAGAGTGTTCCCAAATATTTGTTTCATGATTATCAATATCCCCTTTATGTAAGGTAATTGTAAGCTTATTTCAATGCTAGCAGCAATTCCACAGTTGCAGAGTATTTGTCTGCCTTAACTAGGTGATTTCCATCCAACAGCTGGCTTGGGAAACTGACAGCTTACTTGTCCAGTGGGTGAATACATGGATTCTAGTAACTGTTGTACTGCACTATTAATTTTGATACAATAAAGACCAAAAATAAGAATAATGATGTACAAGATTTTGGAGGGGCAAACTTGAAAATGCTGACATGAAAAACCGAATTAGAAAGATTAACAGGAGACAAATGGAATTTTCAACGACACTAGAAAAGGTCATGGGAATAAAATGTATTCCTTTTGAGAATTTGGGAAAATCTAGTCAGACCTTGGATTGCAGTGAGCAAATAAAGAGGTCAAAATAACCTGCCGACCAAACAAATATTTTAGGATACCCAGGAAAACAGTTCCAAAGAAATGAGGATTGGATTCCTATTGAAGTCAGTTGAGGATCACTAAAATAGCATTTGATGAGATAAGGGGGAAAGAAAATGTGAATCGACATATCTAGTTTTGCATGGGGGAACAAAATTACTTTAATCTTAAAACATAATTGTTAATTTTGTACTCGTGTCTCCTAGCCCTCTGCTTACATTTGAAGTACTTGGCATAAATCTATTTTATCTGTATCAGTGAAAAATGTGAAGACCCAAATCATGTCTCCTCCAACTTTTCTTTAATGAAAACACATTTGTTCAGTTTTGAGTCTTCACAACTTTGAGCCCCAGATCTTACTGATTCCTGCTGTAGAATCTTTCCTTTGGCAGTTCGTTGGGTGTTTAAGATGGATTACCCTTGGTTTATGAAAGCACCAGGTTTAATTGAACAAATGGTCATCTTTAGTTTTATGCCTTAAACCACTTTTTAAGATTTTGGAATTCTCTAACCCGAAGATTCAATCTTTGAGTATATTTAAGACAGAGCTCGATATATTTTTGGATCTTAAGGGAATCAAGGGATATGGAGATCGTGCTGGAAAGTGGAGTTGAGGTAGAAGATCAGCCATGATCTTCCTGAATGGTAGAGCAGGCTTGAGAGGCTGAATGGCCTACTCCTGCACCTAGTTCTAATATTCTTATTTTGAGCAGTACACAGTAAATGAAGGCAAAGGGGTAGAACGAGTCAGAACAGCGGTTATTTGTAATGTAATACAAAGATCAGTCAATCCAAGCATCATTCAACGAATGTTGTCAGACTAGCAATGCAACCATGAGAAACCCCATATTTCCACATTTACTCAGTCAAATCTATTGCGCACCAGTTTCCAATCCAGATTGCTTGTTGCTCCATGCTTCGGCTCTCTGTTAAATGCTTAGCTAGATTTTTATTTTAAGAATGTGCTTGACAGTTGATCAGAAAGCAGAACTATGGGACAATTTTTAACTGGGTACGAAGTGCGTGGGCCTCATCAGCATAATTCAGATGAGCTGTCATGTGCCCAATGAGTGCCAGCAGGCAGCTCACCACTCTGGGGGCAGAAATTCTGGCAGCTCTATGGATGAGTCAACCTGGAAGACTGCAAAAGGGGACAGTAGAAGTATGCTGGGGGAGCGGACCCACCCTGTGGCTGGCAGTTGGCCACAGTATTTTTTGGTATTACATTTTGTGTGGCCAGGAGGAGCATTCCTGTTCCAGCTGGAACTTCAACATTTCTCCCACCCCGCCACCCCCTCTCAAAAAAAAAAAGTTCCAGGCCTTTTTTAGTGGTCCATGAATGTGTCTGGTCATAGTATTGGTTGAATCAATATACTATAATACTGGGCTGCCTATTTTATGTGCTCATTTGTTTGTTTTACTTTACATTTTGGAAACAATTAACTTTATAATACAAACATTTTTGGACTGTTGGGATGGCATTACCATCGCCGAATCCCCACCATTAACATCCTGGGGTTCACCATTGACCAGAAACTTAACTGAACCAGCCACACACATAGGCCGCAAGTTTCGACATGATTTGCTCCTGATTTTTAGGAGCAACTGGTGTAGAACGGAGAATCTTAGAAATCGGAATTCTCGCCATTTAGTTTGCTCCAGTTCTAGTCAGTTAGAACAGTTTCACTTTGGAACAGAATTTTTTTTCAAAAGGGGGCGTGTCCGGCCACTTACGCCTGTTTTCAAAGTTTCGTCAGTGAAAACTTACTCCAAACTAACTTAGAATGGAGTAAGTGAAGATTTTTGTACGCTCAAAAAAACCTTGTCTACACATTAGAAAATCAGGCGTAGGTTACAAATCAGGCGTAGGGAATTGGGGGGGGGGGCGGTTTAAAGGGAAGTTTACAAACATTAAACACTTCAGTTTTACAAATAAAGAGCCATCATCAATAATAAATGATAAAAACATCAATAAATCAACCAATAAATCAATCAAAAAAAATTAATAAGAAATAATAATTTTTTTAAAAATCAATAAATAAAACATTTTCTACTTACTGACTGCAGCACCAGGAGCCCTCCAACAGTGTGCTGGGATGCCCCCCCCACCCAGTGTGTCTCTGTCAGTGTCTCTATCTCTCTGTCTCTCTGTCTGTGTGTATGTCTTCACTCTGTCTGTCAGTGTCTGTGTTTCTGACAGCGAGAGGGGGGGCGGTAGCGGGAGAGAGGGGGGGAGCAGAGGGAGGGAAGGGGGAGGGATGAGGGAGAAGGGGAAGGGAGTGGGGGAGAAGGGGTGGAGGAGGAGGGGGGGAAGGGGGAGGGGGGAGGAGGAGAAGGAGGGAGGGGAGAGGGGGGAGGAGGAGGAGAAGAAGGGGGGAGGGGGGAGGGGAGGAGGACAAGAAGGGGGGAGGGATGGGGGAGAAGGGGAGGGATGGGGGAGATGGGGGAGGGGAAGGGGGATGGATGGGGGGGGGGATGGATGGGGGAGAAGAGGGAGGGGGGAGGAGGAGAAGAAGGGGGGGAGGAGGAGAGGGGGGTTAGGGGGGGAGGAGAAGGGGGAGGAGGAGAGGGAGGAGGAGAGGGGGGTTAGGGGGGGAGGAGAAGGGGGGGGAGGAGGGAGGAGGAGAGGGGGGGGTGGGGAGGAGGAGGGAGGAGGAGAGGGGGGGTGGGGAGGAGGAGAGGGGGGGAGGAGGGAGGAGGAGAGGGGGGGTGGGGAGGGGAAGGGGGGAGGGGAGGGGAAGGGGGGAGGGGAGGGGGGAAAGGGGTTAAAGAGGGGGGTGAAGGGAGATGTGGGAGGGAGGCTGAACGGGCCTGGCCCAAGACTTCGGGCAGAGCCCGTCCCCAGCACCAGATTTACAGGTAGGTGGCGTTGGGTTGGGTCGGGGGGAGGGAGGTCGGTTCGGTTTGGATCGGGGGGAGGGAGGTCAGGTCGGGTCCAGTCGTGGGGGGGGAGGGTTGAGCGGGAGTCGGGTCGGTGTCGGTATCGGGTCCGGTCCAGAGGCGGGGAGCAGGAGTCGGGTTGGTGTCGGTGTCGGGTCCGGTCCGGAGGCGGGGGGTAGGGGGGGAAGTGGGAGTCGGGTCGGGGGCGGGGGGGGGGGGGGGAAAGAAGCGGGAGTCGGGTCGGTATCGGGTCCGGTCCGGAGGCGGGGGGGGGAGCAGGAGTCGAGTCGGGAGGAAGCAGGAGCTGACCGTGTGAGGAGCCTTATTCACGCAGCCCCAGTGAGGCCATTCGGTCAGGGCTAGGAGCTGCGTGCTTCGGGGCCCTCCCACAGTTTTGGGCGCCTGGAGCTACTGCGCAGGTGCAGAGGTCCCGGCACTGTTTTCAGCTCGACACCATCCAGGACAAAGCAGCCCGCTTGATTGGCACCTCATCCACCATCTTCAACATTCACAGTCTCCACCACCGGCGTACTGTGGCTGCAGTGTGTACCATCTACATGATGTACTGTAGCAACTCGCCAAGGCTTCTTCGACAGCAGTTCCCAAACCTCTACTGCCAAGAAGGAAAAGTGCAGCGGGTGCATAGGAACACCACCACTTGCAAGTTACTCACCATTCTGACTTGGAAATATGTCGCTGTTCCTTCATCGTCGCTGGGTCAAAATCCCAAAACTCCCTCCCTAACAGCACTGTGGGAATATCTTCACCACACGGACTGCAGCGGTTGAAGAAGGCGGTTCACCACCAGCTTCTCAAGGGCAATTAGGGATGGGCAATAAATGCTGGCCTGGCATTTTATTTTAAAAGCAGTGATTTTAATTATATTTAAAAGTGGATGATCTGGAAATTGTATTTGTTGTTGATCCATATATTCCTTCGAGCCTAATTTGGCCCAGCTCTCACTCAGTCTTCCTGCAGACTCACTGCTCAACCGGAAAACTGCAGCTTAACTCCTACACATAATGTGACCTCGTGTTTTCCTTTCCAAATGTTCCCAACCCGTTCCAAGAGTTGTCTTTGCAAGCTTCAGTATACCGTCACAACCTGTCATCATGTTTCCCCCTTTTTTTAATCCTATGATGCCCGAA
Source organism: Pristiophorus japonicus (assembly GCF_044704955.1). NCBI lineage: Eukaryota > Metazoa > Chordata > Chondrichthyes > Pristiophoridae > Pristiophorus > Pristiophorus japonicus. The sequence continues at coordinate 41,066,327 of NC_091983.1, read as the reverse complement.
TGCTGCTTAGTAGAACTGAGAAATGCAGTTCATTACAGAAGTTGCACTCTGTTCCAAGTGAGAATGGTTTGTACTGAAACAGGAATTTAGACGGCAGATCTGTTAAATGAACAGAGCTGAACGTTGGTGTGTGGGAGGGGGTTCTTAGCATTGTTGCAGATGATTAGATGCTGATCATAATCTCAGCTGGTTGTTCAAGATTGTCAGGAACATTTTTACAGCACATACAGTCACCATTTTGAAAATAAGGACACTTGCAAAAATAGGGCAACGGTTGCCAGTCCCTAAGATTTCTATAATTTACACTGTGATTTTCCGACCTTGATTCCTGACTTTAATGAGTATGCTGAGAATGAGTATGTCAATTCACAGGCAATATTTGTGAGCAGAGTTTAAAAAAAAATACAGGGATCGCAAATTAAGAGACCATGGCCGCAATTTCGCCAACGGCTGCGGGTGGCATGTGGGGAACACGCTCCTGGTTCCAGCCCGCCCTCCCGCAGCAATCTTCCCTAGATTGTTAAACCCGCCCTGCGGGGGCCTCGGCCAATTAATAGCAAGCCCGTGTGATGACGTCATCTGATGATGCATCATCAGCCGGTTTCCTTAAAGGGACCACATCCACATTGATTTTGACTGTTCTTCTGACCGTGTTCTGCAGCATTGAGGTGCTGCAAACACTGCACAAAGGTGTCGGCTGCACCCAGGCTCTCCCACCACTCCCTCCAGATGCTTATCGAGGGAGTCACAGCACGCAAGGAGGTTCTCTTCCCTTCCAATGGGCAGAAAAGACCTCCCCAGGACATCAACGCAGCCGGGTTGCACATTGCACAGGAGGGCACAAACAGGGATGTCATCAGGTGGTCCTGGCTGCAGTGGCACAAACTTTTCAATGATCTCCGGAGATCACAAAATGTTACTGCAAAGCCACACTCAACCTCATCCTGCACTGCCACTCATCACATCCCCATCACACTGCATTACCTACCCTACTCTTGCACATCCTTACTCACACCAACTGACCTTGCACCTCCACCCATCCCCCTTTCTGTATCTACATTATCAGTTCCCCATTTCTCTAGCTAGCCCTCACACTGACCCTCCTCCTTGTCCAATTGTACCAACTAACAACACTCAAGGTTAGGCACTTGGGTGTTTTAGCCAATGTTTATGTAGACTTTCTACTAATGTGTTGTTAAACATTGAAATCTTTATTTTGAACACTTTGATTTCTTGGACAGATTTGTGTGCATCTTTGGAAGTGGCTTAGTGAGTTGTAGTGAATGGTCAGACATAAGGGTACCCCCCACAATGGTGATGAGGGCGAAAGGAATGGGTTGGGCATTATGGTGGGGTGGTGCCAACCTGGCACATCATGGGGCAGCCAGGGTGCACAGCATCAAATGAAGTAAATATGGCCATGGTGAGGCCATCCCTGGTGTCCCGGGCAGCAGTGTGGTCGAGTGCTGATGGCCTGTGTCCTGTGCAGCATCAGGTGATTGCGGAGAAGGTGGTTGGTGATGTTGGTGTTGGGGCTGATTGTGGTGGGATTCTGAGGACCAAGTTGAGATTTTTTCAAGGGTACTGATGCTGCTGGAATAGCTGGCAGGTGAGGTTGAAATGACAGAAGCGATTTGTCAATGGTGAGTGAGGTTGCTCCAAGGAGATGCCCGTGAATAGAGAGTTCACGGCCAACATTTCCAAACTTCATACAGCTCAAAAGTTTCTTCCAAATCCTGAAGGCTTCATTTTCTGACATTGGAAAGTGAACAGCTGTGAAATGGTAGCTTTTGTATCACTTCTGCAGCTATCAACTTGCCAAAGCAATAGAGAGTCACTGAGAACCCGACTCCACTTAACCTGGCATGTTCCCCGAGGGACAGCAAACCTGTCAAAAGGTTGGTAAAATTATAAGTGCCTGCTTTTAATCCTCTTAAATAGCACTAAACTACCTTAATGAAGTGGCCCACTGCTTGGTGTCGGGTCTGCGATCCACACGTAGATCTGACGGCTGAGAAACTGACGGAGGCGGGTTCAAAGCGGGATCCCGACTCGCTGTTAGTTGGCCATTTTGACAGCGGGCCTGCCTCCAAACCTGCACTCACAGGGCTGGGAAGATTCCGGCCCATTATTCTGACTTTCATTTGGAGACATCATTTATGATTGGTTTACTTGCTTGCATTTACAAAGCTCTCATCGATGACTTTTAGCTCATGTTTATTTTATTTAAAGGCAAAGAAATTGACTTGGCCAGACATTGATTTGCCATTTCTTTCCTTTGTCATTAATTTATTGTCACTAATTCAAAGTGAATAAATCACTGCGAGTTGAAGTTCAGTGGGTCCATTAAGTCAAAGTACAAGGTTTATTAGTGTTCAGGCTAAATAAAAGAAAGCAAAGCTTTCAGTAGTTTGGAACATGCTCATTAAACTTGTTTTATCAGCACTTCCAATAAAGGTTTGTTGTTGAGTGTTAATTTCTTGTATGTGCCGATGTTCTTTTATTTAGGAACTTCTATTAGATTATATAGAAATAATTTATATTGTTATATAAGGGAAATATTTATGAAAGAGAAATCATGCTTGACAAATCTTCTGGAATTTTTTGAGGATGTAACTAGTAGAGTGGACAAGGGAGAACCAGTGGATGTGGTGTATTTGAACTTTCAAAAGGCTTTTGACAAGGTCCCACACGAGATTGGTGTGCAAAATCAAAGCACATGGTATTGAGGGTAATGTACTGATGTGGATAGAGAACTGATTGGCAGAAAGGAAGCAGAGAGTCGGGATAAACGGGTCCTTTTCAGAATGGCAGGCAGTGACTAGTGGGGTGTCGCAGGATTTAGTGCTGGGATTCCAGCTCTTTACAATATACATTAATGATTTAGATGAAGGAATTGAGTGTAATATCTCCAAGTTTGCAGATGACACTAAACTGGGTGGCAGTGTGAGCTGTGAGGAGGACGCTAAGAGGCTGCAGTGTGACTTGGACAGGTTAGGTGAGTGGGCAAATGCATGGCAGATGCAGTATAATGTGGATAAATGTGAAGTTATCCACTTTGGGGGCAAAAACACGAAGGCAGAATATTATCTGAATGGTGGCAGATTATGAAAAGGGGAGGTGCAACGAGACCTGGGTGTCATGGTTCATCAGTCATTGAAAGTTGGCATGCAGGTACAGCAGGCGGTGAAGAAGGCAAATGGTATGTTGGCCTTCATAGCTTGGGAATTTGAGTACAGGAGCAGGGAGGTCTTACTGCAGTTATACAGGGCATTGGTGAGGCCTCACCTGGAATATTGTGTTCAGTTTTGGTCTCCTAAACTGAGGAAGGACATTCTTGCTATTGAGGGAGTGCAGCGAACATTCACCAGACTGATTCCTGGAATGGCTGGACTGACATATGAGGAGAGACTGGATCAACTGGGCCTTTATACACTGGAGTTTAGAAGGATGAGAGGGAATCTCATAGAAACATATAAGATTCTGATGGGACTGGACAGGTTAGATGCGGGAAGAATGTTCCTGATGTTGGGGAAGTCCAGAAGCGGGGGACACAGTTTTAGGATAAGGAGTAAGCCATTTAGGACTGAGATGAGGAGAAACTTCTTCACTCAGAGTGTTGTTAACCTGTGGAATTCCCTACCGCAGAGAGTTGTTGATGCCAGTTCATTGGATATATTCAACAGGGAGTTAGATATAGCCCTTATGGCTAAAGGTATCAAGGAATATGGAGAGAAAGCAGGAAAGGGGTATCGAGGGAATGATCAGCCATGATCTTATTAAATGGTGGTGCAGGCTCGAAGGGCCGAATGGCCTACTCCTGCACTTATTTTCTATGTTTCTATAATCTAGTTGTAAGTTACTGTAATTTGTGTTTAAGATGTAATTATGGGACAAATGCAAGTGCAAAATGACTATACCTGTAATTTTTAATCAAAAAATGCTAATTGTATTAAGGACTCGCAGAATATGATTTATGTATGCTGGACCTGATAAATCTGGGCAAAATGTTTAGGACAATGTTTTTACAACATAAAATATGCGAGAGAGGAAAGTGCAGAGATTACTGACTATAGTAGAAAGTTGAGATGGATGTCATAGGTGTGAAAGGGATTGCCTATTGGAGCATTTATTTTTAAATATTTGGTTAGGCTCTCTGAATTTGTGATATCTATGGTAACAAATAGTATTTGAATCACCTTTTAATAAAAAGACATTTGGACGTAAAATTCCTTTTTATAAATATGGAGAACACTTGCATTATTAAATCTTAATTCTTGGTTTTCTTTAATGGGACAAATTCCACTCCTTGAGATGGTATATTTGAACTATTTCTGAAGTCACCCAATTTATTTTAAAAGGAATTTAGGTCTAGTGCTTCAAATCTGGAATACACATTTCCGTATCTATGGCATACATACACTTTTATTCTTGTTCTTTGTCCCTTACAAACTTTTATCCTTGCCCCTCCACCCTCCTATTTCTCATCTACATGTTGCCCCTTGGTGACATCATCTAGAAACATAGCGTCGCTTTCAACATGTATGCTGATGACACCCAGCTTTACCTCACTACCACTTCTCTCGACACCTCCACAGTCTCTAAATTGTCTAGTTCCCTAGACACTGACTCCATCCCTCTTTCCAACTCCTGTCTGAGGCTGAACCAAACTGTTCGCAACTTTGGTGTCATATTTGACCCTGAAATGAGCTTTCAACCACATATCCGCAGCTTAACTAAGACCGCCTATTTCCACCTCCATAACATCGCCCGTCTCCGCCCTTGACTCAGCTCATCCACTGCTGAAGCTCTTATCCATGCCTTTGTTACCTCTACACTTGGCTATTCCAATGAACTCCTGACTGGCCTCCCACATTCTACCCTACGTAAACTAGAGGTGATCCAAAACTCGGATGCCTGTGTCTTAACTCGCACCAAGTCCCGCTCACCCATCACCCCTGTGCTCACTGACCTATATTGCCTTCTGGTTAAGCAACGCCTCGATTTCAAAATTCTCATCCTTATTTTCAAATCCCTCCATGGCCTCGCCCCTCCCTATCTCTGTAATCTCCTCTAATTCTGCCCTCCTAATCATCCCTGATTGTAATCGCTCAACCATTGGTGGCCGTGCCTTCTGTTGCCAAGGCCCCAAGCTCTGAAAACTTCTCCACCTCTCTTTCCTCCTTCAAGACGCTCCTTAAAACATGCCTCTTTGACCAAGCTTTTGGTCGCCTACGCTAATTTCTACTTATGCGGCTTGGTGTCAAATTTTTATCACAATACTCCTGTGAAGCGCCTTGGGACATTTCACTGTTAGCAATAACCTTTTTACGGCTATCTCTGTTCACTTTAAATAATCAAGTTTGAATGCAAAGCAATATGGTGGGTATATTGTGTTTAATCAGAGTTTAAGACAGAATATAACACATTAGTTATACACCAAAAAATTACGACCGTAACAATAGTTGATATCGATCTAATTGGACAGACGGTTGACACACGTGAGAAATTCTTTCCTTCTTTTCGTCTAGGGCTTCCTTCACTCTCTCTCTCTCTCTCTCTCTCTCTCTCTCTCTCTCTCTCTCCTTTTTCTTTCTTTCTCTTCCGTCTGTGAGTACAAGCTTCTGGGAGGTCACTTTTAACCTATTTTTAGAGGTGGGTCTGAAGCAGAATATTGACGAGATCTTTTGACCTATAGCGGTTCCCCAAAAAACTTGCTATCCAATACCGTATCGTTCTTTGTCTCTATTTTTGTTTCAAGAACCTGCCCTAAAGATATCTTATGATTTTTGCCACATGTCATTCTCTGCTTACACTACCCCAGGGTTTCTTCCTGTGGAAATCGTTCCATCTCTCTTGTCCCTATTCTCTCGGGTACAATCAATACAAAGCCTTAGCTCTACCCTTTGAACTATGAGGTCCAAACCAGAAAACTGCTCGTTCAGCATCGTTGTCTCCTTTACGATGTAGCAACATGTTTCCATTCACTCCTACAGACTTCGATCCATACATAAACAAAACTGAAGCTTTAACTTGAAAGCCACAGATAATGATTGTCATGGTGCGGAATGCTATAACATTTCAACAGGGTACCAAGACATTAGCATTTCTAAGCAGACAATTCGTCTCCAGTTCTAAACAATGATTTACAACACAGCATCCATATCAGTTTTATATATTCGTATCAGTTTTATATATTTTTAGGCATGTTTAGTTTCTAACAACGATGTTTAAGGTGCTGTATAAATACAAGTTGTTGTTGTTGTTGAAGATATCTGCACTCCTCTTCAGCATCCTTGATTATAATCGCTCAACCATTGGTGGCCATGCCTCCAGCTGCCTAGGCCCTAAGCTCTAGTACACCCTCTCTAAACCTCTCCGCCTCGCTACCTCTTTTTCCTCCTTCAAGACACTCCCTAAAACCTACCTCTTTGACCAAGCTTTTGGTCATCTACTGTAATTTCTTCTTATCTGGCTCATTGTCAAATTTATTTTTTGTCTTATAATACTCCTGTGACGTGCCTTGGGACATTTTACTCCATTAAAGGCGCTATATAAATACAAGTTGTTGTTGTTTACTGAAACGCAGAAAAATTACTTATGGGAGGGGCTATTAATTTCTTCTACTGGGTCTAGGAGCAGATCTACTGTGCTGTCACCAATGCCAGTTAGCCATTTGCCTGAATTTGTCAGAGAATGTTTGCTTGACGTTTTAATGCACCAACTACCCTTGAGTACTCCACAGAGTGAATTTTTAAAAGAATTGTTCCCAAAATAATACACAAAACAACTGTTGAGACAAGTATTTACATCCCTTTTAAATCTATGTTTTAATCGCTTCATTTAACTCTGCATACTGACTTTCCCTGTTACTGTGCAATTTTTAAATTACTTAAAAGAATCTCTAAAATTGTATATTTAAAAACTAGAATTAATAGGCTGTTCAGATTGACCTATAATTAGTTGTGGGTTGTATTTTTTAATTCAAAAAGCAACAGATGTTTTGAAGTATTTTAGACATGCCAGTTAAGATTATAATCCTAGTATCTATGCTCGGTACAAAAAATTCTCCTGCGCATTGAGGTTGGTGTTTGCTCTGTTGGCCTGGCAAATACTTGAGACAACCCACAGATTTTCACTCCTTCCACAACTGCTCGAAATCTATAAAAACACATTGGGGCCGAAATTGCCCTCCGACCGAAAGGGGGCGCACTCACTGATCTGGAAGATTTCCCCCCCCCCCCCCCCCCCCCCCCCCCCCAATCCATGGGGCAGAGGGTAGAGTGAAATTCAGTTCTTTAAATTTATTTTTTCTTCCGTGCGGAAGTCGGGGTGGAGTGGGCTGGACGTTGGTTGGTGTCATCAGCATCGCACTCCCGCATCATGCTTACGCGTCACAATGATCCTTCCCTTCAGTTAAAGGGGAGGGTCACTGCGAACTCTGCAGTTAGTTTAGTTTGGCCCACTGAGCCGCTAGGGAGGGTTTCGGCCGGGCCAGTGGCCCGGTATCCAAGAGTGGGTGCCTGGCTACCTGTTGAAAGCCCGGCTGAACCCAGGGGTGCCATTGTCGGGCCAAGCTCGGAGTCGGCCGATAATTAAAATAAAATCCCCCTTTAAGTGTGGATGCCGACTCAGCCACACACAGCTTCCCGCATGGGGAAAGCTGTCGGGGGCACTGAGCAGCAGCCGATCCGCTCCCGCGGAGCAATTTCCCGTGTGGGGCGGAAAGGAGTCGGTTTGTGCCCTAAGGGGCAACAACAGGAGCGGCGCCGTGACTAGCACCGCTGGAAAGAAAATGGAGGGCAATTTATGAAATGTCGACGACTCTGCGGTGAGTTCATACCAACCGGCTCTTATAGAAAGAGGCAATTTCAACCCCATCTTGTTTACAGTCTGTAAAGGAAACCATTGATGAAGCTGCTTTTTGGGATTCTGATTTGGCAATGTTTGTTTGCATCTGCGTAATAAATTGACTATCCTTTTATTGCAGACAGGATTACAAAAATAACAATTGTTACTTTGTACACACTTTGCAATTCCCATGCAAGACACATAAAGTATATGGGTCTAGGCACTGAAAGCTTAAACTCTGCATAAAATCGTTGGAGGTTAAAACGTAATTGTATAAATTAAAGGGACAGGACCATCCATCAGCTTTATTGCAGTGATTAGTTTAGAACATGTATTTCTGTTGTGGCGTAACACATTTTTTGGTTATATTGCCGAACCGAGAGCTGAAGCAATTTACCTTCAGTTAAATTAAAGTTTCGTCAGATGTTAAAGGTTGCTGCCATTTTCAGTCATATACAATTTACTTGAAGTGGACAAACATTCATACAAAGGCTCATTTAATTCATTATTCTGTCGGATTCCTTTCGGTTTAAGTGCAACTTTGTAATTAAACTTGCTTTTGAAACCAGTGGAATTTTCTGAATCGTACAATTATCCCATCCTATTAACATGAATCCCAATATTGCTCTTGTACTGGGGAAATACTGGATGAGTATTTATTCCTGTGAAATTGCCAAGCAGTTATGGAAATGTTAATCTTTATGCAATTGAGTTGTGCATCACTGCTAAAACCACACATTTTTTGGGCTCAAGTTTCAGCTCGAGTTGCTCCTATTTTTTTTGGAGCAACTAGTTTAGTATGGAGTATCTTAGAAATTACAATTCTCGGCATTTAGTTTGCTCCGATTCTAGTTAGTTAGAATAGTTTCATTTTAGAACAGTTTTTTTTTCAAAAGGGGGCATTACCAGCCACTTACGCCTATTTTGCAAGTTTAGGCAGCGAAAACTCTAGCGCGCATGTGCAGAGGTCGTGGCGCTGCTTTCAGCGCCAGGACCTGGCTCCGCCCCCCACCCCAACCCTTGTGCTGCGCTACGCCGAGGCCGAAGAGGTCCTGAGTAACTTTTTGCCGCCCTTTTTATTCGAGAAAGTCGAGGTGCACCGTTTTTACAGGGGGCGGAAACTTGGGCCCTTTGAAACTCAGATTTGAGTTTTGATTAATGTTTAAAATCTTCATTCTACATTTTGCAGGTTTCTCATTTTCTGACTCATAGGGCTAGGAATTCAGTTTTTGCCGATTTCGTTTTTTCCCCCGTTATTTTATGGAAAAAAATACCACTAAAAACATCACCATTTTTTAAGGGGGTAAAATTGGCAAAAAAATGCACCCGATGGTAAAAATTGACGTTGCATTGGTGGAAACCGCAGTCCTCGCCAGCTTTAGTCCGAGGCCTATCACCGCCAAAAATACAGGCCCTGGGAGGGAAGAAAACGCACACAAAAATAAAAATCAGAAAACATTCACTATACATAACAAATGAATCACTGAAGAAGAATTAAAAAATAAAAACTTCAACTTACCTATTTTGTAGGTCTTCATACCCACCGCTCTTTCTGGGGCAGGTTTTTCTCAATTTTTTTTTTCACCCTGGGTACGGGTTCACCAAACGACCAATTTTAAGTGTGCGATTTTTTTTTTTGGCACTGCACGTTGTCGATCCACATTTCGGCTATATTTCAAAACCGTCATTCATCAACTTTGCCCAATTTAGGTGTGTACCTTTGGCAAAAAAGGCAAAATAGAGCCAAAAAAACAGGTGCAAGGCTGGCCAATTTCTCCCCATCGTCTAAATTGTTATAAAAGATCATGTTTTACGAGTATCACTGGAAACTTCTACCATGATCATTTCTTTTTATATATGCATCAATAAATTGAAGGAAATTCCAGCTGCTTTTAATGAAAAGCGTATGAAGAAAGCTGCAGGGTGATTTCATATCGCCTGATGTGCGCTGAATATAATGAAGAGACTATTGATCATGAGAGTTCTCCGTTTCCTCAACATAAGCAGTTTTCATGGGCCCAAGTTTCCACACAATAAAAAACGGGCGCCCCTCCGAGCTGGGCGCCCGTTTTTCGCGCCTAAAACGGCGCCGGAAAAAAAACTCGCGATTCTGGAGCGCCCTGCAGCTCTTTGTCTGCCTGGCGCGGCGCCCAGGGGGGCGGAGCCTACACTCGCGCCGATTTTGTAAGTGGGAGGGGGGCGGGTACTATTTAAATTAGTTTTTTTCCTGCCGGCAACGCTGCGCGTGCGCTTTGGAGCGTTCGCGCACGCGCAGTGTGAAAAAAACATTGGCACTCGGCCATTTTTGTAGTTCTTTGTAGCTGTTTAATTTTTGAACATTTTTTTAATAAAAGCACATTGCCATCAGCACATCAGCACTTGCAGCCTTCTCACTGTCTCCTTCCCCTCTCCCCCGCGGGAAGAACGGGCGCCTCCCCCCCCCGGGGGAAAGAACGGGCGCCTCCTATCCCCTCCCCCCCCCCCCCCCCCACGGGAAGAACGGGCGCCTCCCCCGCCCCCCGCGGGAAAGAACGGGCACCTCCTACCTCTCCGCGGGAAGAACGGGCGCCTCCTCCCCCCCCCCCCGCGAGAAAGAACGGGCGCTTCCTCCTCCCCCCCCCCCCCCCCCCCGCGGGAAGAACGGGCGCCTCCCCCCCCCCCCCCCCCCCCCCCCGCGGGAAAGAACGGGCGCCTCCTACCGCTCCCTCGGGAAGAACGGGCGCCTCCCCCCTCTCCGCGGGAAGAACGGGCGCCTCCTCCCCCCCCCCGCGAGAAAGAACGGGTGCCTCAGGCTGACTGCAGCATTCTCCGTACCTGAAGCACTTTCACACAGGTAGAAAGATGGTTTATTTAATCTTTTCTTTGCTTATAAATGTTTATTCAGGTTGGATTTATTTGTATAATATTTGTAGAAGTATAAATAAAGATTTATTGTAGAATTTAATGACTTCCCTTCCCCCTCCCCCCCCACCTCGTTCTGGACGCCTAATTTGTAACCTGCGCCTGATTTTTTAATGTGTAGACAAGGTTTTTTTCAGTTCTACAAAAATCTTCACTTGCTCCATTCTAACTTAGTTTGGAGTACATTTTCACTGTAGAAACTTTGAAATCAGGCGTCAGTGGCCGGACACGCCCCCTTTTGAAGAAAAAAATCTGTTCCAAAGTAGAACTGTTCTACCTGACTAGAACTGCAGAAAAAAAAATGTGGAGAATTGCGATTTCTAAGATAGTCCGTTCTCCACCAGTTGCTCCTAAAAATCAGGTGCAAATCATGTAGAAACTTGGACCCTTAGTTATTGAAAACCAGTTCTGTATTTTGATGGCGATGTAATTAGTCAGCAAGGAGTGGAAGATAAAACCTAACCTAAACAATTGCATCAGGGGCTCAACAACTCCACGAGATGAGTAGTGCCAAAAACCCATAAATTCATTATAAGAGATACTAATTTTGCTGATGAAGTCCTTGGCGCCTGAGATGCCTTCCAGTGAGCAAAAATTGAATCAACACAAGATGAGGTTTGCATGCTGACTAGGTGTTCAAAAACACTTCCTTACACCCTCCACATGCCAGTAAATAAGCCCAGGTTACCAACAGGGAGGATTGTGGAATCAAAACCGATGTAAAATGTTTGGAGTGTAACTGATGCCAGAGCATTAGCCCTGTGACTTTCCTCACTCATGCTGTGTAAAAAGTGCCTCCCTGTCATGGTTAGTTTTTCAGCTGTGTTGCCAGGATGTGTGTGCACAGCTTCCTGCACCAATGAATGAGAAGTCATGGGCTGGGAATTTGCTCATGGCTTCTCCCACTCCACTACTGTAACTTTGGCGGAAAACCCTGTTTACCCATGTAAATAAATTCCATTTGGGAGCTCAGATTCTGTCTGTTGCAGCTGCTGCAAGGGTATCAGTAGCTTGGACTGAAGAGGGTAGCTTTCTGAGGAACAAACTTTTCTGTATCTTTTCACCTTCAAATAAGCCTGGCATGGAAGATTGGTGCAAAATGAAAGTGCAGCGGCTACTGGCTCAGAAGCACGAATATAGCTGCGTGGCAGTGCTCATGGTTACTAACCAGCTGCACATTGATGGAGTAGAACCCCTTTTTGTTTGTATAGGGCATTGCATTGTGCCTAGGGGTCCGGATAGCCATCAATTTCCCGCTGTACTTTTTGGAGAACCAGCAAACTAGAGAAATTGGGCAGCCCTGTTGTACTGCTATTGCTGGTCATCTGGAAAAGGAATGGTGTTAGCCCTGCTGAATAAAGCATTCACCATCATCGGCGGTCCTTCGAACGAGGGTGACTAGCTTCCACACCAAAAGGAGTGAGTTTGCAGATGTTTCAATGAAGGACCCGATATCCCAGTCCTGAATTCCAAGGGTGGAAGATACCTGTACGTGGATTTTTTAAACTTGTGACTGTTGCACATCAGGGCTTGACAGAGCTAGGTCTGTATCCAGTGGCAAGGTTAACTGGGACGACTGGAGACCTGCTCTGCTGCACAGACCTAGTGCACGCACATATCGCAGTGTGGGCTGGCCCGTGCTGCCCCTGGTCACATGTCTGCATCCGTGCACATGGTATTAACTGATCTAGTAATGTTCCCTGTGCTATCTTGGAAGGACTTGAAAATGTAAAAGATTGAATGCTATCGCCACCTTGGCAGCCATGATGGTGCTGCCTCTTTTTGCAAGATTGTCCGTAATTCTTCTTGCAGCAGATAGCATAGCTTTAACTGCCTCCCTACTAATTTTGAGCTTCCAAATGCTATGATTTTCAGTCATTATAAAGTACCTGTGCTTGGTCCTGTAGGCATGATGGGTGATGTAGCACTGGGTCCAAAGTGCCCGTTTGGTGACATTTAACAACCCTTTGCTGATCCTGCTTGTCGTATTGGAAGAGCACTGAGAGCAATTCTTATTATAATGAGCTTAATATCTGCGCAAACAGTGAGACTGTAGCAGCTCTGCCAATTTAGAAGTGCCCGCAGCAATTTTCTGATGAGCATACAGCAGTTGGTAATGGGGTGAAATAATAGACATCCAAGCTTGCTGGTCAGTAATGATGAATTGCCACTGGCATTCTGCTTTACACCAATAGCAATTGTCATGCTGATGTTTCTTACTTTTCAAAGGAGAAGCTTTAGTTTTGTGAGAACACAAAATTTCCTGATTTAGCCAGTGGATTTTCACCGACTTCCATAGGAATTTGCATTGCCTTTGTTGTTTTTTATTATTGTCAGGCATGACCATATGCAATGCCTTGCTTGCCATTCCTCCAGAAAAAGAACCATCTCCTAAGGCAATAGGATGTCTGGAGTGACTGTGCCAGTCAAAACCCAGGTTCAGGAGCCTCTGAGCACTTGTCTTGAGTCTGAATGTTGCTGTTGACATTCAGGCTTGGGAAGGATGGTGACCTCTGGTGAAATGAAAGGCAGGCAACCAGAGGACTTCACTCTGATGTTTATCCTCTTTACATTATTTTTGTTAGGCAACGGTATTCAGGGTTACGGAACCAAGGCGGGTAGATGGAGTTAAGATATAGATCAGCCATGATCTAATTGAAAGGTGGAACAAGCTTGAGGGGCTGAATGGCCTACTACTGTCTACTTTAGTAATTCAATACATAGTCATATCAATAGGCAGCTATATGGTGACATTATTACTTTTATCTTCTTTGGAAAGGTAGACAAGCTCAAGCTGTTCAATTATTCTGATTTAAATGACATAAATCCCCCACTTCTGCAACAATTCTACTGTACCTTGCTACATTTCAGTCGCAAAATGTTACTTTGTTCTATTAATCTGCTACTCATGTATTTTCATTTCATTTTTCCAGGCAAGCTATATATGGGACCAGGCCAGTTGTATCAGGATTTACAAAATCTAATGCATGATTTAAGTGTGGTTGGCCAGATTGCACAGCTTATTGGTACTTTAAAAGGAAATTATCAGGTACAGTAACATTTTACCATATTAGCTATGTTTTTGCCAATAATTTCAAATCTTGCCATAGACATTTTCTCCAAGTGACGTTGACCCATATAAATGACAGAGAGTATTAACAGTTATTAAAGTCCTTCAGAGATGAACTGAGGGCAATATTGACTTTGAGCAATAGTGTAAAATGGGCAATATTGATTCAGCCACCAGTTACACATCTTTCTCAATTTTCATTTCTCTTGACTTCAATGGAATTGAAAATCAGGAAATGTACAATGGAGGGCTGAATTGATATTGCCCATTTCACACTCTCGTCAAAAGTCAAAATGACCTTAATTGGGTGAAGATATGTGTAGGGATCATGAAGTGGCAGACATGTTAATATAACACTTCACATCAGTGTTCAAGAGTGAAAATTTCTAATGCAGCCTTTTTGGCTCAGAACTTGTATAGTTTGTATATTTAAACTTGACCTTTCTAAGATCTAGATGTGTATAGAGTTCAGTAAATTTAGGACTAGATGCAAAGCATCCCAAAATCCTCATGAATGTGAGCAAAGAATTAAATGGATCACTGGTTAACATTTTTAGGAGTTGATAAGTACAGGAGTTCTACTAGAGGGTATTAGATGTTATTCTGATAGGAGGGGAATGTGAATTCAGAATGATGGACCAGTTAATTTAATTTATGAATTGGGCAAAATAGCCAAGAAAATGATCATGGAGAAATAATAGAATCATACAGCACAGAAGGAGGCCATTAAGCCCATTGTGCCTGTACCGGCTCTTTGAAAGAGCTATCCAATTTGTCCCACTCCCCTGCCCTTTCCCCATAAACCTGCAAATTTTTCCTGTTCACGTATTTATTCAGTTCCCTTTTGAAAGTTACCATTGAATCTGCTTACACCACCCTTTCAGGCACTGCATTCCAGATCATAATAACTCACTGCGTAAAACAAATGTTTGCTTATGTTTATGATTCTGTTGCCAATTACCTTAATCATACAGCCTTAACTTGTTGAAAATGCTACTTGTTGTTTTTCATGCCTCTTGGAGAATTAATCAGCTAGTGCAGAATTCAGAACATTGCAGATTGCACATGGTTTTTCAAAGGTGTGGGCTTCGTGAGCCAACTGACTTTTATTCATTCCACATTTTCTTAAATTCTTAAATAACCTGAAATGCTACAGCAGCAGATGTTAAAAAGGTATCTTGTATCTTGTGAGCAGTTGACATGAAAACTAGTAATATACTGTCGAGTGAACTTCAGTCTGTAAACAGCAATCCCGCAATAATTTACATTTTCAATATCTAATATTTACATGTGGTGTCTTAAAGTGGTTTACTAGGCTCATACATCTAAAAGGAGGTACAGGTACAACTTCCGAAATCCTCGGGACCGAATCCGTGCCATTTTTTTGTTTTTTCCGGATTCCAGACAAGAAAATCAATAGTCTGAAATCTGGAATCCTTGGGACCGAATCCATGCTGGATTTTGGACTTTGGCGTCGGCCCGAATCCGTGCTGGATTTTGAGTTTTTCCAGATTTCGGACCTCGCCACCCACCAAACCTCCGCTCCTCGCCGCTCGCCGAAATGTCCAATTTACGACAATTCTGGTTTTCGGAGTTATGGATTCGAGACTTTGCACCTGTACAATGACGATGTGAAAAATGCAAGTATATCATGTGCAATTGTGTCTGTGGTGGTGCTTTACCAGTGCTATTCTGCTAAATTCATATTAAATGTGCTGCTGAGTTTCTTGACACTTGGGAACTAATCCTATTCCCTAAATACAAGTCTTTTAGTTTGTAATAATTCTTTGTTGCAGAATTTAAATCCAACTGTGAGCCAGGACTGGACAGCAGGTCTTCAGAAACTTATATTTAAAAAAGAAGAGGAAATAAGAGCAGCAGATCGTTGCAGAATTCAACTGCAGCTTCCTGGAAAACCAGACAAGTTGGTATTGAGCATATTCTAACACCAAGCACGTAGGGATCCCAAAGGCAGATTGGAGTTACTTTATTTTTCAAATGTTTATCAATCTTTTGAGACTGCAACACCATTAATGAATAATAGTTTTATTTTAAAGTTTGGATTCATAAATTAAATATTTTTATCCTGTTCTACCCATTATTTTTTAATTCAGAGTTCCCTGTTGAATGTAGTCATCTGTCTGAAATTGTACTCTTTGAAATTCAGTTTTAAATTGGTTAAGATTGTCTCAGACCGACTGCCAGGTTTTGGCAGAGGCACTCTCAAAGGGTTAGATAGTGCCTGTATTATGGGTGCATGACACATACACACAGACCCCTTTTGACCATTTTATTTTTTGGAATGCCAGCTATTAATGCATTAAATATGATTTTTTTTTTGATTTAAGCCAATATATGTGAAGTTTACTTTCTGTTTTAATTATAAGTGCGGAAGTCCAAGGACATGGATTTGGAGCTCTGGGGCACAAAAACTATGAAAGTTTAAATTCTTCAAGGACGATGTACGTTTTTTTTTACAATTCTTATTTCTGTTATGTTGCATGAGAATGAAAATGCTCCAGCGCCATCTGCAGACATTGCAATGATGTTATCCACGGTATCATGAAGAGGTGCTGCTCAAAGGATTAATAATAATGTTTAAAAGACTTGGAATGCATCATTAGTGACCTCATTTCGGGGTCTAATATATATTTAATAACTCTTCACTTCAAACACTTGATTTCTTTCATCTTAAACGTGATGTCTTTTGAAAAACCCTTTTATCTGACCAATTGAAGAAGCCAAGTGTTTGGAAGCACTGACCTGCTAAACAGAAATACATTGTGCATGTTTGGCATGGCCATGCAATAAGGGGTAATATACTTCTGCTGGGAAGAAAAAGTTGGAAATGTATAGATGTCACGAAGTATGTTCCAACTCATAGAAAACTATCAAAACCACTCCATTTGTACAAAAGGCAATATTTAGCTCAGTGTTTTGAAGAGATATTTCTTGTCATCGAGCACATCTTGCAAATGTGCCTAACCAATTGGACCACCATATGTAAGTGATATCTAATGCATCTTTCAGTGCTAACAGGTGCCAAAGCTGCTATTTTAAATTAAGGTACCATATTCCCTAATTTTTTTATTCAGTAACCTTTTCAACATTTTTTTAATGGAGTTAACTCCACTTTTTAAAAAATAGTTTTAAATGTCAATTTTTTTTTGCAGATCTGGAAGACTTTCATTCTTCACAGCTGTATTTAATACATTTACTCCAACAAACAAACTCTCCTGGATGAGTAGTTTACAGATGGCCAAATTGGCCCTTGGTAAGGTTTCACTGTCTGAAGTTGTACGTTGATAGTCAAATAAATATTTATTTTCTGCTAATATTTTGGATTCTACAGTTCACACCCAACTGCATGCCTTAAAGCACAATGTCTCCATACAAGGAATAACTGAAGCATAAGAATTGGGTGCAGGAGTAGGCCATATGGCCCCTTGAGCCTGCTCCGCCATTCAGAAAGATCATGGCTGATCTTCTACCTCAACTCCACTTTCCCGCCCAATCCCCGTATCCCTTGATTCTCCTAGAGTCCAAAAATCGATCTATCGCCACCTTGAATATACTGAATGACTCAATATCCACAGCTCTCTGAGGTAGAGAATTCCAAAGATTCACAACCCTCTCAGTGAAAAAATTCCTCCTCGTCTCAGTCTTAAATGGCCGACCCCTTAGGATATGAGCACTTGGGCAAAATTTATAATAACAGAATTAGAAAGTCATTCATTCTCAAAAGGAAACATGTGACTTAAATAATTTGGATTTGTGTACTATCAGTACGATCTATTAATATGCCTCTGGAGTTTCTGAGATTTCAGAATGTGAAAAAATACAAAATAGTAACTTTTCAATTTTATTCTGTTCTTTTCCCCCCTTCCTTGAACAGCGGATGAAAACCAGCTGGGCTGGTTTTGTGCAGAGGATGATGGGAAACAAGTAAAGCGGCAGAAACATCCACTTCTTGTCAGACACACGCCTGTAATGATGTCAAAACTTCAGGAGTTCAAGGTGAGATTTCAACCTTCAATTTTTAGTGATGGTTATCTGACTCGTGCCACAGACCGGATTTTAGACCTATGTACCGATAAACTATATTTAGAATCTCAAAGAAACGGCACTTTTCAGTTCCTGAAATAAATTTGGAAAGCATTACTGATGTCAGTTCACTGATAACGCTAAACCTACAGGGCCAGAGCAGAATGAGTAGTCAGGTTAATGGATGAACTGTGCCTACTTTTAATCTCATCCATACTCAGTATTGATTAGTAAGTGTTTGGGGTACTAGGGCTCCAAGATGACATGCCTAGTTATGAGATCTAAGTTGATCCTTTGTAACAGAGTCTATATTCCACTATTTTCTATGGGGTCAAGTTTCGGCCTGAGTTGCTCCAATTTTTTTTGGAGCAACTGGTTTAGAATGGAGTATCTTAGAAATTGCAATTCTCAGCATTTAGTTTGCTCCAGTTCTAGTCAGTTAGAGCAGTTTCATTTTGGAACAAATTATTGAAACTAACTTAGAATGGAGTAAGTATAGATTTTTATACGCTCAGAAAAACCTTGCCTACACTTTAGAAATCAGGCGTAGGTTACAAATCAGGCGTAGGGAACAAGGGTGGGGAAGGGGGAAGGGAAGTAAAGAGCCATCCTGAATAAAAAATTATAAACAAAGCAAATACAAAATATTGAATATTCCTACCTGTGTGAAGCAGCAGCAGCCTTCGAGCTGCGGTACTTCAGGCAGGCCTTCCTTCCATGTAGGAGACAGGGCTGGCGTCAGTGGCTCAACGGCAGCTGAAGACACAGCAAGCAGCCTTCAAGCTGCGAGGGAAGCTGAGGCCATTCGGCCACGGGATAGGGGCGGCGGCAGTGGCTCACGGCGGCCGAAGACACAGTAAGCAGCCTTCGAGCTGCGAGGGAGGCTGAGGCCATTCGGCCAGGGATAGGGAGAGGCAGCCAGATAGCCAGTTTGAAACTTAAATTTGTAATTGCAGAATGGGTGCTGCATTGTCAACACCACGGATTATGCAATGGTTCGCCAACAATTCACTGCATAGGAGAGAATTGATTAGAGCTCACTGCACCAGGAACGTCATAGCCCATAGGCTGATGGGCAGGAGACCTTACCCATGTCGGCAATATCGAGCCAGGCGCTCGTACTTGGACATGAGCGAGGCTGATTGTGTCAAAAGGCTGCATTTCCGCAGAGAAGTTGTCGTTGAGATCTGTGATATGGTGAGAGCAGATTTTCAGGCCAGAAGCAGAATGCCCAACTGCCTTGTCTATTGAAGTGAAGGTAACAGCTGCACTTGCCTTCTATGCCTCGGGATCATTTCAGGCTACAACTGGAGATGTGTGCGCCATCTCTCAACGTGTAATACATGCCTGCGATTACCAGGTCATGGCTGCACTGTATGCGCGGAGGAATGACTTCATCAATTTCCCAATGACCGCACAAGCGATCCATGAGAGGGCTGTGGGCTTCTTCAGGATTGCCGGCTTCCCAAAGGTCCAGGGCTGCATTGATTGTACCCACATCGCCTTGCGAACACGTGGAGGATTCTGAGCAGTACAGGACTAGAAAAGGTTTCCACTCCATTAATGTGCAGCTCGTGTTTGATGACAAGCAGCGCATCATGTCAGTCGATGCGAGATACCCTGGCAGCACCCATGATGCGTTCATCCTACGCGACAGCGTTATATCTGACATGTTTGAGCAGCAGCCAGAAGGGCAGAGCTGGCTACTGGGAGACAAAGGGTACGGCCTGACCACCTGGCTCATGACGCCCTACGCGTGACACGGACAGAAGCTGACCGTCAATACAACATGGCGCACATTGCGACGCGCAGCATCATTGAGAGGACCATTGGCATATTGAAACAGCGATTCCGATGCCTGGACCATTCCGGAGGCCATTTGCAATACTCTCCTCAGATTGTCGGTCACTTCATGCTCCATAACTTAGCCATCATGAGGCAGAAAGAGCTGGTAGTGGAACCAGAAGACCACGTGAGGATCCAGTGGCTGATGATAGTATTTTGGAAGAGCAGGATGATGATGACGATCAGGAAAGCATGCAAGTGCCTGATGCTGGAGCACGAGGTCAGAGGCGGGCCGTCCATCGTGCTCTTTAACGATTGCTTGAGCCCTACGCCAGCAGTTCATCCGTGAACGCTTCAATTACTGATGCCTGAGGGCTCTGCGACCACTGTTGCGCATGGACATGTTTATTCTTTGGAGTTGTTCCTATGTTGTGTTGTGTTAATGGAAGATTAATCTGTTTTAATGAAAAAATATTTTATTGAAAAGTTAACGTCACTGTAATAAAATATTTGTATCAAAATTCACTTTTTAATATGAATCTTGAAGATCACTTAAAAACTTTAAGGTCACTTATAAGTTGTAAAGTTACAGAACAATTTCAGTGTGAAAAATCTTATACTCTTAAGATCACTTAAACTTCAAGATCACTTTTAGGTGCAAAATTAAATAAGTTACAAAAAGTGAGAGCATTTACACTATAAGATCACTTAAAAGCCCGAAGATCACTTATAAGTTGTAAAGTTACAAAACTTAGAAAACAATTTCAATTTGAAAAAGGCTACTACAGCTACATCAAGAACAAGAACAAAAGCAGCAAAGAAAGGCTACAACCATGTCTCATCCACATCTCAGTGAATGTTCACTTCTTCATGGGGGTGTAATTTGATTGGCCGGGCTGTGTACCCTTATTGCAGCAGCTACCCCCATGAGGACCTGTGCCACCACTTGCATGCCCTCCCTGACGGCCTGTGCTGTCCATTGCACTCCCTCGGACATTCCCTCCCTAAGTTCCCGTGTCATTACTGCTATTTCTCCCGTCAGGACCGTCACCTCTTCACCCACTGCACTGACGCTACCGATGAGTGATCGGGTAAGCTCATTGGTCTCCATACCCAATGCCACAACCTGAACCGCATCTGTTGCACGCTGCATCTCAGGAGAGCGTGTCTCCAATCTCCTTCTCCTCTGCCTGGGTCTGCCTCGTGGCACCACTGCACTGGGAGGCACGGGCAGGGACGGTGGGATGCTCGGTGTTGCAGACAGCAGTACTAGAGAGAGAGAGGCATGGGCTGGGACGGTGGGGCGCTCGGTGTTCCAGACGACAGCGCTCGGTGTTCCAGACGACAACACTCGAGTGCGAGCCGTGGGCTGGGATGGTGGGTGAATGGGTGTAAACTGCTCCATTATATCACCAGCACTACTGGGACCTGCAGCGTCGGAATCAAAACCATGGAAGATGGAACCAGAACCTATGCGAGTGGGAAGCACAGGCTCGGACGATGGTGCACTAGCTGTAAACTGCTGGATTACACCAGCAGCACCACTGGGACCCGCAACATTGGAATCAAAGCCATGGAAGATGGAACCAGAACCTATGCAAGGGGTTGAAATTCTGATGCCCCTTAACGTGGGCTCATAAACATTCATTTGGAAGCTCTCCCCTGTAGACATTTCAGTCATCGCTGCCATCATCCAGTCTGGATCATCCGCATCTGGTTGTACTGGTTCTTGTTCTGTATCTTCAGAATCCTCAGGGTTGGCAGCAGCAGCATCGTCATCATCATCATCATCATCATGTTCTACAAAATATATCAGAACAGTCAAATGTTTAACAGCAAGGGAGGGGGCAGGATGGGTGGCATGAGTACTCTCACACATAGCAGGCCAGGCAGCAGGTTGATTTGAAGGGCCACGATGCATTTTCAGGACTTGCCCTCTTCCTTGTGTGCGGGCCCAGCTTGTGCTGTACTGATTGCTTTTCTCCATGTACGACTCATCATAGCAGCTACCCTTTGTTCCAAGGGTGTCAGTGGATGCAGATTGGGCGTGCCTCCTCCTGTCCGAGTTGCTTCCCTTTTGTTGTGGACCAATTTCTTCTGCAAAGAGTAAAATATAACTTTTTACAGAGTGCGTCTTTCTGCAGGGTGGGACATACAGATAGTCACGTTACAATTACGATTACATTAAAAAATGAAAATATTACTTACACTAACTACTTGACCAAGGTCGTGCCATTTTGTTTTACACTGGCTTCCAGATCTCATGGTATGCACCACTGCGCAGTAATCTTCTGCAACTTGGTTCCAGCGTTTCTTCATTTCTTTAGGTGGCATTTTTATGCGACCTCTGTTGCTGGTATCCAGCTCCTGCCATCTCTGCTCAATGACGTTAACTAATGTCTTCACTTCCTCTTGCAAGAAATTCTTTGTTCTTGGTGGACATTGTTCCAATGCTGTATTGAATTGACACACTTATTTTTCAAAACACACAGTCCTTAATTTGCATGCACCTATGCAGCACCTGTTCTGGAAGCTTAGCAGTGAAAAGCAGCACTCACTGATTTCAGCAGGTGATTTATTCAACAGTGCTGCTAAAAGCACTCCTTCAGACACCAAAAAATCACCAAAATTCAATCCTAAGCCGTTCCAGAGGTCCACGAGACAAATCAGCAGTTTTCTTTAAGTTCCTTTAAAAATGGCCGAGTGCCAATGTTTCTGGGCTACTGCGCGTGCACGGGGCTGCCGGCACGGCGTTCCCTCATTTGACTTAGCCCTGCCCCCCTCTACTTGCAGAATCGGCGCGTCTCTGTGGCTCCGCCCCCCCCCCCCCCCGCTGCTGTGTGCGCGCCGCGCCGAGCTTCCAGAGACCTGCAAGGAGCCCGAGAATTACGAGGTGGACTTTTGTCGCAACGGGCGTCCATGTCAACTTGACTCCTATGTTTCTGTATTTCAGCCAGGCATGCTCTCAATACTCCAAGGCACTGTTAATAAATGACTAGCCAGTCTGGCTCATTAACGGGACCTGGAGGAATTGACCTGTCACTCGGGATTGGGATTCTGCCCACTCTGCTCCAGATAACCTTGCAAGCTGTTGCTCTAATGAGCAAGTTGATCTTTGCTGGACAAGCAGTGAGATGTTAACTCATGTCTTTTTTGATTATAAGTTATGTGACTTTAGCTGTTAAATTTCAAAGCCCTCTGAATAAACTTGGGGATCCCGAAGCTGTGGCAATTTGAGACCTGCATCCAAATTCTCGGGAATTAGGCAAATGGGAAAGTGTATGCACTTCAAATCATATAAAAGAAAGCCCCCATTTATCTGGATCTCTCAATGCTTTGGTTTGGAGACTTGGGTGTGTAATTGGTCCTGGGCAGATGCACAAAACAGATGATAATGAATTGGCAGCCTGTTTTAGTCCCTGACGGATTTTTTCCCATTGACTTCAATGAATCAGTGATTGGAACATGCTGCCGATTCAGTAACGTCTGTTGTACACTATTGCCAAAGACCAATTTCACCCTTTTGTAGCTGACGCATGGTGGTAGATTTCCAGGCATGTCAGACACCCAGCTAACAAAAAAAATTCCTTTAGCAAAAAATGTTAATACTCGCTCAGAGTTCTTTTGATAAGTGCAGCTGTGCTTTGTTCTGATGAAGGATCCACACCTGAAATGTTAGCTTTTCTGTTCTTTTCACAGATGCTGACTGACTAGCTGAGCATTTCCAGTATTCTGTTTTTCTTTCAGATTTCCAGCATCTGCAGTTTTCCTGTCCTTTATTTGTGTTTTGTAACAGTTACCAGCAGTTTGAGTGCTTAATGGGAGTTTAAGAAGTCAATTGGTAAACTGACCTTATGTTGAATCTGCTCGTCCTGTTAGAGACCACAAAAGATGGCTGGAAAATTGTGGCCTCTCTGGGTGCGTATGATGTGTGCACGCACCCAAAGAGGCCTTGTAAATGCCAGTTCTTGGCATGTAATGCACATGAGCCGAGAACCGGCATTTGTGATCTGTCAAAATGTCTTGCACACATCCCTGGGCGAAGGACCTTCGCGGGGCAGAGATTGGGCTATTTGCCCATCTCTTGCCCAGCGAATGTCCTTCAAACTCTTGCGCCTGGTAAAAACAGGCGCAAAGCCTACTTTTACCAGCGCATCGCCTATTTTTACCAGCGTAAAAGTTTTAAAATATGTAAAAATGAAATATTATCACCAATTTTAATATTAAAAACCCTGTCCATTAAAGTAAGTTTATTTTTAATCTTATTAAAACATATTTAACAAAATTTAAAAAATATATTTTTTTTTCTAAAACATTGAATTCAATTCAATTTCAATTAATTTTAAATCTGGGAGGTGTTTTTTTTTAAATTTATCGTTTTGTGTTTGTGTTTTGAGGGGTATTCTCATTGATAGTAACGGGAGCTCGTACAAACGGAGCTCCCATTGTTATCAATGAGAATATTACAGTGTGATTGGTGGTCTCTGCCCACGTGCGTTTACGTTCCTGGGATGCGTGAGCCCATACACTGGGCTGGTCATCTAGGCCTTGGACCGTAAATATGCGATCCTCTGAGACCACTAGGTATTTTTGGAAAAATGTTTTCGGTTGGAGGCGTCCGCCCACAGGAAGCCACCGACCGCAATTTTTGGGCCAAAGAGATACCATGATATTTAGTGATCATTTGGGGACCTGTCCAAATCGATCATTATAACTGAATTCCACTGTCGTTCTAAATATCTTTTACAGTAATATTAGTTTTGCATGCATCATGTTCCGTTCTTCTTTTGTACATCCATGTCTGGAGTAAAAATAAAATGGGGAAGGTGGCTCAACTGTGGCCAACAAGGGAAATTAAGGATAGTGTTAAATCCAAGGAAGAAGCATATAAATTGGCCAGAAAAAGCAGCAAACCTGAGGACTGGGAGAATTTTATAATACAGCAGAGGAGGACAAAGGGTTTAATTAGGAGGGGAAAAATAGAGTATGAGAGGAAGCTTGCAGGGAACATAAAAACTGACTGCAAAAACTTCTATAGATACGCGAAAAGAAAAAGATTACTGAAGACAAATGTAGGTCCCTTGCAGTCAGATTCAGGTGAATTTATAATGGTGAACAAAGAAATGGCGGACCAGTTAAACAAATGCTTTGGTTCTGTCTTCAGGAAGGAAGACACAAATAACCACCTGGAAATACTAAGGGATCAAGGGTCTAGTGAGAAGGAGGAACTGAAGGAAATCCTTTTTAGGTGGGAAATTGTGTAAGGGAAATTGATGGGATTGAAGGCTGATAAATCCCTGGGGCCTGATAGTTTGCATCCCAGAGTACTTAAGGAAGTAGCCCTAGAAATAGTGGATGCATTGGTGATCATTTTCCAACAGTCTATCGACTCTGGATCAGTCCCTATGGACTGGAGGGTAGCTAATATAACACCACTTTTTAAGAAGGGAGGGAGAGAGAAGGCGAGTAATTATAGATCGGTTAGCCTGACATCAGGGGCCCAAGTTTCGGGCCGCGCCTAGAACGGCGCAGCCCCGACCTGGACGCCCGTTTTTCGTGCCACAAAGTGCGCCTAAAAAAAACTTACAGATTCTCCGGCTCCCTGCAGGTCATTTGCAGCGCGGCGCGGCGTGCCTGGACCTCTGCACATGCGTGCTACAGTGGGCGCGCATGTGCAGTAGCTCCAGGCTCCAAAAACTGTGTGGGAGGGGTCTGAAGCACGCAGCCCCTAACCCTGGCCGAATAGCCTCACTGGGGCTGCGTGCATAAGGCTGCCTCCCACGCCCAGCTCCTGCTTCCTTCCGACCCGACTCGACTCCCGCTTCCCCCCGCCTCCGGACCGGACCCGACTTGACCTCCCTCTCCCTCCCTCCCTCCCCCCCCGACCCGAACCGAACCGACCTCACCTTCCTCCCACCACCCCCCCGACCCGACCCGCGCTCCTGACCCCGACCCCGACCCGCGCTCCCCCCAACCCGACCCGCGCTCCCGACCTGACCCAATGCCACCTACCTGTAAATCTGGTGCTGGGGACGGGCCCTGCCCAAAGTCTTGGGTCCGGCCGGGCCAGGCCCATTCAGCCTCCCTCCCCCTTCTCCTTCCCCCCCCCCCTCCCTTCTCCTTCCCCCCCCCTCCCTTCTCCTTCCCCCCCCTCCCTTCTCCTTCCCCCCCTCCCTTCTCCTTCCCCCCCTCCCTTCTCCTTCTCCCCATCCCTTCTCCTTCCCCCCCTCCCTTCTCCTTCTCCCCATCCCTTCTCCTTCCCCCCCTCCCTTCTCCTTCCCCCCTCCCTTCTCCTTCCCCCCCTCCCTTCCCCCCCTCCCTTCTCCTTCCCCCCTTCTCCTTTCCCCCCCTTCTCCTTTCCCCCTTCTCCTTTCCCCCTTCTCCTTTCCCCCTTCTCCTTTCCCCCTTCTCCTTTCCCCCTTCTCCTTTCCCCCTTCTCCTTTCCCCCTTCTCCTTCCCCCCTTCTCCTTTCCCCCCTTCTCCTTTCCCCCCTTCTCCTTTCCCCCCCTTCTCCTTCCCCCCCTTCTCCTTTCCCCCCTTCTCCTTTCCCCCCCTTCTCCTTCCCCCCTTCTCCTTCCCCCCCTTCTCCTTCCCCCCCTTCTCCTTCCCCCCCTTCTCCTTCCCCCCTTCTCCTTCCCCCCCTTCTCCTTTCCCCCCTTATCCTTTCCCCCCTTCTCCTTTCCCCCCTTCTCCTTTTCCCCCCTTCTCCTTTCCCCCCCTTTTCCTTTCCCCCCTTCTCCTTTCCCCCCCCTTCTCCTTTCCCCCCTTCTCCTTTCCCCCCTTCTCCTTCCCCCCTTCTCCTTCCCCCCCTTCTCCTTTCCCCCCCTTCTCCTTCCCCCCCTTCTCCTCCCCCCCCTTCTCCTTTCCCCCTTCTCCTTTCCCCCTTCTCCTTTCCCCCCCTTCTCCTTTCCCCCCTTCTCCTTTCCCCCCCTTCTCCTTCCTCCCCCCTTTCCCTTCCTCACCCCTTTCCCTTCCTCACCCCCTTTCCCTTCCTCACCCCCCTTTCCCTTCCTCACCCCCCTTTCCTTCCTCGCCCCCTTTTCTTTCCTCCCCCTTTCCCCTTCTCCTCCCCCCTTCCCCTCCCCCCTTCCCCTCCCCCCTTCCCCTTCCCCTCCCCCCCTTCTCTCCCCTCCCCCCTTCTCTCCCCCTCCCCCTTCTCTCCCCCTCCCCCTTCTCTCCCCCTCCCCCTTCTCTCCCCCTCCCCCTTCTCTCCCCCTCCCCTTCTCCCCACCTCCCCCTTCCCCCTTCCCCCCTTCTCACCCCCCTTCCCCCCCATCCCTCCCCCATCTCTCCCCATCCCTCCCCCTTCTCCCCCATCCCTCCCCCCTCTCCCCCATCCCTCCCCCTTCTCCCCATCCCTCCCCCTTCTCCCCCATCCCTCCCTCTTCTCCCCCATCCCTCCCTCTTCTCCCCCATCCCTCCCTCTTCTCCCCCATCCCTCCCTCTTCTCCCCCATCCCTCCCTCTTCTCCCCCATCCCTCCCTCTTCTCCCCCATCCCTCCCTCTTCTCCCCCATCCCTCCCTCTTCTCCCCCATCCCTCCCTCTTCTCCCCCATCCCTCCCTCTTCTCCCCCATCCCTCCCTCTTCTCCCCATCCCTCCCTCTTCTCCCCCATCCCTCCCTCTTCTCCCCCATCCCTCCCTCTTCTCCCCCATCCCTCCCTCTTCTCCCCCATCCCTCCCTCTTCTCCCCCATCCCTCCCTCTTCTCCCCCATCCCTCCCTCTTCTCCCCCATCCCTCCCTCTTCTCCCCCATCCCTCCCTCTTCTCCCCCATCCCTCCCTCTTCTCCCCCATCCCTCCCTCTTCTCCCCCATCCCTCCCCCTTCCCTCCCTCATCCCTCCCCCTTCCCTCCCTCATCCCTCCCCCTTCCCTCCCTCATCCCTCCCCCTTCCCTCCCTCATCCCTCCCTCATCCCTCCCTCCCCCTCTGCCTCCTTCCCTCCCCTCCCTCTACCCCCCTCCCCTCGCTGTCAGAAACACAGACACTGACAGACAGAGAGTGAGAGACACACACACAGACAGACAGAGAGATAGAGACACACTGGGGGGGCTCCCGGTGCTGCAGTCGGTAAGTAGAAAATGTTTTATTTATTGATTTTTAAAAAAAAAAAAATATTTCTTATTAATTTTTTTGATTGATTTATTGATGTTTTTATCATTTATTATTGATGATAGCTCTTTATTTGTAAAATTGAAGTGTTTAATGTTTGTAAACTTCCCTTTAAACATCCCCCCCCCTCCCATTCCCTACGCCTGATTTGTAACCTACGCCTGATTTTCTAAAGTGTAGAAAAGGTTTTTTCGAGCATACAAAAATCTTCAATTATTCCATTCTAAGTTAGTTTGGAGTAAGTTTTCACTGCCGAAACTTTGAAAACAGGCGTAAGTGGCCGGACACGCCCCTTTTAAAAAAAAAAAAATTCTGTTCCAAAGTGAAACTGTTCTAACTGACTAGAACTGGAGCAAACTAAATGCAGAGAATTTGAATTTCTAAGATACTCCGTTCTACACCAGTTGCTCCAAAAAATCAGGAGCAACTGAGGCCGAAACTTGGGCCCCAGTAGTGGGGAAAATGTTGGAATCAATTATTAAAGATGAAATAGCAGCACATTTGGAAAGCAGTGAAGGGATCAGTCCAAGTCAGCATGGACGTATGAAAGGGACATCATGCTTGACTCATCCTCAAAAAATTCTACAAGTAGAGTGGACAAGGGAGAACCAGTGGATGTGGTGTATTTGGACTTTTAAAAGGCTTTTCACAAGGTCCCACACAAGAGATTGGTGTGCAAAATTAAAGCACGTGGTATTGGGGGTAATGTACTGACGTGAATAGAGAACAGGTTGGCAGACAGGAAGCAGAGTGTCGGGATAAACTGGTCCTTTTCAGAATGGCAGGCAGTGACTAGAGGGGTGCCGCAGGGCTCAGTGCTGGGACCCCAGCTATTTACAACATACATTAATGATTTGGATGAGGGAATTGAGTGTAATATCTCCACGTTTGCAGATGACACTAAGCTGGGTGGCGGTGTGAGCTGTGAGGAGGAAGCTAAAAGGCTGCAGGGTGACTTGGACAGGTTAGGTGAGTGGGCAAATGCATGGCAGATGCAGTATAATGTGGATAAATGTGAGGTTATCCACATTGGTGGCAAAAAAACAAGGGCAGAATATTATCTGAATGGCGGCAGATTAGGAAAAGGGGAGGTGCAACAAGACCTGGGTGTCATGGTACATCAGTCATTGAAAGTTGGCATGCAGGTACAGCAGGCGGTGAAGAAGGCAAATGGTACGTTGGCCTTTATAGCTAGGGGATTTGAGTATAGGAGCAGGGAGGTCTTAATGCAGTTGTACAGGGCCTTAGTGAGGCCTCATCTGGAATATTCTGTTCAGTTTTGGTCTCCTAATCTGAGGAAACACGTTCTTGCTATTGGAGGGAGTGCAGCAAAGGTTCACCAGACTGATTCCCGGGATGGCAGGACTGACATATGAGGAGAGACTGGATCGACTGGGCCTATATTCACTGGAGTTTAGAAGGATGAGAGGGGATCTCATAGAAACATATAAAATTCTGACGGGATTGGACAGGTTAGATGCAGGAAGAATGTCCCCGATGTTGGGGAAGTCCAGAATCAGGGGACATAGTCTAACGATAAGGGGTAAGCCATTTAGGACTGAAATGAGAAGAAACTTCTTCATTCAGAGAGTTTTTAACCTGTGGAATTCCCTACCGCAGAGAGTTGTTGATGCCAGTTCTTTGGATATATTCAAGAGAGAGATAGATATGGCCCTTACAGCTAAAGGGATCAAGGGGTATGGAGAGAAAGCAGGAAAGGGGTACTGAGGTGAATGATCAGCCATGATCTTAGTGAATGGTGGTGCAGGCTCAAAGGCCGAATGGTCTACTCCTGTAACTATTTTCTATGTTTCTTTGATTGAGATGATTGATTGGGTTCCTTGCCTGAGACATGTGCAAGGTGCATTTATAATCAAGCAAACTACCACATGTCATGGGATTATAGGGCATCCTGTTGTGTGCTTCCTTTGGCATTGAAACCAAAAGTTTCCTAACACATTCAATAGCAGAAGATTGTTCTCACCATTTGTTGGAAACTATGCAGTCGTTCTTTTAACATCATCTTTGCTTGGACGCTATTAGTTTTGGCATGTGGCTTGAACAGTATAATACTCGCCATAAAGCACTGACTTGCTTTGTAAATTTTCTTTTGGATAACTGCAGCATTTGGCCAACAGGTGTGGTCCCCACTCTCTGCTGATCTTGGTCATAGCACCGACAGGCGTGGTGACAATTTGCCTCGGTGTCCAAAGGCAAGATAGAAGGAAAATAAATTGGCCAAGGTTCCTGCTTCTGCTCGCAGTGCAGTAACCCCTGCTGGAAAATATGCGTGCGTAAACATTGAATAAAGACAGGTTTAGGCAAGGCTGTGATCGCCCCCATCCTGTCCCCTCCTGCCCCCTTCCAGTCATTTAGCCTGCGAACATCAGTGTTAAACTCTGGGAAAATAGACTCTTTTAAAGTTAAGCTTTTTATTTTTTAGGTTGAATGTGCGATTCATAACCCAGAATTCTGTAATGCATCTGATGCACCTAACTCATTCTCCATGGAGCATGGATATCTGTGGGTAAGTCTGCTACAGATAAGTGAGAATTGTTTAAACTGCACATTGAATTATCTGAAAATATCATGTGTCTCTAATGTCCCAGCTGCAGAGCCATGCTGCAGAATTTTTAGGTAATGCATTACTTTTGTGAGGATTCATGAGAGCTCTATCGATAAAATGTTATTGATACTTTATTGTTGCCCCCCCCCCCCCCACA
Organism: Pristiophorus japonicus; assembly: GCF_044704955.1. NCBI lineage: Eukaryota > Metazoa > Chordata > Chondrichthyes > Pristiophoridae > Pristiophorus > Pristiophorus japonicus. The sequence continues at coordinate 41,035,842 of NC_091983.1, read as the reverse complement.
ACCCCCCCGCCCCGCCCCACATTAATGCGGAAAGTAACAGGATCTGAGTGTGTTACCTGTTGTCCAACATTCAATTGGCCTTTTTCTAACACTATTTCAGTCTTTCAGCCAACTTATAGAATTGAGATTAAAAATGTCTGGTCTGTAAGCAGTTACTTAGTTTATTTATTTGGAAATGTATTTGAATGTAACTTCTACCGATCTGATTGTGGTTATTAACATATGCTGTGAACTGTTGTGCTACTTATAAGATCAGAGAATAGTACAACTGGATTGAAAAGCAATCCAGTTAGTCCCGCTCCTCCCATATCCTTGCAATTTTTTCTTCTTCAATTATCTATCCAATTCCCTTTTGAAGGCTACTATTGAATCTGTATCCCCCAGCCTATCAGGCAGTGCATTTCAAATTCTAACCACTTGTGTTTTTAAAAAAAAAAAGTTTTTCCTCATGTCACTTCTCATTCTTTTGTCCCCTCATTATTGACCCTTCAGCTATTGGAGACAATTTCTCTTCATTTACTCTATCTATATCCATGATTTTAAACACCTCCATCAAATCTCCTCTTAGCCTTCTCTGCTCCATGCTGCTACTGCCCCTTTTATCCCATGGGCTTCAATATTGCTAACAATCCTAATGTGTGGTACTTTATCAAACATCTATTGAAAGTCTATATACACAATGGGCGTGAAATCCCGGTCTCGCTGGTTCGGTACGGAGTGTGTACGGACCCACGGTGCCTCGCAAAAGCCGGTTTTCGGCGCACAATATGCATGAACTGAAAACCGGCTTTTCTGATCTGTCAAGTTTTAGCTTAACAGACCGAACGCATCCTTGCAGCAAGGAGATTCGCGCGGGTGAGATTGGGCTATTTGCCCAACTCTTGCCCAAGCGAATGTCCTTGAAACTTTTACGCCTGGTAAAAGCAGGAGCATAGCCTACTTTTACCAGCGTAAGAGTTTTAAAACACACAAAAATTACATTTAAATACATATTTTTAGAGTATGAACCCTGTCCATTAAGGTAAGTTTATTTTAAATCCTAAATAAAACCCATTTAAAAAAAAAAAATCCCAAAAATAGTTTTTTTCTAAAGCATTTAATTAACTTTAATTTCAATTAATTTTAAATGTGAGGGTATTTTTTTATTTATTATGTTGTGTTTGGGTGTTTTAGGGGGTTATTCTCATTGATAGTCATGGGAACTCGGAGATACGGAGTTCCCATTACTATCAATGAGAATACTGCATAGTGATTGGTGATCCAGGCCCACTTGACCCCTCCATCTTAGACTTGCGTACCTGGAAGATGGGGGCACGCTGCGAAGCGCGGGGACCTTCCAGAGAAACGGAATCACAGGAGGGCGAAGGTGCGGATTGTATTTCTTGCTTTCAGTTGAACGCTCACGGGAAACCTCCAACCGGGGTTTCAGGGCCAATATATACAACATCAACTGCACTGCTCTAATCGATCCTCTCTGTTATCTCTTCCTCCCTATATCGTGGGTGCTGACATGGACCACAACCTCTGCCTCTTCCCCTTCCCCCCCCGCACCCCCCCCCCTCCCCAGCCCCCCGGCAGAATGTTCTTTGGTTACAATGTTGAAATATAACAATTCATTCTTTTAAGAGGTTTACTATGTCGAATTCTAGTCCCTTCACTTGATGGCTAATGTAGAATCCCTGGAAAAGGTTCTGAGGAAAACCACTATATTTTTTTATCCTATTTTCTTAAGGAGCTGGGACTTTTTACTCTAGGAAGGTGTAAACTTCGAGGAAATTTGATGGAGTTATTTAAACTAATCGCTGTAATTCCATCGCTGATCACATAGAAACATAGAAAATAGGTGCAGGAGAAGGCCATTTGGCCCTTGGAGCCTGCACCGCCATTCAATAAGATCATGGCTGATCATTACCTCAGTATCCCTTTCCTGCTTTCTCTCCATACCCCTTGATCCCTTTAGCCGTAAGGGCCATATCTAACTCCCTCTTGAATATATCCAATGAACTGGTATCAACAACTCTCTGCGGTAGGAAATTCTACAGGTTAACAACTCTCTGAGTGAAGAAGTTTCTCCTCATCTCAGTCCTAAATGGCCTACCCCTTATCCTAAGACTGTGTCCCCTGGTTCTGGACTTCCCCATCATTGGGAACATTCTTCCCGCATCTAACCTGTCCAGTCCCGTCAGAATCTTGTAAGTTTCTATGAGATCCCCTCTCATCCTTCTAAACTCCAGTGTATAAAGGCCCAGTTGATCCAGTCTCACCTCATATGTCAGTCCCACCATCCTGGGAATCAGTCTGGTGAACCTTCCTGCACTCCCTCAATAGCAAGAACGTCCTTCCTCAGATTAGGAGACCAAAACTGAAGGAGATAGATTAGGGAGGACATGAATGTAAATTATGTAAGTAGATGTCAGGAGAAACTTTGTTTCACAAAAAGTTGTCAACCTATGGAATAAGCTGCTGGTTCGTGCAGTGAATGCAGATTTGCTGAAGTTATTTATAAAAAGGCTGGACAGGTTCCTGAGCGGGGCCAACATCACCAAGGTGGGTGGGTTCTGGGGATGTGTTTCCCAGTCAACCTGGCCTCCTGGAACTTGTTTGATCGACGTCAGATATTGCACCGAGATTTGCCTAATTTTCCCTAAATTTTGTTTGGCTTCTCCTAGGAGATTGAATGACTGGGTGGGAGGTGGGGAGGGGCAGATGGAAGTCATCAGTGTTCAGAAGTTATACCATGGCCGTATAGAATAGCATGATGGACCAGCTGATCTTTTCCTGTCCTTTTTCATATGTTTGCATGTCAGAATAAGTCATAGTATCTGTCTTGCTTGGGGCCTTCAGCAGCTCTGTCCCTTATCTGACGTGCTTTCCCTTATAAAATGGGGAGCACTCATAAGCCAGCATAAACGTAACTTGGAACTTAGATTCAACACTGGTGAGCAGTAGCTGGCAGTTGTGCCTTTGTGGTACACGTTTTTCAAATATTTTTCTTGCTTATTACAAAGAAAGGCTCAAGCTCTGTCTGAGTGAAGATAATTCTCTGGTTATCGTGACATTGATAGCATCCCAAGCACCAGCTCCTACATCAGCTTTGAGCCATTGCCAACTTACTAAAGAACTGCAATGGACTCTTGCCCACTGGGAACTGGAATGAGTTTGCACAAAACTATTCCTGCTAGAACTCTTGCAGGCTGTGCCAGAGGTCATTTTCGTAACGCTTCACCAAGTCAATTGAAAACTGCACCCCTGGTACCTGAATTTTAGCCTGAGTCTTGCAGTTAAAGAACAATTTGAACCACTCCCCCCATATCTTTTAAACCTCAGTTAGTAGCTTTGCAAAATATTGTACTGCATAATAATCTGAACAAGCTCCATTGCAGCATTATCATTTTCACAGCTGTTAGGAATAAAGTTATGATACATGTATGTAATAACTCGATTGACTGAATACTGAAACTAACACAGGTACAAACCTGGCTCTGCTTTATTAGGGCCCAAAGTGAATACATTACATGATAGCTTGCCTTTTATACTTGGGCTGCACACATGTACGTACAGCCCAATGACCTCCGACAGTTACGCCATCTGGTGGCTAGTAACCCCAAGCATGCATACATGACAATACAGAAACATGGATTTGTTTAGTGATCAGATCTTGTTGCAAATTCACTTTGATTTTGCTGATTATTTCTAATATTTTGCCATATATTGTACAGCATGCAGGGCATTCAAATATGTTCACATTCAAAAATGCAGGTAAAGCAATAGCTTATAAGGCACTCAATTACAAATTAATTTCCTTTCTTTATAATTTTATTGTATACAAGGAGATTGGAAATTGCCTCAATCTGATGAGACCGATCATTGCAGATAATACCTAACAACTTATAACTAACAATTGTTGAATATTTCAAAAAGTTCTTGAATATCAGAAAATATGGTTAACAGATTGTTCAGCTTTCTACCATCTCAGCTGTCTCAGGATCAGCAATACTGTCTTGTTCTTGCCTTTCTTCAATCCTATTGGATGATTTATCGCGTTTTACTTGTGTTATTTTGTATAGTCTTTCTGCTGTCTTTCATAATTTTTTTTACTAATAATGTGTAAGTAATGCACTAGATTATGAAGATACTCAGATTTACAAATGACTCATTCTCCTGTTTTAATGAGCAGATTGGAAGTTGCACCAATCAAATGGGACAGATCACCATAGTCACACTTCATAACTCCAATCCAAAAGTTATCGAATGCTTCAATGTCGAGTCTCGCATACTGGCCATGGCGTATATCCCAGATGAAGACCGACCAGAAGAATCTGATGTATTTTGTGATTCCGAAGCTACATCTACAAAGGCCACTGAAACCCCCACCATTTGTCTTGGCATGGAGGAAGGGAGGTGAGATATGCAAAGTCAAGGAGAAAGAATAGCCAGTAATTAATTTTATATTCAATCAAATATAAATATAGTATGCAGGGATACACTGGGCTCGTGTCGTTTTTCCAGTAAGATAACCAAACTGAATGTAAATCAACAAAATTGTGAATTCCTTATGACAGCAGATTCACCCACTGGCGACGCAACCTCTAAGGAATATCAATGTGGTTTCTGCTTTATAAAGATAGGAAAATACTCTAATTCAGTAGCCTGTAGATATTTAATAGCAAAGTTATTCATTAATATTTTCATTTACCCACATTTTCTAATAAAAATAGTGCCAAATGTTATCAGCCTGCCATTTACTGAGGTGAAAGGGGAGGAAGGAATGCCTCATATTGATGCATACTAATCCAGCACGGTCAATTTAAAAATAAAAGTACCTCAAGGTCCAAGTGCCAGTGTGCCCGGGAGCAAGCTCTAACGCTTCAGCTGCTGAGGAAATAGTCTCCGCTGCAATAATTTGGGGAAATACTGTGTTCAGTGCATTTTCTAACTGGGAGATGGATCAATCAGAAGAATTGTCCCTTGGCTACTGTTCCATGCCTTCCAGTAGCTGTTTCACTGCAACATTGGCAGATGTCCAGGAACAGGTTAGCCTCCCTGTTGTTTTGACTGTACGACCTGTGGAAATCTAAGGGGGCTAGATGCTTGGAAAAAATTGCTGAAATCTCTGGTGCACAGCAACAGAATAACCATGTGTGTTGAAATTTTAACAATAGTTCATCATCCTCTGATCCTAAAGAGGTGTAATCACAGATTTGTGAACTTTTAGTACAGATAATATCTTGTCCCAGCCCTTTTTGCTGTTGTATTAAAGTCCTCTAGTCATATGCCCTTAGACAAGATTAAAATATTCTCAGCCAAAGTAATTCGAGAAAACCAAACTATGGTACAAAAGGCTTTTGTACAAACAGTCCTTGAACACTGCTGTCTTGTTTGGTCTAGATCCTTCCTGTCTCATCTGAAGCTCGTTGACATAGTTCAGTGTAAATATGTGAGACTCATAGATATCTTTTAATGTTAGGGAGATATAAACATTTTCTCATGGTGGTACATTTTCTAACCGAGTACGTTTTCTTTTTTGATGAAGTACTTTTTTATTTAAGCCCCTCTCTCACATTGTGCAGCGTTAAGTTTTCATGCAGCATTTAACTCAATATTTAGGTTTTTTTTCATCTTGTGTTGTGAGCTATTGGAAAATTATAATGTAATACAGGATTTCATAGATTTAAGGCATTTATACAAATTGTATGACACAATTGCAAACGGTTTGTACACAAGTGTTAATTGTTATTTCCAAGACAGACACAGACAAACTTGGATTTATATAGCACCCTTCATGACCACCAGACGTTTCGAAGTGCTTTACCACCAATGAAGTACTCTCAGTGTGGTCACTGTTGTAATAATACTTTACTTTATTCTAAGTATATGCATCTCAAAAAATGTATTCCAAAACTGCAGTGTTATATACACATAATATAAATCTTGTACCTAGTGAGCTGTCACATTTCAAATATGTCACTCTTGCATAATTGGCTCAAACATCTCTCATAAAACAGCAACAAATTACAACTGAACAGATACAACTGAATCTACCAGTTAACAACACAGCATCTTGGAATTTTTTTAGACTAAAAATGGAGCTTCTGAGCTTGGTATCCTGGCTTTCCCTGAAGGGGAAGTGTTATGGATTTATAAGCGGAGACAGATTCCCATCAGCAACAGTGATTAGCCTCAAATTGACCTCAGGATTTTGCTATTTACAGCATTTAGTTCATGGGGCCTTGAAGGTGTAGGCACAAGCCATTGAAACATAGTTCCAGTTCAGCACCAGACCACTTTTCTCCAGACTGTTCCTTCACGCCTGTTAGAAAAGGGCCATCAGGATGTAAATATTCCCCATATGTTATTGTATAATACACTGCACATTACATGGTAAAACACTGTATCCTCTAACTCACTGTGAACAACCTCACTGTGATACTACCAGTGAACAATTGTGTATGGCATATTGGATAGCACCATTTTAAAAATGCATTACTGGATAGTGAAATTCAGCTGATTTCTTACTCCATTCTAGCCACTAGTCAAAATGTCAACAAATGCATTGTGCACCAAAAGTTACCTGGCCTTTTAATTGGCCAATCATTCTTCCCCCGCTCACCCCAAAAAATACTTAACATTTTACTCACAATCACATATAACTGACCTTCAGCTGCAGCATTCCACATCACCACAGATTTGTATGTGTTTCTTCCCTTTCAAAACAAGACAATGGCATTTGAAATATGATTTTTTTAAACTTTTTAATTCATGACATACAACAACAACAACAGCTTGCATTTGGATCACGCCTTCAATGTAGTGAAACATCCCTAGGTGCTTCACAGGAGTATTATGAGATTTTTTTAAATTGACACCAAGCCGCATAAGTAGAGATTAGTGCAGGTGACCAAAAGCTTGGTCAAAGAGGTAGGTTTTAAGGAGCGTCTTGAAGGAGGAAAGAGAGATAGAGAGGCGGAGAGGCTGAGAGGCTGAGGTAGAGAGTTCCAGAGCTTGGGGCCCAGGCAACAGAAGGTACGGCCACCAATTTTGAGAATTTCTGCTCATACAGAACTGGATGTCGGACAAGCAGTCTGACAATTTAGAGACGGGCAGGAGCCGAGAGAAGTGGTAGTGAGGTAGAGCTGGATTTCATCAGCCTACATGTGGAAACTGACGCTGTGTTTTCGGATGGAGTTGTCAAGGGGCAACATGTAGATGATAAATAGGAGGGTGCCAAGGATATACTATACCACAGCATGACTGACAACTCGCTCTTCAAAAAGTTCTCCCGGTGTCGTGGGCAATATTTATCCCGCATCATCTAAAAATAGATTAACTGGTCATGATCACATTGCTGTTTGTGGAAGCTTGCTGTGTGCAAATCGGCTACCGCATTTCCTGCATTACAATGGTGACTGCACTTAAAGTAGTTAATTGGCCATAAATTGCTTTGGAACTTTGTGAAGTTGTGATAGTCGCTATGGCAATGCAATTCTTTCCTTCCTTTGTTCTTCCTTTTCCTTCTTTCCTTATTTTTCCTCTGCCTCTAAATCATCATTAGAAGGTGCATGAGAAAGAGTATGGAGGGGGGGGGGGTGAGGGGTAACTTGTCTTTCCTCCCACATCACACTTCCCATTCCCTCCAAAGCACTTCCCTCTGTTCCCTCCAAACTCACTTCTTCCCTGGTGAATTGGCAGGCTTTCATTCTTTGCCTGCCTCTGATAGCATACAGCCGATTGACATTGTGAACATGCTATGTGGGAAATTACAGGAAAACATCAGCCTTCTCACTGTATGACACACAACAGTGCAGCTCTCGCATGCTACATCATTGATAATCCTTCTTGTAAATACAAACACATGTTCTGCGTTCAAGATCGATACTTTCTTGTGCAGCTTGAAAATTCTCCATTTCTGTCAACAAATGGTAAGATAAAAGTAGAGAACTGCATTAAAATGTAAATCTTTCTGATATATATATATATATAGGGAAAAAGTTAAATTTTTTCAGAATGTTTTTACTTTGACCGACACATTGCTGTGATTCTTGGGGGGGTTAACTGTAAAAAGGAGCCACCTGTGTGATTTTAGCAAAGAGCACAGCAGATCAAAGGAAACCGATGTAGACAGAATGGGGCAGATCTTGCCTATGTGCGATAGTGTAGAACAGGTGATAGCGAGTCGGTGGCCCGTTTTACATCACTCCTGATTTATTTTTCCATTGATTTCAATGCAGATAAAAGTTGCTGATTTACTATCTCTTCTTAGGCAGTCCCTCGGAGTCGAGGATGACTTGCTCCCACACTAATGAGATCTCAGGTGACTGAAGAGTCCAATGCAGGATCTGCAATCTCTTGTCGCTGGTGGGGCAGACGGTGGTTGAAGGGACGGGTGGTTGGGGTGCTTGGGTTGTCGTGCGCTCCTTCTGTTTGTGCTTGGCTTCCGCGTGCTCCCAGCAAAGAGACTTGACGTGTTCGGCGCCTTCCCGGATGCTTCTCCTCCACTTTGAGCGGTCTTGGGCCAGGGATTCCCAGGTGTCGGTGGGGATGTTTCACTTTTTCAAGGAGGCTTTGAGGGTGTCCTTGAAGCATTTCCTCTGCCCACCTGGGACTCGCTTGCCCTGTCGGAGCTCTGAGTGGAGCGCTTGTTTTGGGAGTCTAGTATCGGACATGTGGACGTTTTACACCCGTTTTACACTATCGCACAAAGGCAAGATCTGCCCAAATATATTCCACTGAGTAGCGCTACAGACAGACATTTCTTTAGATGCCCATATTTTTATACCATGAGATGCAGTGGATGGGATATATCACTGAGCATATTCTTTCTCTGTCCCACTGCAGCATTTCAGTATACAAGAGCAATCAAGCTTCGAAGAAAGTACGACTGCAGCATTTCTTTGCTCCAGATAAATCAACAGTGATGAGCCTGGGGTACAAGTTTCGGTGCCTGTACGCTGGACTTGTCAATGGAAATATCTCTATCTATACAAAGGCAGAAGGTGGGTAGACTCCCTCTATTTGTTATGAACCGCTCTCAGATTTTACTCGCAACACTTTCTCGAATCTTTTAGTTATATAAACGTAAGCTTCGTTTCCTGTTTCATTTTCCCCCCTCAATAACATGCTTCATAAAATATCAACGTGCGGCAGGACAAAGAAAACTAAATTTTTCTTCGATCTTTTCACACTACATCTCGACTCATTTTTAAAAGACACTGGTGGAATTAAAATATTCATGTGGGTTTAAATGAATAGTTTTGACCAGTCATAGATCAGAGAACTCGCCAAAGCTTTTTTGATAGCACCTCCCAAACCCGTGACCTCTGCCACCTAGAAGGACATGGGCAGCAGGCACATGGGAACACGATCACCTCTAAGCCCACCTCCAAGTCACACACCGTCCTGATTTAGAAGTATATCACCATTCCTTCATCATCGCTGGAATTCGTCCCTAACAGCACTATGCGGATACCTTCACCACACTGACTGCAGTGGTTCAAGAAGGTAGCTCACCATCACCTTCTCCAGGGCAATTAGGGATGGGCAATAAATGCTGGCCTTGCCAGCGACACCCACATCCCAGGAACAAATATTTTTTTTTAAAAAGAATAGTACAGCATAGAAGGAGGCCACTCAGGCCATCCAGTTTGCGCGGCTCTTTCAAAGAGCAATCCAGTTAGTCCCACTCCCCTGCTCTATCCCTGCAATTTTGTCTCCAAGTATTTATCCAGTTCCCCTTTGAAGGTGACTGTTTAATTCACCTCTATAAACTCTCTGGATTTCTTTGTTGTTAAATCTATACTGAATCAAATAGTGCCCATGGTTGACAGAACTGGCATATTTGGTCTTCAATTGCTCTACGCAGAGCTCCTTCATGGCAAACGAGCCAAAGGTGGACAGTGGAAACATTACAAGGACACCCTCAAAGCCTCCCTGGTGAAGTGCGACATCACCACTGACACCTGGGAGACCCTGGCCGAAGACCGCCCTAGGTGGACAAAATGCATTCGGAAGGGCGCTGAGCTCTTCGAATCTCAACGCTGCCAGCGTGAAGAGGTCAGGCACAGGCAGCGGAAGGAGCATGCGTCAAATCAGTCCTCCCCACCCCCCCCTCCCCGACGAATATCTGCCCCACCTGTGACAGGGTCTGTGGCTCTCCTGTTGGACAGTTCAGCCACCAAAGAACTCACTTTAGGAGTGGAAGCAAGTCTTCCTCAATTCCGAGGGCTACCTATGATGATGGATGATAATTTGGTCCTCAGAAATAAAAGAAACTATACTCCTCCAAGGTTTAAGCTGTACCTACACAAACACCCCAAAACAATATACTTTTTAGTTAATAAACATTGCTACATTTCACATTGACATTGTGATCATTCACTTATTTTAAAAGGTGCTGAAGACATTAACTGAAGTTAGATTTTATTTTATTTTTTTAATGTTAAATCCATATCCATGGCTCAGCCACCTCAGTGACGTAGAAGTGAAACTTTTGCTGAAGAAATACATTGGCTGACCATAATGTGCTTTGTTAATGATGATTAAAGCAATTACACTAACTATTGCGCTGCAGGTTTATTGAGGTAATTTGACCACATTGGTTACAAACCAGGCAGATTTTTCTCAGCTCTTTCTACGTTATTTTTAACAGAGAAGCAAAATGCTTCAAGGTGATGTGGCCGATTTTCTTCCACTTGGGACCCAGTTTCCAGGGCATTAGGATGAGGAGACCAAGTCAGTAAAAGAAAGAGAGATTTGTATTTATATAGCGCCTTTCACGACCACCGTATGTCTCAAAGTGCTTTACAGCCAATGAAATATTTTTGGAGTGTAATCACTGTTGTAATGTATGAAATTTGCACACCGTAAGCATCCACAAACAGCAATGTGATAATGACCAGATAATCGTTTATTTTTGTTGTGTTGATTGAGGGATAAATATTGGCCAGGACACCAGGGATAGTATTCCTGCTCCTCTTCGAAATAGTGCCATGGGATCTTTTACATCTTGAGAGAGCAGACTTGGTTTAACATCTCATCCGAAAGGCGGCACCTCTGACAGTGCAGCTCTCCCTCAGCACTGGAGTGAGACTTGAACCCACAACCCTCTGACTCAGAGGCAAGAGTGCGACCCACTAAGCCACAACTGACACTGTACTCCTCCACCCACTCCCCCAACCACCCTACCCTCAATTATGCAGCAGATAGTGGAGACCACTTGGATGCTATTTCGGCCAGCAAGCCACAATAAAGCACACCTGGAATTTGTACTGCTATAGGTCCTGAGGCCTATTGCAGTACAGGTTGAACCTCCCTTATCTAGGACTCCCTTATCTGGCACCACCCCTCATTCAGAACCATTCCTGGCCGCTCCGACATGAATAAATTGAAGTCCTTCCTCGCTGTCGACTCCCGCAATCGCTGGCCTGACCACGTGATCCACCGGCGCCCCGCCCACCCCCGCCCCACTCACATGATCTCTGACGCATTCCCAGCCCCAAGCCAGCCAGCCAGCCCCGATATCCCCTTGCTCAGTACCTGCACTAAACTACAGAACCAGTAGGAAGCTGTTCAACCTTCGCCGTCTCCAAGCCAGGTCCAAGACCACTCAAACCCCTGTCGCGAGCTACAATATGCAGGCGACGCCTGCGTCTGTGCACACACACAGGCTGAATTCCAAGACATTGTCGATGTATTTACCGAGGCGTATGAAAGCATGGGCCTTAGGCTAAACATCAGTAAGACAAAAGTCCTCCATCAGCCTGTTCTCGCTGCACAGACATCAAGATCTATGGCGTGGCTCTGGACAACATGGGCCACTTCCCTTATCTCGGGAGCCTCCTATCAACAAGAGCAGGCATTGACGACAAGATCCAACACTGCCTGCGGTGTACCAGTGCAGCCTTCGGCCGCCTGAGGAAAAGAGTGTTTGAAGACCAGGCACTCAAAACTGTCATCAAGCTCATGGTCTACAAGGCTGTAGTGATACCCGCCCTCCTGTATGGCTCAGAGACGTGGACCATGTACAGTAGACACCTCAAGTCGCTGGAGAAATACCACCAGCGATGTCTCTGCAAGATCCTACAAATTCCCTGGGAAGACAGACGCACCAACATTAACGTCCTCGTCCAGGCCAACATCCCCAGCATTGAAGCATTGATCACACTTGCTCAGTTCCACTGGGCAGGCCACAGAGTTCGCATGCCAGACACGAGACTCCAAAAGCAAGCGCTCTACTCGGAACTCCTTCACGGCAAATGAGCCAAAGGTGGGCAGCGGAAATATTACAAGGACACCCTCAAAGCCTTCCTGATAAAGTGCAACATCCCCACTGACACCTGGGAATCCCTGGCCAAAGACCACCCTAAGTGGAGGAAGTGCATCCGGGAGGGCGCTGAGCACCTCGAGTCTCGTCGCCGAGAGCGTGCAGAAATCAAGTGCAGGCAGCGGAAAGAGCGTGCGGCAAACCAGTCCCACCCACCCCTTCCCTCAACGACTATCTGCCCCACCTGTGACAGAGACTGTGATTCTCGTATTGGACTGTACAGCCACCTAAGAACTTGTTACATATGTAAACCTGTAAATACTTTGTTTAACCACCAGAGGGCTCATCCCCTGGCATCCCAAGGGATCCCACAATCCCTTGGGAGCACCTGTACTTAAGGAGGCCTCACAATTTAATGTGACTACCCCTTGTCCGGAAAAATCCCTTATCCAGAACATACCAGGTCCCGAGGGTTCTGGATAACGGAGTTTCAACTTGTACATAACTTCTTTCACCAGTTTGGAGTGAGCACCAATCCTAGGCAGAAGACCCATTCATTCAGTATCTGTCAAATGAATGAATCCGGAAATACAGCTGAGTTCAAGTCAGGGCTTGCATAAAACGCAGCACCCCGGTTACATTGGGGGGATGGGAGGGGGAAGGAGCAAAACCATACTATCATAGAATCATGCGGCACAGGAGGCGGGCCCATTCAGCCCATCATGAATGTGCCGGCTCACTGAAAGAGCTATCCAATTAATCTCATTCCCCATAGCCCTGCAATTGTTTTCTTTTCAAGTATTTAATCCAATTCCTTTTTGAAAGTTACTATTGAATCTGCTTCTACTGCCCTTTCCAGGCACTGCAATCCAGATCATCATAACAATAATAACCAGGGTCCATTTCTTGGCCACCAATTTCACAAAATCAGGAAAAACCTTCAAAAATAAATTTTCTGAAACTAAGCAACTGACCGCTCTCTTACAAATTTTGAAATAACTGGGGGCCCACATTAAAGGAGTACTCTCCGATAAAGTTCCACAGAGCCTTATCCTCCAGTATATACCCCCAAATATCTTCTCCATGGGAAGGGGTGGATTTTAAAATTTTACTTGGTAATGAACGTCCTCTTAATCCTTTATGCTGGTTTGAAGGACTGAAGCTTGACATTCCACTATCCCTTCCATAACTCCCTCTGCCCCTCCCCACTTGCACTGCTAAATGCTCTGCTGCTGAGGGGTGAAGCTGCCTAATTATACCAATTAGTCACGAATTATGGGCAGTATTGCGCTGAGACTGCTAATTACGGAAGACTACATTGAAACTGCCTAACCTGATTTTCCTTACTGCAGCCATGGTGAGCAAGTTATGGCCCCATGAGGATCAGCTTCACCAGTTAATATTTGTTGAAAGAAATTTCCAATCAGCCAAGTGTCTGCACTTTAAGTTATATGGTTGTTGCTATTTAAGCATGAAACATAAAAACATAGAAATTTACAGCGCAGAAGGAGGCCATTTCGGCCCATCGTGTCCGTGACGGCCGACAAAGAGCCACACGGCCCTTGGTCAGCAGCCCTAAAGGTTACATATAACCCTATGAATAATGACTCATTTAACGTGACTACCCTGAGTTTGAGTCCCAGCCTTTAACAGTAGTATTATATCACAGTTAGTGGTGTCAAGTCAGATGTCATCAGAGTGTAATGTTCAGCTGCCAGAGCAGTGTTACATTGCTGGCTGCGTGTTGTACTCTTTCTCCTCCCCTCCCCGCCCAACATGACAAAGGAGCTCTGCGCTTGCTTGCTAGTTGGCTGGTTATTTTAGAGGACAACAGTCAGGTAGCATCGGTTCTTTCTCAAGATTTATATTTAAAATCTAAAATGTTCCCAGGCAATGTGTTGGTCCACCAGGGAACTTTTTAAACTTGTTTTGACACCATGCTAGAGTTATATGATTCCTGGATGTCCTCTAACGTTTTTTGGCTTCAGCATTCTCGAGAGTCCTATTGTCAACCTGACAACCTGATTGCCGTTTTTGCCAAAATCTCTTTGCGTCAATATTGTACATTTAATTCTACCCAAGTGTCATGTGGTCTCAAATGGAAAGAGACAGTTGCATCCTTAACTGGCCTCTTTCGGGTCCAGTATTTTTATGCTTTAAACTACTGATCAGAGGGCACCTGGGAGAAGACATTTTGTGCAGAATTCCCTCTGGTCACCATGACCTCAAAGTCTGTGCTTTCAACAACCGTTTATTCTGCTCAGTGCTACAAAATTTCTGCCCCCAGGCTTCCGTCGTGCAGCAATTTGAAAGCATTACACGTATTAACTAGAACTGAGATACACCAAGTTCCTCCATAAAATGTAATAACATTCAGGATTACCACACACACACAATCCTGAAAACAACCATGACAAAAGGCCAATCAAACACTTGATGAATAATCTAGTTTATTCAGTGACCTCCAAAATAATAGCCAAGCATGCTACGACACTGCAGCTATTTTCTGGTAGAGTGAATTTGATTGTCTGCAGAAAATGATTTGCTAGGATAATTTAATACTGCAGACAGTGGTTTAAAGACACCGTAGTAATTTTAATAATTCACTGTTAAGTTTGTTGCAAAATTCAATTTTGCAAGCTTGGACTGGAAGTCTCGTCAGCATCTTTAGATCTGCTATATTTAATGTTTAATAGAAGCTTCTGTAACTTGCCCAAAGGTCTGTGGAAGCAGAGTGTGTGTTGGATGTGATGAAGCAGTTTGTTATTGGGCCCAAGTTTCCGCCCTCTCTAAAATCGGCGCGCCGACTTCCTGGAATAAAAAAGGGCGCCGAAAACTTGCCTTGTGATTCCGCGAGCTCCTCAAGACATCTTCATGCTTGGCGTGGCGCAACACAAGGGGTTTGGGGCGGAGCCAGGTCCCGGCACTGAAAACCATGCCGGGACCTCTGCACATGCACGCTAGAGTGTGCGCGCATGTGCAGTAGTTCCTCGCCCCCGAGGCTGTGTGGGAGGGGCCTGAAGCACGCCGGCCCTAGCCCTGGCCGAATGGGCTCCCTGGGCGAAGATCGGGACTTGGACCTCCCTCCCGTTCAGCTCCCTCCCGTTCAGTCCTTCCCCCTTCTCCCCTCCCCTCCCCTCCTTCCCCCTTCTCCCCCCCCCCCCGTCCTTCCCCCTTCTCCACCCCCCCCTTCTTCCCCCTTCTCCACCCCCCTCCTCTCTTTCCCCCCCCCCCCCCCCACATCGTCGGCGGGGCCCACCCGGCATCTTGCTGGGGTGGGCCCCGCCTGAAGTGGCAGCGGCAGCGGCCCAGCGGATACTTCGCCGGCGGCGGAGCCTGTTCAGCCTCGCCTTCCTCCAGTTCAGCCTCCAACCCCCCCTCCAGTTCAGTCTCTTCCCCCCTCCCTCCCGTTCAGACCTTCCCCTCTCCTCTCCTCTCCCCCCCACTCCTCTTTCCCCCCCCTTCTCCTCTTTCCCCCCTCTTCTCTTCTTTCCCCCCTTCTCTTCTTTCCCCCCTTCTCTTCTTTCCCCCCCTTCTCTTCTTTCCCCCCTTCTCTTCTTTCCCCCCCTTCTCTTCTTTCCCCCCCTTCTCTTCTTTCCCCCCCTTCTCTTCTTTCCCCCCTTTTCTTTCCCCCCCCTTCTCTCCTCTCTCCCCCCTTAGACATAGAAACATAGAAAATAGGTGCAGGAGCAGGCCATTCAGCCCTTCTAGCCTGCACTGCCATTCAATGAGTTCATGGCTGAACATGAAACTTCAGTACCCCCTTCCTGCTTTCTCGCCATACCCCTTGATCCCCCGAGTAGTAAGGACTTCATCTAACTCCCTTTTGAATATATTTAGTGAATTGGCCTCAACTACTTTCTGTGGTAGAGAATTCCACAGGTTCACCACTCTCTGGGTGAAGATGTTTCTCCTCATCTCGGTCCTAAATGGCTTACCCCTTATCCTCAGACTGTGACCCCTGGTTCTGGACTTCCCCAACATTGGGAACATTCTTCCTGCATCTAACCTGTCTAAACCCGTCAAAATTTTAAACGTTTCTATGAGGCCCCCTCTCATTCTTCTGAACTCCAGTGAATACAAGCCCAGTTGATCCAGTCTTTCTTGATAGGTCAGTCCCGCCATCCCGGGAATCAGTCTGGTGAATCTTCACTGCACTCCCTCAATAACAAGAATGTCCTTCCTCAAGTTAGGAGACCAAAACTGTACACAATACTCCAGGTGTGGCCTCACCAAGGCCCTGTACAACTGTAGCAACACCTCCCTGCCCCTGTATTCAAATCCCCTCGCTATGAAGGCCAACATGCCATTTGCTTTCTTAACCGCCTGCTGTACCTGCATGCTAACCTTCAATGACTGATGTACCATGACACCCAGGTCTCGTTGCACCTTCCCTTTTCCTAATCTGTCACCATTCAGATAATAGTCTGTCTCTCTGTTTTTACCACCAAAGTGGATAACCTCACATTTATCCACATTATACTTCATCTGCCATGCATTTGCCCACTCATCTAACCTATCCAAGTCACTCTGCAGCCTAATAGCATCCTCCTCGCAGCTCACACTGCCACCCAACTTAGTGTCATCCGCAAATTTGGAGATACTACATTTAATCCCCTCGTCTAAATCATTAATGTACAATGTAAACAGCTGGGGCCCCAGCACAGAACCTTGCGGCACCCCACTAGTCACTGCCTGCCATTCTGAAAAGTACCCGTTTACTCCTACTCTTTGCTTCCTGTCTGACAACCAGTTCTCAATCCACGTCAGCACACTACCCCCAATCCCATGTGCTTTAACTTTGCACATTAATCTCTTGTGTGGGACCTTGTCGAAAGCCTTCTGAAAGTCCAAATATACCACATCAACTGGTTCTCCTTTGTCCACTTTACTGGAAACATCCTCAAAAAATTCCAGAAGATTTGTCAAGCATGATTTCCCTTTCACAAATTCATGCTGACTTGGACCTATCATGTCACCATTTTCCAGATGTACTGCTATGACATCCTTAATAATTGATTCCATCATTTTACCCACTACTGAGGTCAGACTGACCGGTCTATAATTCCCTGTTTTCTCTCTCCCTCCTTTTTTAAAAAGTGGGGTTACATTGACTACCCTCCACTCCATAGGAACTGATCCAGAGTCAATGGAATGTTGGAAAATGACTGTCAATGCATCCGCTATTTCCAAGGCCACCTCCTTAAGTACTCTGGGATGCAGTCCATCAGGCCCTGGGGATTTATCGGCCTTCAATCCCATCAATTTCCCCAACACAATTTCCCGACTAATAAAGATTTCCCTCAGTTCCCCCTCCTTACTGGACCCTCTGACCCCTTTTATATCCGGAAGGTTGTTTGTATCCTCCTTAGTGAATACCGAACCAAAGTACTTGTTCAATTGGTCTGCCATTTCTTTGTTCCCCGTTATGACTTCCCCTGATTCTGACTGCAGGGGACCTACGATTGTCTTTACTAACCTTTTTCTCTTTACATACCTATAGAAACTTTTGCAATCCACCTTAATGTTCCCTGCAAGCTTCTTCTCGTACTCCATTTTCCCTGCCCTAATCAAACCCTTTGTCCTCCTCTGCTGAGTTCTAAATTTCTCCCAGTCCCCAGGTTCGCTGCTATTTCTGGCCAATTTGTATGCCACTTCCTTGGCTTTAATACTATCTCTGATTTCCCTAGATAGCCACGGTTGAGCCACCTTCCCTTTTTTATTTTTACCTTCTCTCCCCCCCTCCTCTCCCCCCCTTCTCTTCTTTCCCCCCTTCTCTTCTTTCCCCCCCTTCTCTCCTCTCTCCCCCTTCTCTCCCCCCCATTCTCTCCCCCCTTCTCTTTCCCCCCCTTCTCTTTCCCCCTTCTCTTTCCCCCCCTTCTCTTTCCCCCCCTTCTCTTTCCCCCCCTTCTCTTTCCCCCCTTCTCTTTCCCCCTTCTCTTTCCCCCCCTTCTCTTTCCCCTCTTCTCTTTCCCCCCTTCTCTTTCCCCCCTTCTCTTTCCCCCCTTCTCTTTCCTCCCTTCTCTCCCCCCCTTCTCTTCCCCCCTTCTCTTCCCCCCTCCTCTTCCCCCCTCCTCTTCCCCCTCTCCTCTTCCCCCCCTTCTCTTTCCCCCCCCTTCTCTTTCCCCCCCTTCTCTTTCCCCCCCTTCTCTTTCCCCCCTCCCTCCCTTCTCTCCCCTCCCTCCTCTCCACTCCCTCCCTTCCTCCCTCCCACCCCCTCCTCTCACTCTACCCTATCCCCCCTTCCCCTCCCCTCTTTCCCCCCACCCCTCGCTGTCAGAAACACAGAGAGACACTAACAGAGACAGAGAAAGAGACACTGGGGAGGGTGACATCCCAGCACGTTGTTGGAGGGCTCCCGGTGCTGCAATAGGTGAGTAGAAACAATTTTTTATTTATTGATTTTTTAAATTATTTTCTTTAAATTTATTTGGATTGATTTATTGGTTGATTTATTGATTTATTTATCATTTATTGTTGATGATGGCTCTTTATTTGTAAAAGTGAAGTGTTTAATGTTTGTAAACCCCCGTTCCACCCGCCCCCCCCCCGGCCATCTCTCGTTCCTTATGCCTGATTTATAAGTGTAGGCAAGGTTTTTCTGAGCGTACAAAAATCTGCACTTACTCCATTCTAAGTTAGTTTGGAGTAAGTTTTCACTGCCTAAACTTGCAAAACAGGTGTAAGTAGCTGGACATGCCCCCTTTTGGAAAAAAAAATCTGTTCTAAAATGAAACTATTCCAGCTCACTAGAACTGGAGCAAACTAAATGCCAAGAATTGCAATTTCTAAGATGCTCCATTCTAAAGTAGTTGCTCCAAAAAAATAGGAGCAGCTCAGACCGAAACTTGATTCCATTGGGTGTAATGAAGCAGGGGTGTGTGTTGGGGGTGTGGGCACAGTGGCCTGGATTTTAGCCTGGAGCTGAGCTTTGTGCCGGGTGGGCCGGGGTAGGGAGGGGGACGATGTTGTGAGGTCGGGACATCCAGAAGAACGGGTTTCCCAAATATCCTGCAGAATTTAACTGCACAGTTCCCTGAAGTGGGGTTCCTGCCCCTGATTGACCGGCTCGAGGCCTTTTGAGCAGGAAGCCTGCTTCACGAGGCTGAAACCCACACGATCAGAGAGGTGTATTGGGGAAGTGAGAGAGATCGGAGGGTGTGTGGTGGGGGGTTTCGATTTCCTAGTGGAGGGTACAATGGTGGTCTGTGGGAGGGGTCCTGATTATGGGAGGGGCAAGCGGCGATGGTGGTCGATGGGGAGCAGTCAGATTGCCGTGGGGGGAGGGGGAGGGGTGGTTTTACTGGGGTAACACACCAAAATGCTTGGTACATTAGGAAACCTGCCTGCACCATCTTCTCTCAGGACTTAGCGCAGAGCTTGGAGCCCATCCTTTCCAACATGGAATGGGTGGCCACTTCCATCAACACACTTGTGAAACCAACCATGGCCGATGTCTCCGCTTCCATTGTAGCAAAAACAGCAGTCACCCAACGTCTGACTGCTACAGTCTGAAGCCGGGCCTTCTGGGCCCAGAGCTGCTCGAGGTCGCCTTCCACGGCCATCTGAATTCTCCTCCACTGAAAGTCAGCGGTTTCCACCAGCCATGCTGCAGCCACTGGGGTAGCACTTCATACGAGCACTAGGACGCAAAAGCTCACTAAGGGAATGTGCGAGGGTTATTTGTTTGTTTTTGTATGAAAGGTGGCATGATTTAATTTATAAATCTAGATTGGAAAATGTATTTGGTGGTGGCTTTTATTTTTGCATTGTGTCCAAGAGGATGATGTGATGGTCAGTGACAGAGGGAAGGTAAGGAGTGGGATTGTTGGTGAATGGGGAGTGGGGGTGTGGTTACTGGTACCACTGTTGAATTAATTGTTCATGTGCAGCCAGTGTAGAAAGGGTCTCTCGTGGTTTCTGCCTCCCTCCAGCTAACTCCTCCCCACGCCCCCTGCTCCTCCCCCCGCCCCCACACGCCACTGCTCCTCCTCCCCCCGCCCCCACACGCCACTGATCCTCCTCCCCCCCCGCCCCCTGCTCCTCCCCCCCCCCGCCCCCTGCTCCTCCCCCCCGCCCCCTGCTCCTCCCCCCCCGCCCCCTGCTCCTCCCCCCCCCCGCCCCCTGCTCCTCCCCTCCCCCGCCCCCTGCTCCTCCCCTCCCCCGCCCCCTGCTCCTCCTCCCCCCGCCCCCTGCTCCTCCTCCCCCCGCCCCCTGCTCCTCCTCCCCCCGCCCCCTGCTCCTCCTCCCCCCGCCCCCTGCTCCTCCTCCCCCTGCCCCCTGCTCCTCCTCCACCCCCGCCCCCTGCTCCTCCTCCTCCACCCCCGCCCCCTGCTCCTCCTCCACCCCCGCCCCCTGCTCCTCCTCCACCCCCGCCCCCTGCTCCTCCTCCCCCCCGCCCCCTGCTCCTCCTCCCCCCCCGCCCCCTGCTCCTCCTCCCCCCCCGCCCCCTGCTCCTCCTCCCCCCCCGCCCCCTGCTCCTCCTCCCCCCCGCCCCCTGCTCCTCCTCCCCCCCCGCCACCTGCTCCTCCTCCCCCCCGCCCCCTGCTCCTCCTCCCCCCCGCCCCCTGCTCCTCTCCCCCGCCCCCTCCTCCTCCTCCCCCCCGCCCCCTGCTCCTCCTCCTCCCCCCGCCCCCTGTTCCTCCTCCTCCCCCGCCCCCTGCTCCTCCTCCCCCCCCGCCCCCTGCTCCTCCTCCCCCCTGCCCCCTGTTCCTCCTCCCCCCCCGCCCCCTGCTCCTCTCCCCCCCGCCCCCTGCTCCTCCTCCCCCCCGCCCCCTGCTCCTCCTCCCCCCTGCCCCTTGTTCCTCCTCCCCCCCGCCCCCTGCTCCTCTCCCCCCCGCCCCCTGCTCCTCCTCCCCCCGCCCCCTGCTCCTCCTCCCCCCGCCCACTGCTCCTCCCCCCCGCCCCCTGCTCCCCCCCCGCCCCCTGCTCCCCCCCCGCCCCCTGCTCCCCCCCCCCGCCCCCTGCTCCCCCCCCCGCTCCCTGCTCCTCCCCCCCCGCTCCCTGCTCCTCCCCCCCGCCCCCTGCTCCTCCCCCCCGCCCCCTGCTCCTCCCCCCCCCGCCCCCTGCTCCTCCCCCCCGCCCCCTGCTCCTCCCCACCCCCGCTCCCTGCTCCTCCCCCCCCCGCCCCCTGCTCCTCCCCCCCGCCCCCTGCTCCTCCCCCCCGCCCCCTGCTCCTCCCCCACGCCCCCTGCTCCTCCCTCTGCCCCCGCCCCCTGCTCCTTCCCCACTCCCCCGCCCCCTACTCCTTTCCCCCCGCCTCGCCCCCTGCTCCTTCCCCCCCCACCCTCTGCTCCTTTCCCCCCCGCCCCCTGCCCTTCCCTTCTCCCCCCCCCCACGTCCCCTGCCCCTCCCTTCTCCCCGCAGACCCCTGCCCCTCCCTCCTCCTCCCTGCCCCCTCTCCCCCCCGCCCCTCTCTTCTCCCTCCAGCCCCCTGCCCCTCACTGCTCCCCCCACACCCCACTGCTCTCCCCTCCCCTGCTCCTGCTCCCGCGCCCCTCCTCTCCCAATCCCTGCTCCTCTCCCACCCCTTCCTCACGAGTCACTTTAGTTCAGTGTTGCAGCTCCTGCCCCTGAGGCAGAAGGTTGTGGGTTCAAGCCATGCTCTAGGACTTGAGTACATAATCTGGACTGACATTCCAGTGCAATACTAAGGAATTATTGTGTTCGGAAGCTCTCACGTTCTGCATGTAACGTGGCACCCTGCAATATACACATTAAGGCTGCCTAGTATTTGCCAACGAATGAAAGAAAGCTCATTTGACTCATCCAAAGAAACACTCACATTTCAAGCTTCTGAAAGCAGCATTCTGAGAAGACTAACTAGCTTTAAACCTCTGTGGAATGTTTCCAAATCCCTCATATAAAAATTCTACTGTTGTTTTTCCAGTATTCCTTTTGCTTCTGTGAATCATTTTCTATTGTAAGTAAATTTGGTTAGTAGTTTGGCTGGTGCTAGTGATCTTGTGTTGTAGGGGGAGATTTTCCTGGGTCGATGCCAGGCAGTACAGTTAATGGAAGATCAGGCACATGCTATAAAGAAACACGCCCAGTTTTTCTCTAAATGGAAGGAGGGGAAATCGGGCAGGCTTCTCGACAGTCGTGTGCTCCAGCCTGCCTGCTTATCTGATCTTTGCTGTGCCCAAGGGATCTCCAGGGCAGGCCCAGGAAAGTTTATCCTGCAATTTTTTCTGCTTTCTGACACGGTCTACATGATCTCCAGTAAATAGTCTACCTTGATGAGAGCGAACTGTTTGATCTAACTCAGTGTAGCAGAGAATACAAGACACAGGTCTCAGTTCCTAGGAGACTGGATCTGCTTACAGAAACGGTAAACAAGCCCTTTATACATGAACCAGATATTGAATAGAGCTTAAATTGTAACAATCCCATTCATCATAAATGCAACTGAAATACCTGGTGAACAGACTCACGGAACACATTTCTAACCTTTGGTTACCTCTGGTAACACTTACTGGAGGCATATCTGCATAAACTGAGGGTCATGCACACCTTCTCAATAATGAGCCCCACACCGTTGCTTTGTGTACCAGATTTGTTATCCCATTTTGCCTGTGGTTTCATTGTTGCTTGAACAGAATGGCAGTCGATGGGATGGTGATAAAGCTATTTCTTAACAGGGCTGAAAAGTTTATTTTTGGTCAGTACCCATCTTTATAGGCAGTCCCTTGAAATCGAGGAAGACTTGCTTCCATTCCAAAAGTGAGTTCTCAGATGACAGAACTGTCTAATACAGGAATTACAGTCTCTATCGCAGGTGGGACAGAGTCGTTGGAGGAAAGGGTGAGTGGGGAGTCTGGTTTGCCGCACGCTCCTTCCGCTGTCTGCACTTGATCTCTGCATGCTTTCGGTGACGAGACTCGAGGAGCTCAACGCCCTCCCGGATGCTCTTCCTCCACTTAGGGCAGTCTATGGCCAGGGACTCCCAGGTGTCAGTGGGGATGTTGCACTTTATCAAGGAGGCTTTGAGTATGTCCTTGAAATGTCAATTAGTGTAATCTCAACTATAGTCCATCTGTGGAAAATGCCAGATGGTTGTGTGTTTTTTTTCCAATGCAACCACATAGAATGGATGTGAGCTGGAACAAATGCCCTCATAATAGCAGTGTTTTAGTAAATGAGTTATGTTATGTATGGAGAAAGAGTCAGACTGAACACTGAGCTCAAAGTAAAGTGTGACCATAGTTTTTTATTGCAGGTCTCCAGAGTGCCTCTCCAACCTGTGAAGCCTCCTTAAATACCTGTGCTCCCAAGGGATTATGGGATCCCTTGGGGACTCCAGGGGATGAGCCCTCTGGTGGCTGCACAGAGTAAATACAAGTCCACATATATAACAACACTCCCCCCTCCCCCAAACCACCCCCCCCTCCTGCCAAAGTCAATAGTGTAACTATTTACAAAGTGAGTTGATCTGGGGCCCTTCTTGCCCTGGTTGATCACCTCGGTGTGAAAACTGGTGTTATTGAATCATTTATTGGGCTCTCACTGGGCTGCTGTGCAGCTGGCCTTGCTGGGCTGCCTGGTGTTGTTGGGTCTTGCTTGGCTGCTGTGGATGGTGGGTTCTGCTTCGTGGTCAACCGTGGTGCCGGTTGCCACTGGTGTGTATGATGGGGGATCAAAAAAAGTAGGGTCCAAGGTCGGTTGCTCAGGATAGTCCGTGAATCTGAGTTTGATTTAGTCCAAGTGTTTCCGGTGAATGAGTCCATTTGAAAGTTTGACCCGAAACACCCTGTTCCCCTCTTTGGCTACGACAGTGCCGGGAAGCCACTTAGGACCTTGTCCATAATTCAATACAAATAGAGGATCATTGATTTCAATCTCGCGTGACACATTTGCGCTATCATGGTATGCACTTTCTTGAAGCCGCCTGCCCTCTACCTCATGAATATCAGGGTGAACTAACGAGAGCCTTACATAAGAACATGAGAATTAGGAACAGGAGTAGGCCATCTAGCCCCTCGAGCCTGCTCCGCCATTCAACAAGATCATGGCTGATCTGGCCGTGGACTCAGCTCCACTTACCCGCCCGCTCCCTGTAACCCTTAATTCCCTTATTGGTTAAAAATCTATCTATCTGTGACTTGAATACATTCAATGAGCTAGCCTCAACTGCTTCCTTGGGCAGAGAATTCCACAGATTCACAACCCTCTGCGAGAAGAAATTCCTTCTCAACTCGGTTTTAAATTGGCTCCCCCGTATTTTGAGGCTGTGCCCCCTAGTTCTAGTCTCCCTGACCAGTGGAAACAACCTCTCTGCCTCTATCGTGTCTATCCCTTTCATTATTTTAAATGTTTCTATAAGATCACCCCTCATCCTTCTGAACTCCAAGGAGTAAAGACCCAGTCTACTCAATCTATCATCATATGGTAACCCCCTCATCTCCGGAATCAGCCTAGTGAATCGTCTCTGTACCCCCTCCAAAGCTAGTATATCCTTCCTTAAGCAAGGTGACCAAAACTGCATGCAGTACTCCAGGTTCGGCCTCACCAATACCCTATACAGTTGCAGAAGGACCTCCCTGCTTTTGTACTCCATCCCTCTCGCAATGAAGGCCAACATTCCATTCGCCTTCCTGATTACCTGCTGTACCTGCAAACTAACTTTTTTGGATTCATGCACAAGGACCCCCAGGTCCCTCTGCAACGCAGCATGTTGTAATTTCTCCCCATTCAAATAATAATCCCTTTTACTGTTTTTTTTTTTCCCCCAAGGTGGATGACCTCACACTTTCCGACATTGTATTCCATCTGCCAAACCTTAGCCCATTCGCTTAACCAATCTAAATCTCTTTGTAGCCTTTCTGTGTCCTCTACACAACCCGCTTTCCCACTAATCTTTGTGTCATCTGCAAATTTTGTTACACTACACTCTGTCCCCTCTTCCAGGTCATCTATGTATATTGTAAACAGTTGTGGCACACCACTAACCACCGATTTCCAACCCGAAAAGGACCCATTTATCCAGACTCTCTGCTTTCTGTGAGCCAGCCAATTCTCGATCCATGCTAATACATTTCCTCTGACACCGCGTACCTTTATCTTCTGCAGTAACCTTTTGTGTGGCACCTTATCGAATGCCTTTTGGAAATCTAAATACACCACATCCATCAGTACACCTCTATCCACCATGCTCGTTATATCCTCAAAGAATTCCAGTAAGTTAGTTAAACATGATTTCCCCTTCATGAATCCATGCTGCGTCTGCTTGATTGCACTATTCCTATCTAGATGTCCCGCTATTTCTTCCTTAATGATAGTTTCAAGCATTTACCCCACTACAGATGTTACCTGCCTTTTGTCTGCCCCCTTTTTTAAACAGAGGCGTTACATTAGCTGCTTTCCAATCCGCTTGTCTTGTCTTAAGTCTAGAGATAAGCCTTGTCTTAAGTGTCCTTTTCATGAACAGTTCAGCAGGTGGAATCCCAGTGAGTTAGTGGGGTCTTGTGTGGTAGCTAAGCAGGACTCCGGATAGGCGAGTCTGAAGTGAGCCTTCAGTTACCCTCTTCAAGCCTTTCTTGATGGTTTGCACTGCTCTCTCTGTCTGACCATTGCATGCTGGTTCAAATGGAGCAGATGTGACATGTTTGATCCCGTTGCAGGTCATGAATTCTTTGAACTCAGCATTGGTAAAACATGGCCCGTTGTCGCTCACCAGGACATCGGGTAAGCCGTGAATGGCAAACATGGCCCGCAGGCTTTCAGTAGTGGCAGCGGACATGCTAGCCTACATTATCTCACATTCAATCCACTTGGAATACGAGTCTACAACCACAAGGAACATTTTACCCAAGAACAGGTCTGCATAATTGACGTGTACCCTAG
Source organism: Pristiophorus japonicus (assembly GCF_044704955.1). Lineage (NCBI taxonomy): Eukaryota > Metazoa > Chordata > Chondrichthyes > Pristiophoridae > Pristiophorus > Pristiophorus japonicus. Next base: position 41,009,741 of record NC_091983.1, on the reverse strand, counting down.
ATCACGATTTGGAGGGCCAAGACCATAAACTTAGCAGTGCCTCCCTGGGTACATTGCTTAACTGCGAGCATGTATTACATCTGTGAACGCAGGACTCTAAGTCCGCATCGATACCGGGCCACCACACATGGGATCTGGCTGTCGCTTTCATCATTACGATGCCTGGATAGATACTGTGGAGGTCATTGATAAAGGTGTCTCTGCCCTTCTTGGGGACCACTACTCGATTGCACCAAAGAAGGCAGTCTGCTTGTATAAACATTTCATCTTTGCGCCGCTGGAACGGCTTTATCTCTTCCTGCATTTCCACTGGGACACTGGACCAGCTCCCGTGAAGTACACAGCTTTTGACTAGAGATAATAAGGGATCCTGGGTTGTCCAGGTTTTCATCTGCCGGGCAGTGACGGGTGATTGCTCACTCTCAAATGCTTCCATAACCATGGCTAGATCTGCGGGCTGCGCCATTTCCACCCCGTGGTGGGCAATGACAGCCTACTGAGAACATCGGCGCAGTTTTCTGTGCCTGGCCTGTGGCGGATGGCGTAGTTGTCTGCGGACAACATGAGCACCTATCTCTGGATGCAGGCCGATGCATTGGCATTTATCCCTTTACTCTCGGAAAACAGGGACATGAGTGGCTTATGATCAGTTTCCAATTCGAATTTTAGCCCAAACAGGTATTGATGCATTTTCTTTACCCCATAGACACACGCTAACGCTTCTTTCTCAATAATGCTGTAGGCCTCTCAGCCTTAGACAGACTCCTGGATGCATAAGCAAGCGGTTGCAGTTTCCCAAAATCATTAGCTTGTTGCCATATGACGATGCATCACATGCTAGTACCAAACGCTTACATGGATCATACAACACAAGCAATTTGTTTGAGCATAACAATTTTCTCGCTTTTACAAAGGCATTTTCTTGGCTTTTGCCCCAAACCCATTCATCCCCTTTTCGTAGTAAGACATGCAGTGTTTCTAGCAGTGTGCTAAGACCCGGTAAGAAGTTACCAAAGTAGTTCAGAAGTCCCAGAAACAACCGCAGCTCTGTCACATTCTGTGGCCTCGGTGCGTTCTCGATTGCCTCCGTCTTCGCGTTGGTGGGCCTGATTCCATCCATCGCAATCTTCCTGCCCAAGAACTCCACTTCAGGCGCCAGGAAAACGCACTTCAATGGTTTTAACCTGAGCCCCATGCAGTTGAGTCAACTAAGAACCTCCTCCAGGTTTTGCAGGTGCTCGACTGTGTTCCGACCTGTGACCAAGATGTCGTCCTGGAAGACCAAAGTGTGCGGGACCAACTTCAGTAAACTTTCCATGATTCTCTGGAATATCGCTGCTGCTAATCGGATTCCAAACGTGCATCTGTTATAAACAAAAAGATCTTTGTGCGTGTTGATGCAGGTGAGGGACTTTGATGATTCCTCCAGTTCCTGCGTATTGTAGGCTGAAGTCAGATCTAGCTTCGTGAACGTCTTTCCTCCTGCCAGCGTTGCAAAGAGGTAGTGGGTATTAGTCCTGCAGGGAGAAACGATTGATAGTTACTTTGTAATCGCCACAGATTCTGATGGTGCCATCTCCCTTGAGGACTGGGACTCGCTGAAATCGATCGGTGAAATGATGCCCTCTCTTTGCAGCAGGTCTAGCTCGATCTCTACCCTTTCTCTCATCGTGTACGGTACTGCTCTCGCCTTGTGATGGATGGGCCGCGCCCCCGGAATTAGGTGGATCTGCACTTTTGCTCCTTGGAATTTCCCGATGCCTGGTTCGAACAGCGAAGGAAATTTGTTTAAGACCTCGGCACACAAAGTGTTGTCAGTGGGTGATAGCGCTCGGACGTCATCCTAGTTCCAGCATATCTTTCCCAGCCAGCTCCTGCCGAGCAGCATGGGACCATCGACTGGTACCACCCAGAGTGGTAGCTTGTGCACCGCTCCATTGTAGGAGACCTTTACAGTAGCACTGCCGATTACGGGGATCAGTTCCTTTGTGTAAGTCCTCAGTTTTGTGTGAATGGGAGTCAAGACTGGCCTTGAGACCTTGCTGCACCACAATATTTCGTAAGTCTTTTTGCTCATAATGGACTGGCTTGCGCCCGTGTCCAACTCCATTGACACCCAGAGTCCATTTAATTCAACCTTCAGCATTATCGCGGAACACTTTTGTGGTAAATGTGTGCGCCCCGTATACCTCTGCCTCCTCAGTCTGAGGCTCTGGTTCGTCGTGATCCGCCGTGGATCTGTCCTCCTCTGCAACATGATGGTTTGCAGAATTAACAAGGTTTGCAGATCGCCTGCACATACGTTGGAGGTGTCCCATTGTTCCACAGCCCTTGCAAACGTACCCTTTGAAGCAGCATGAATGGAAACAATGATCACCCCTGCAGTGCTAACAAGGTGTTAATGGCCTTGCATTCATCACCCTTGATGTTGGACTCTGAGACATCTGCAGACGTGCAGCTGTAGACATGTGGGGCCTGCCCTGTACCTTGCGATTTGAAAACATTACTTTGTTCACAGTATTTGTAGCAGCACTCATGTGCTGAGAGATTTGCTTAGTATTGTCACTGGTGGCAATGAACGCCTAGGCTATCGCTATGGCCTTACTCAAGGTTGGGGTCTCTACATTCAAACGTTTGCGAAGTATCACTTCATGGCCAATGCCAAGTATGAAAAAGTCTCTGAGCATGTGCTCCAAATGTCCTTCAAATTCGCAATTCCTGCAAGGCGTCTTAGCTCGGCGACATAACTCGCCACCTCCTGGCCTTCAGACCATTTGTAGAACCGGTGCCTCGCCATCAGAATGCTTTCCTTTGGGTTCAGATGCTCCCGGACCAGTATGCACAAATCATTGTACAATTTCTCTGTGCGTTTCACTGGAGCAAGCAGATTTTTCATGAGGCCATATGTTGGTGTCCCGCAGACAGTGAGCAGAATCGCCCTTCGTTTGGCAGCGTTCGCTTCTCCTTCCAACTCGTTGGCCACGAAGTATTGGTCGAATCGCTCCACGAAAGTTTCCCAATCATCTCTCTCTGAAAATTTATCCAAGCTGCCCACTGTTCTCTGCAACGTTGGGTTCGTCATCTGTATCTCGTCGCCAGTTGTTATATATGAATAAAGAGTCTGACTGGATACTGTGAGCTCAAAATAAAGTGTGATCTTCGTCTTTTATTGCAGGTCTCCAGAGTGCCTCTTCAGCCTGTGAGGCCTCCTTAAGTACCTGTGCTCCCAAGGGATTGTAGACTGTACAAGCTATATACAAGTTTACATACATAACAGTACCTAAGCTCATTAAAAAAAAAATCAGCTCCTTGTTAGTCTTGGCACTCTAGCAAGTCAGAGTCCCAAATGTGTCATCTGCACTCAAAGTTCAGAAAAAATTAGCTAGGCACAGAAGGAAGGTGAGCCTGCAGTTATTTAATTCTGTTTACTTCTGGTGTTAATTCTATATCTAATGGCTTAACATTTGATATCCTTTATTTGTAGATGATGTGTTTTCTCTTTTGTATTTCTCCTCTCGAATTCTTCTGATTTTCTGTTTATCTCTCCTCCCCTGAAGGCAGTGACTCATGGGTGCACGCGACCCTCCATTAACACACCCACATATGAGATCGCATAATAACTGTTGTTCAGTGGGTTTGACTGAACCATCTTAGCTAATCCTGATTCTATCCGCACTCAACATTAGCTTGCATGTACCAATAGTAGGAGTCATTGGATTGGGCTCGTGAGTGGGTGCAACTTCTCCCAACATCCAAGCCCTCAGATGCTGACATTGCCAGGCATAGTCATGTTTCTGTCTTCCACTTTGCTGTACATAAGTCCTTATTCTGGTCCTCATCTCTTGTGCGTTGGTAGGAAAATCTGTGGGTTATGGAACAGAAACAGCCTGTGTAGATGCGATCGTTTTCATTGAGGGATGGAACTTGTACTTTTTTGCGAACATTTTTCTTCTCATCTCATATCTTAGCCCATCCAACTGTATCCAGCATTCTTGACCTTTTGCTTTAGCTGCCAATCTGATACTAGCCCATACAACTCCAATCACCTCTCTGATACTCCAAGTCTCTGATGTGCGCTCTTGTCAATTTCATCACTTCCTCTCATACAGGTCTTGGATGCCAACTGAAATAGTGTCCTTGCTTCTGAGGTGGCAGTAAATGGACCTGTTTATGAATATGCCCACTGACATTGGTATCTTATGGCAGAAAGTTTTCTCTCATCAGCCTGTCTGTGTTTGAAAGCAGACAGGTCTTGGCATCTTTCTTGCATTTGCTCTCGAAGCCTGGATCACACACAAACTTCAGACGGAGGGTGCTTGTTTTGATAAATTATTGGCTGACAGAAACAAATTTAGTTCTCGAGACTTTAGGCCTACAGCACCAATTGGCCCATCTTGACCTGTCTCATTTACAAAGTGGATCTGCTGACTTAGATGAACAGTTGTGTTTGCCACATTGTCCTTCACAGTATCCAATTGAGGGAATTGCTCTTGAAAGGACCAGCCGAGAGTAACAAAGGTTTCAGTTTATGAGTGGTTAATTCATTATTAGCATTATCTGCCTTGAAGTAATTTATCCCCTGGTGCCAGGGGCCTGTATATACTGGCATATTGGGGTTCTTCTCCAAGGTCCCGAAGGATCCATATTGTAGGTGTTTTTGGCTATCGGCGTAAAGTCCCCAGTTGTGCTCTAAATTGGCTTAAGCATGTAGGTCCTTAGAATCCCATTGCCGGAATCTATGCTGCCTGGGTATGTTCATATATTTATGTGGGATATATATATATATAAAGAAGAAAAAGAATGCTTGGTTTTCTCCTGTAGATATGTATCTCCTCAGTCTTTGAAAGAAATCCACTTACAAAGCTTGCTCTACCTACTCACTCAGTTCTCCCAGATTCAAAATGGTTTGGAGCTACTGTTTTAATATATTACTTTATAATGCTCATGCCATTACTTGGAGTCTCAATTGTGCCTACTTTGGACTGAAAACGAAGGGTGAATCCACCCATAAGGTCTTAAACGTAGCAGAGTGAGAGACTATCAGTGGACTGCAAAGGTAATGAATTTTGTAAAGTGACTGTAGTGCCTCGGATGTTCCTGCTTTGTGGAATAAGAGTAATATCCGATTTTTATACGAAGGTTCGTTCAGAGTATGAGGAAGCTGGTGTCTACGGTAGATGGTCTAACTTTTGAAGTCAGAATTCAGAGCTGCTTCTATAATCTGCAATAAATTATATCCCCAGGCATCCTAATATGGAAAAAATACTAGGAGTTAGTAGGCAGTCAAATGTTTCTATATATGTTTCCATACTTGATCTGATTAATAAAGCTTCTTTGTTCTTTGAATCAATTTTTAAGTTCAATTAAATATAGAAATCTAAACTGCACTCATAATTTCATATTTTAACTTGGTCAGTCATGTCAGTGGCCAAACAATTGCTGTCAGCTCGGTGATAGTCTCAGCTTGAAGCACTGACCTATTTGCCGCAGATTAATCTGCAGTTAGAAGAGACAAACAATGACATGTAATCGCCCGAGGCTATACTTGTCAGTGCTGAGATAAGGACGACACACAAGTTGCTATTGGGCAAGAGCAGACTGCCAGCCTGGTTCTGTTAATCTGTTTATTCTGCTCAGTACTAAAGAGGAGAAGCAGGGGGCAAATCTTGCTTTCAATGTAGGCATGTTGAATGCTTTTCCCTTTCTTCAAATCTTTGGTCTGTTTTTAAAAGCAGGTGACAAAGTAGGATTGTCGCAAGGTGATTTTCCCCTCCGTAAAGCAGAAGAAAGAATGTTTAATCACATTTCCTAACTGGAAGCAAAGCTCGAAAATGAGCTAGCCATTTCTTATTTTGCCATTGGAATTAAGAATTAAAATTTACAAGCCACCCTAAAACTGTATCTTCAATAATTTGTTGATGTAGAATAATAGATGGTTTGTAATTATTTTCATAAACCTCTCAAATTATAATTTTAAATCAACATATAAGGTTAAATCGCTCCATTAAACTCGGGTGTCAGGCATTTGCTTGTATCATTTTTCTTCATATATTTCCTGTAAAAATTCTATGTTGAGTCTCCCTTTATAATTCAAAGAGTAAATTTGCTGTGCCCTTTGAAGAACCACAGTTAGCGATTGCTTCTGATTGCTATCTAGTGACATTTTGTAAATGTTAAGGATGGACAATATTATCTTCAGCTGCGATGATTCCCATGATCGTGTAGCCCGCCAGTCTAGTGTCACACAAAGAATAGGCACGGAGCCATGGATGTATTGGGATAGTACCCCAACATGAGTATTTGGCCCCGAAATTCACCGTCCCGGGAAGGACCGTTACTGCCCGTTTGTGGCGGCCATTCGTCAAAATCGAATGATTGCCGCCTTGTGCTCAACTGGCCGCCCGACATAGATTCGACCCAGGAGGTCTTGCAGCGGTATGGGCCATCGCTGACTCTCGTGGCGGTGTGGGGCTTGCGACAGTAGTGATGCGCTAAAAGTGTGCACCGCTGCTGCTCCGCCCCCGGACCCATTTTCACAGTTAAGAAGCTGGTCCTTCAGCTGAATGTGCTCCCGCCAGCCTTTAGGGCTGGTGCAGAGTGGCAGAGATTTCGGAGCCGGTTTAGCTCGACGACAGCAGCTGAGTTGGCAGTAGAGAAGTGTTGTAAGAGAACATTGGGGGCAGATCCCGGAGCCACCTCCGTGTTGCTCGGCAACAAGTCCAGGAGCTTCTTCAATGGACTAGAGGAGTTCAGCACAGAATACACACTCGAGAGGGAAGGGAGCAAAGGAGAAAGAGATAGAAGTGAGGAAAGGGAATGAGAAACAAAGAGAACATTTGATTGGGAGAGAGAAATAGAGAAATAGGAATAGAGAAAGAGAAAAGGGGAGAAAAGAGAAATAGAGATTCCGAGATTCACAGAGAGAAAACGGAAATCTCAATCCAGGGGCTTAGACTGAAAACATCGCCCAGCTCAGCATTCCGAGCGGTAACAAATGGGAATCTGTTCCACCTCCGCCGCCTCCAGGCTAGATCCAAGGCCGTTCCATCCTCTGTCGTTGAACTACAGTACGCGGACGACGCTTGCGTCTGCGCACACTCTGAGGCTAAACTCCAAACCATCATCAACACCTTCATCAAGGCGTACGGAAGCATGGGCCTTACACCAAATATCCGTAAGACAAAGGTCCTCTACCAACCTGTCCCTGCCACACAGCACTGCTCCCCGGTTATCAAAATCTACGGTGAGGCCTTGGCCAACGTGGACTATTTTCCATACCTCGGGAACCTACTGTCAGCAAGGACAGGCATCGATGACGAGCTCCAACACCACCACCAGTGTGCCAGCCCAACCTTCGGTCGCCTGAGGAAGAGAGTGCTTGAAGACCAGGACCTCCAATCTGGCACCAAGCTTATGGTCTACAGGACAGTAGTGATACCCACCCTGTATATGGCTCAGAGAAATGGACTATATACAGCAGACACCTCAAAGCACTGGAGAAGTACCACCAACACTGCCGCCGCAAGATCCTGCAAATCCACTGGGAGGATAGACACACCAACGTCAGTGATCTCCCTCGGGCCAACATTCCCAGCATCGAAGCACTGACCACGCTCGATCAGCTCTGCTGGGTGGGCCACATCGTCCGCAGGAGACTCCCAAAGCAAGCACTCTTCTCGGAGCCTCGACATGACGAGCGAGCCCCAGGTGGACAGAGGAACCGCTTCAAGGACACCTTCAAAGCCTCCTTGATAAAGTGCAACATCCCCACCGGCACCTGGGAATCCCTGGCCCAAGACCGCCCAAAGTAGAGGAAGAGCATCCGGGAGGGTGCTGAGAACCTCGAGTCTCGTCGCCAAGAGCATGCAGAAATCAAGCACAGACAGTGAAAGGAGTGTGCGTCCACCCAGACTCCCCACCTACCCTTTCCTTCAACCACTGTCTGCCCCACCTGTGACAGAGAATGTAGGTCCCGCATTGGACTCTTCAGTCACCTAAGAACTCACTTTTAGGGTCATCCTCGACTCCAAGGGACTGTCTATGATGATGATGCTCACCTCACATTATGCAGCAGCTCAGATATAGATGCGAAAAATAAATATTTAATACATAATCGATATAGCTACAAACAATTACCAGAACAATAAACAGTGCAGAAAAATGACATATAAACATCATTTACCACCCTAGTACAATTCCTTATTACCCCTCTTACGCGTGCCTAACCTGTGACCTCGCCTCAGTGTCTCCCCTATGGCTGCCTCATGGGTCTGGGAAGGCTGCTGTGTTTGCTGCATGGAAGCTGCAGATGTCCCAGGACACCCTCGAGCTGCTTTGGGAGGGTTCAGTCTGGCTTGGCTCGGGCGAGGCCATGCGTGGAGGCACTGGCAGAGTGACAGGTCTGGGGCCAGGAATGCTGCGAGTCGGAGGGAGCGCATCATCAATATCCTGGCCCGAGGAGCCTGAGTCACTCACTGGGGGTGGTACAATACCACCACCACTGATCTGAGGGAGCTCAGGATGGTGCCACACCAGAAGGTCCCCTGTGGCCCGTGGTGGATCCAGCCGTGAAAGCAACGCTGAGGTCTCGGAGCATGCGAGCAGCGACAGTCTGAAAGCCACCAGATATGACAGCACTTAGACGCTCTGTCAACTCTTGTAGAGCCGCGGCCATCCTCTCCAAAGCAGCACCGATATACTCGTTCCCTCACCCTGTGCTGCAATGGCAGCTGCCACATCACCCTAAGGATGAATTTCCCGTGTGAATAACGCCCCAATTAAGACTGAAAATTTTCAGCTTTGCAGGTCCAATAAGACTAGCACTTTTTTGTAGCCAAAAAGCTGAATTTGGATCCAGTGGCCGCCACAAACTTAGTGGCGCGAATCGGGGGAAAAAAAGGCCTCAACACCACTAGCTTCCTGGCCGCACTGAATTTCGTCTCCCTTATCTACTGGAGCAGTGCAAGGGAAGAAAACTGGAGGGAAATATTTTTTTTTTTAAATGCCAACAATACTGTCCTTTTTTATTCTATAGTTTCTATGTGCTATAGCCAGGCTTCAGTTAGTGCTCTTATTGATTTAGCTTCCAGGAGTTTGTGAGTATGAGAGGTAACTTCTTCTGAGTATCTTTACTCAGCTACAATTAAGAACTTCTTGGGGGTAATTGTCTTTCTTCAAAAATGCTTGGCTATAAAATGTACACCTTTTTCCATGACCAACCTTTATGTCTTTAACTTTTATTTTAAGATATTCTTTCATTTGTCTGCCACCTCTTTCATTAATTTGCTTTCCGATATCCTTTTGGCATTTCTGTGCAGCTATTTTTGGACATCTCAGTACATTGCAGATGAGAGGTTTAATATTAGCTGAGCAGGGTTTTTTTTTGTATAACTTAAGTTCCTTCAGGCTGAAGAGCACATTAAATTTGGAAACAATCCAGCATTTCAGCACTGAATAGAACTTCAGATTCAACTTCAGACAAAATTTGCCAGACTGGCTGTTTAGAGAGAACTTGTTTTTACATTCGAATGTGTTTTACAGCCAATTCATTACTTTTGCCATGAAGTCATAGTTATTTTATAGGCAAAGACAACAGCCAATTTAAGTGCAGCAAGGTCTCTGTGAGATGAATGACAAGTTCATCTGTTTTTTGATATTGATTGGGGGATAAACATTGACCAGGACACCAAAGGAGAACTCCCCTGCTCTTCAGATAATGCCACAAAATCTTTTAAACCCACCTGAGAGACTCTATACTGAAATGTCAGCCTAGGTTATGTGTTGCAGTCCTGGACTGAAGCTTGAACAGCCTTCTGACTTGTAGGCAAGAGTGCTCCGGCTGAGCCAAGGCTGACACTTAATCAGAAGAAGTCAAGGAGAATTATGTTAAAAAGGTTTTTAAGGTTTCCATTGAATTTATCAAACTCTTCATTCTTCTTTGTGTTACAGTACATTGCAGGCTACATTATATGCTACTTGCAGATATATATACTCGGGATCTTGTGTAGTTCTGTGCCTTTTGGTAGCATTCCAATATTGAGGGTGGCTGGGCCAAGGTATTTATTAGTTTAAGGGACACTCAGACCAAGCAAGTAGAATGGTCAGGGAGCGTGTTGGAAATGTTATGTGAATGTGGATTCTTCCTCATCTCTTCCTTCAGAATAAGCTATCTAAATGTAAATCATTTAGGATATTAGGCCCCTGAAATTGCATGGGGTTTGTCCTGTCTCCCAACGTAACTCTGATGGAAAGCAGGGGACCGTTTTCAGCCATTTATGCTGCTTTCCTGGGTGTTCCATTGGTCTGACCAGTAGAGCATCTACAGTTTCAGGGCCGAGCACTTTGATATTTTTCTTCTGTCTGTAACTTCACGAATTGAGTGATCTCCATGGTTGATGCGTCAAGCTATGGATAAGATCTTGCTATACATTTTCACCACAGTTCCTTTTATCGACAATGAAAGTGAGCTGCTTTCTACGACCAGCATTCGCTGTTCAGATGCTAACCGGCTCTGCTGTGTATTTCCAGCATTTTCTGTTCTCATTGTAATGTGCCACTGAATCGCCACACTGGAGAAGTTGTTCGGTTGCTAATTATCATTTTTGCATTGGTCAATTTTATTAATGTCCCTTGGCAAACTCCTGTTGGTTTTCTTCACCATTTGGTGCTGATTCCCCAACTTTAGTAAGCATCAGATTGTTTTTGTTAATATGGTTCTTTGTGAATAAACATGAGTAAACTGAATGGAGCAGAGATGCTTACCGACACACCACCGCCAACACAACCACCTCAGTTGTCATGTTCGTCCATGTCCGTTTAGAAACATAGGAAACTTTTATAATCAGGAAGGCCCAACCAAATCACCCCTTTTTGGTTGAATTTGCTACAGGAGTTTTCCAGCAATGGATGGCCATGAATATTGCCTGTACCGTTACCATAGAGAGCATAACTTTTCATGGTGCACATCCTGCCCTGAGCTTCTGAAGAAGGCTCACTCTCGCTGCATAGTTGCCAACAATTCACTTTTAGCACAGAGGATCAGCTGGGAAATCTGCTTCATAATTATAACATGACTTACTTCTTCAGTGCTTCAGCTCATGTGCAGTAGTGATGAGCCGCAATGCATGTTGGGGTCAGTTATCAACAATGGCTGGAACAAAAGCATCTTTCACTGTTGAAACAGGCTAACATAATTGCTGAACTAAAGAGGAAGTGGGCTGACAAATGTTCAGTTGTAAAGCACAGTTCCTCTGAAGTTTGAGTGCACTCCTAAGCAGATCCAAGTAATGATTTAATGCAGACGACATGAGTTATCAATCATTGGGATCAGTTCACCAACACCCACTATCAATGCCTTCTAGTCTTTACTCAGTACAACAGGTTTCGTTGCTACCTTTGCAATCTTAGTGCTTTTATACTCTGTCTGCTAGTCTCTGATTCATTTGGTTTTCTCTTTACGTAATCTGCTGACTTTCCCATTGTCTACCAAACGAAATCCCTGCCAACTTTTGACTCGGTTGCTTTGAGCAGTGACCTTGATCATCGTTTTTTATTCTGGGCTGTATTTCAGTTAGCATTTTGTGGAGTTGTCAGCTTTTTGAGGCTGTTTCAGCTTTCTGAAATTCTAAGTCAGCTGCTTCCAGTTCTGAAGGTTGGCACTGCTAGAAACGATGGAAAATAATCATGACAGGAAAAATGTGGCATCATTTAATCTGTTCTGTCTGAGTTCAAGTCATCAAGGCTGACCTTTCAGTGCCATGCATTATTGGAGGTATTTTTCAGGCCTTGTAAATCAGGGCCTTGTCTGTCTGTTTAGGCTCACAGAAAGATCTTGGGGCACTATTTAAAGAGGAGCAGTGAGTTCTCCCGGTATCCGGGCCAACCTTCATCCCTCAACTAATACCACCAAAAACACGTTTTTGTCCCATTTTCTGTTTGTTGTACCAAGTTGTGCCCAAATTGGCTGCTTCAGTTGCCTGAAAAATAAAATAGTCACTTTGCTTCAAAGGTAATTTATTGATTGGGGTGCAATTTGGGGACAGCCTTAGGATGTGAAAGGTGCTATATAAGTGAAAGTTTTTTTTCTTGCTTTTACAATAAGAGAGATTATTGTTCTATAAAATTACATTGCTATTCATAACTAATTTAGGAGCACAACTGTATAGTGTTTGAGCAATCTTCTATTTTGCATTTAACTAGAATTTTCTTACATAGCATGTGACTAAGGGGGAAAAATGGAGAATAGCATTTGCAATTGTCCATCACAAGGACATTGAGGGACTTTTGACACACTGAGTGTTCAGATGTCTCCAGATCAGCATCTAGATGGGTACCAAATGTTGTTTTTCAGTGTAAATGCTACTGGATACATCCATGATGTACGTGATAAAAATGGCAGCTAGATCCAAGGGATTATTCTTAAATGAAAACTTTCTCCTTACATTTATGAACCGCATTGAGCTGGAGAGTACATTTGAAACACATATGTCTGTAATTTGGATTGTAAGAATGTGTATATAGAGTATTATAAGATTAATGTCTTATAAAACTCTACTTCAATAAGCATGGATTGGGTGGCCTATTGCAGGTTTATCATCTCATGCACTAGACACATCATTTAGGTCTACATTACTTTCTGTTGACCTTTTAAACAGCAGAGGATGCTAATAATGTTTGACTATTGCAACTATCTCTAGGGGATCGGATAAGTGTCGTGTGCACTTGGAAGCAAAGGGGTGTATTATCAGTCAGTTGATATAACTGCTGAAGCTCCAACAATCCAATGTTATTTATCACCAATAGCTACATGCAGTCAGCTAGATAAGCCAAACATTTAACATGACAAAATGTACTTAATAGAATTTTGTAAGAGTGAATATATTTGAAAATGATGAAGCTAAGATTAATTCAATTGTGTATTATAATGTATAATAATTCCCTTCCACTGGAATCTAGGCAGTTCTTCAGATCTGATTCGAGGCATTAACGATTTTTACATTATAATGTTTTGGTTTCAGGTTGTGCAGGGCTGGGCTTGGCATTGCACAAAGAATTAGGTTTGTTTAATTACGGAAGACTAAATCCGATTCCAGTTGAGGCATGAAAATGCAATCTCTATAGGCATCTAGTCCACATACAATCCTGAAACAACCATTGAAATAGGAGGCCCTTTGTCTCACAATTATAGTTTATTCACCACCCTATCTAGAGTGGTTTTAAATACAATCTTTAAAACATTACGTGTTTGTTTTAATTATCTCAGAGCATTGGTAATTATATTCTTCATATAGTTCTTCCACGTGAGCACTTAGTATTGCAGCCAAAAGCAAGTATTTTCCAACATTAGTAATAACTGCTTGTTCATAGTCTCAGGCTATTATTTAATTTTAATATTCCTGCAGTGCTTTGCTTCAAAGGATCATTATTGCATCTTGAGCATGGGGAAAACAATGTTTAGTTTTGTTTTGTTTGAAGATCAGATTGTTCTTGTACTTTTCCGACAGCAATGGTGCTAAATTAGATGGCCAATTCCCACTGGAATGAATGGCAATCCCGATTATTTTGGGGGAGTGAAAGTGTTAAATTGAGGATTCGGAACAGAAGCTGAGTGGTGTATTTCAGCTGGATCTACTGAGAACAATGTGCAGTTTGGAAAAAGTTTGGACGTCGAACATAATTATATAGCTAACCATTTCAGCCAGCTGTTCTGTATAAAGCAGAATATATTGAGATTTAAAACCACACAACCTTTCAGTTCCTGTTGTGGTTGTACATAATGCAGGATGTGAGATTGTACCTCTAATTTGAAACTGGAATTTCCAAATAATCTTTTCAAAATTAGAGGTATAGATTTGTCGGGTCATGTTAGAAAAGTAAAGTTGGCCTTAGACGGAAGTAATTCAGGTGCTGAAATTACAACTTACGCGAGCTCTTGTTGTAAGTTTTAAAGTATGGTGCTACTTTACAGTGTGTCTCATCTTTGCATGAAGCAATGTGGACTTCAGTTTGAAGCTTCCCTGGAAATGCATCAAAATCCATGTGTATCTGGCGAGCCACAGGGAATGCAAATAGGCGGAATGAAGGCTCCTTGGCTTTCCAAAAACATTTTGTTTCTTTTTTTGTAAAGATAGCTGGACTAATGGTTTTCTGCACTGTTGCATTATATTCATTCATCCCTATGGAAACATTTATTTTGCCAGTCAGTACAAGTCTGATTCAGGCACAGTTCAAAAAGTTTGACGTACAGTTTGGCACAAACCAACAAGAGACTCTAGCCTTGGTTTTTACCTTTCCTGGCACTGGTGTAAAACTTTAGTTTTGTACTACCCTGTAATGGAAAGTGAGCAGAGGAAAATTAGAGAGCAAGTTTAGTTCAGCAGCTCTAGTGCTCTCTTTAACCCTATTAGCAAAGGCAAAGAAATGGGTCACTTTTTAATGATTCTAAAAGATGTGCCATATCATGAAACAATTGTATGTTTGAGAGGGGAGAAAAGAGGATGCTTGGATAAATGTTTAAGACCGTCAAGAGAACATGCAGGAAAACAAAAGCAGTGAACCCCAGAATATGAATGTTTCTCTCTTGTGCTGCCTGGCTCATACTTAATTCTATTGGAATTTTAAAAGTTTTTAGGGCTGGATTTCTGGCTCACTTGCACCTCTGGTAGCGTGCCGGAGGAGCGGTGTAAAGGGTGTTTTTAGGTGTAACGACAGGCATCCAGCTTTTACTGCCCATTCTGCAAATTCAGCTCAGGATTTGTCGCGGCGCAAAAACTTACTGCCCCACCCTCTAATTTCAGTGAGACCATGACGTCAGTCATCGTGCAACGCTCCGCTAGCAAAATTAGGCTCTGATGCCCGATTATATGCCCGCCCCAGGAAACGCCTGAAAAACCAGGCTTTCTACGGTCCAGTAGGTGGTATTTGAGACTTATGTAATTTGTGGGAGGAGGCTCCTACATCACAGGCCACATTGCCTGCACATTTGCACACAGCAAACTGCGTAAGGCTTTGACTTAAAAGCGGTACTTTTATCTGCCATTGTAGTGTCCTTGCATCTTCACGGAAAGAATTTAATGGGGGCATTACTAGTTCACCAGCATATCATCTTCCATGCTATTGCTAGGCAGTGTCAGGATACAACAAGGGCTCTTGGTCATGTCGGGCCACAGATGAGAGGCTGAAGATGTCTGGGGAGGAGGGCTTATCCCTCATGGGTTTACAGGCACCAACGCTCATATCTCGAGCTCTCTGAGGAGCAGTGTGTGAGAAGGCTGTGCTTCCGAAAGGAAATGCTGACAGAGATATGCCATCACCTACAGGCAGACCGATGCCTGGACTTCTCTGGAGGCAGCTTTCAATACGCCCCTCAACAGGTTTCCAAATTCATTGTGGTGTGCTGCATGTTGCACAGCTTGGCCATAATGAGGGACCAGGCATTGCCAGTAGGGGTTGCAGGCCTACAACAAGAGGAGGAGGAAGATGAGGAGCCTGGAGAGGCATTGAATGGATAGCCATACCATCCATGGGGAGGCAGCGTGGCGATGCTGCCGGACCAAGAGTCGTGCGTCGCCAGCTCATAATGGACCGGTTCTCCTAAATGGAGGAGACTGAGGAATGGAGCTAATACTGGACACGCTATGTGCCCCCATTAAGGCACATCCCCAGTGAATGTTGGAATGATACACAAGACACCAGTGGCAAAGGTCAAGCAGGCATTTTAGTGTAACAAAAACTCCCCCCACCAGAAGAAAACCATACAATATACAACGTTATTTTGCAGGGCACTGAACAACAATGAGGTGCATTAAATCAAATAAACTATTTACAAGCATAATCAACAAAAATCAGGGCATCTGCACAACCTTGTCCTGCACATTATTCTGACTTATTTAATGCCGCGATTTTCGGCGGGGGCACAAAAACTCTTGTGTAACGCCTGATTTTGCGCCCCCGATCATGGAACCTCATTTTTTGCCAAATTTTGCTGACGGCCAAAATTTTTCCAGGCAGTATCGGGACTGCCCCGCCATCAGTACCACCCCGAAATCATAAAAGCCGAAAATGCAGCCCTTAGTGTTTTAGGTAAATCACTTCAGTTTTATTTGGATTGAATTTGGCGTTTCTGCCTGGGTATAAAGCATTGCAGACGCAAAGTGGAAAATCGGGCTGGCTGCTTTATAGGTAACCCTTCCCATCTAATGTTACTCTATCCATTTCCCCCAGGCAGTACCTTCTGTCCAGGCACTAAAGATGAAAATCCATCCCCATAAAGCTGTGACAACTGAAATAAAAGCCATTTAATCCAAGAGATAGTTAAGACTTTCACTGATGGCTAGGTGTTAATTGTAGTGAAAGGTTTCAATTGGTTACAATTCAATTATCCAATACTGTTATATAAAAACAAAGAATATATGAAATAAGAAAAGACTATCAAGTCCATTGTCTCCATCCGCACCAGTAGATTTTGCTGCATTCTGAACTTTGCGTAACTTGTTCAAGCTCATGAAGGCAGGCCAACAAAGAAAGGAGATCGCTGTGAAATGTTTCCCCAATTTTATAGTAATCAATCCAGTGCTGCAAACCACAGTATTTTTAACTTGATCCAGTTGCATTCCACTGATGATTCATCTTCAGCTCCATCTACACAGGAAACACTGTGTTCCACATACGATTCAATAATGCGTGTCCATCCTCCATAACTTTTAGTAATATCCTTTAACAAAAAAGGGCTTTGTTGACTTTGCTGAAAGTCTACAGGGAGAGGGTTTGAAGCTTCTTCAGCCCTGTGCATCTAACTTGAGGGTTACTAATTTCACATTTGCATCCTTTAGTTGTGCAGTCACAGTCCAAGCTAAATAACCTTTTACTATTGCAAAATATATATGTTAATTTAAACGATTTTCTTTCATTTACATAGAGTAAATTTTGTAAGCATTTATGGGGATTTAATTTTTCTTTTATTTAAACTTTATAGAGTCTAATTGTACTCAACTATAAGTCCTAAAGCCAAAATTTGATATGCTGGCCCCCAGTTAATCCACTCGCACCATTCATCATTCCCATTATTTTCTCGTGTTGCAGTTCTGTTGCAGAACTGTTCAGGAAGCAGTTCTACATTCTTGGCTGCAGCTCAGAGTGCTGTAAGAAACTCTCCATTGATATTGCAGGGTGGTTTCTTTAGCATCGAATTCACATTTAAACAAGCTGTGGCTTCAAAGGCACCATCGGCAATTTTGTGCTCGGTGCGGTTTGAAAAGGGTGCTGTACAGGTCAATATCAGCAAAATCATTTTGGCAAACTGGAACAGATGATCCAAATATATGGCTGCTTCTGTCAGCTAGTATTAATGGCAAGCACAGTCTGCAGTCAGCCACAAGGTAAATGGTATTATACTGTAGCCTTTACGAGGTACGGTAGCATAGTGGTTATGCAACTGGACTAGTAATCCAGAAGCATGGACTTCCCATCCAGAGAACACGAGTTGAAATCCCACTATAGCAGCTTGACAATTTTGGATTCAGTTTTTAAAAAATCTGGCAACAATAACCTGGTGTCAGAGTTAGTGACCATGAAGCTGTTGGATTGTTGTTAAAAACCCCAACTGCTTCATGAATGTCCTTCAAGGAAGGGAACCTTCCATCCTTACTCGGTCCATCCTACATGTGACTCCAGTCAACTAGCAATCTTGCCTGTGACACTCGCGTCCCGTGAATACATTTTTTAAACCTCTGTTTTCAGTGGTTCACATGGACGTACATGATTGATCAACTTGAGCAGCAGCTGCACAAACTGTGTAAAATAGTAGTCAAGAAAAAGGGTAGAACTGCCAA
Source organism: Pristiophorus japonicus (assembly GCF_044704955.1). Taxonomy (NCBI): domain Eukaryota; kingdom Metazoa; phylum Chordata; class Chondrichthyes; family Pristiophoridae; genus Pristiophorus; species Pristiophorus japonicus. The sequence goes on along the minus strand of NC_091983.1, from coordinate 40,991,913 downwards.
ATTTAGAGTCCCCTGGATGAGGCAAAAAAGGGAAGCCTATATCAGATATCGTGAGCTCAATATGGCAGAAAGCCTAGTAGAGTATAGAAAGTGCAGGTTTGTAATTAAGAAGGAAATTAGCAAAGCAAAAAGAGGGCATGAAAAAATACTGGCAGGTAGAATCAAAGAAAACCCAAAGATGTTTTACAATTACATAAAGAGCAAGTTGATAACTAAGGAAAGAGTAGGGCCTATTAAGGACCAAAATTGTGATCTGTGTGTGGAGGCAGAGGATGTGGGTAAGGTACTAAATGAATACTTTGCGACTGTCTTCACAAAAGAGGGGGAGAATGGTGATGTTGAAGTTCAGGAGGAAGATAGTGAAATATTGGACAAGATAAACATAGTAAGAGAGGAAGTATTGAGGGGTTTAGCATCCTTGAAAGTAGATAAATCGCCAGGACTGGATGAAATATATCCGAGGCTATTAAAAGAAGCAAGGGAGGAAATTACAGAGGCTCTGACCAGCATTTTTCAATCCATCATGGCTACAGGAGTTGTGCCAGAGGATTGGAGAACTGCTAACTTTGTACCATTGTTTAAAAAGGGAGGAAGGGATAAACCAAGTAATTACAGGCCAGTTAGCCTAACCTCGGTGGTGGGCAAATTACTGGAATCAATTCTGAGCGACAGTCTAAATCTTCATTTAGAAAGATACAGATTAATCGAGGACAGTCAGCATGGATTTGTTAAGGGAAGTTCGTGTCTGACTAACTCGATTGAATTTTTTGAGGAGGTAACACAGAGGGTCGATGAGGGCAGTGCATTTGATGTAGTTTACATGGATTTTAGCAAGGCTTTTGACGAGGTCCCACATGGTAGGCTGAACAAAAAAATAAAGGCCTATGGGATCCAAGGGACAATGGCAAATTGGATCCAAAATTGGCTCAGTGGCAGGAAGCAAAGGATAATGGTTGAGGCGAGTTTTTGCGACCGGAAGGCTGTTTCCAGTGGGGTTCCACAGGGCTCAGTACTCGGTCCCTTACTTTCTGTAGTATATATTAATGACTTAGACTTAAATGTAGGGGGCATGATAAAGACATTTGCAGATGATACAAAAATTGGCCGTAGCTGATAGTGAGGAGGAAAGCTGTAGTCTGCAGGAAGATATCTATGAACTCGTCAGTTCGGCAGAAAAGTGGCAAATGGAATTCAATCCGGAAAAGTGTGAGGTAATGCATTTGGGGAGGGGCAACAAGGCAAGAGTATACAGAATAAATGGGAGGATACTGAGAGCTGTGGAGGAACAGAGGGACCTTGGAGTATATGTCCACAGATCCTTAGTAGCAGGACAGGTTGATAAGGTAGTTAAAAAAGCATACAGAATGCTTTTCTTTATTAGCAGAGGCATAGAATACAAGAGCAGGGAAGTTATGCTTGAAATATATACAACACGAGTTAGGCCATAGCTTGAGTACTGCACACAGTTCTGGTCACCACAGGAAGCATGTGATTGCACAAGAAAGGGTGCAGAGGAGATTTACGAGGATGGTGCCAAGACTGGCAAACTTTAGCTATGAGGAAAGATTGGATAGGCTGGGGTTGTTTTCCTTGGAACAAAGGAGGCTGAGGGGAGATGTAATTGAGGTGTATAAAATTATGAGGGGCCTAGATAAAGTGGATAGACAGGACCTATTTCCCTTAGCAGAGGGGTCAATAACCAGGGGGCAGAGATTTTAAAATAGTTGGTAGAAGGATTAGAGGGGAGATGAGGAAACAATTCTTCATAATAAGACATAAGAACATAAGAATTAGGAACAGGAGTAGGCCATCTAGTCCCTCGAGCCTGCTCCGCCATTCAACAAGATCATGGCTGATCTGGCCATGGACTCAGCTTCACTTACCCGCCCACTCCCCGTAACCCTTAATTCCCTTATTGGTTAAAAATCTATCTATCTGTGACTTGAATACATTCAATGAGCTAGCCTCAACTGCTTCCTTGGGCAGAGAATTCCACAGATTCACAACCCTCTGGGAGAAGAAATTCCATCTCAACTCGGTTTTAAATTGGCTCCCCCGTATTTTGAGGTTGTGCCCCCTAGTTCTAGTCTCCCCGACCAGTGGAAACAACCTCTCCGCCTTTCATTATTTTAAATGTTTCTGTAAGATCACCCCTCATCCTTCTGAACTCCAACGAGTAAAGATCCAGTCTACTCAATCAAGCATCATAAAGTAACCCCCTCATCTCCGGAATCAGCCAAGTGAATCGTCTCTGTACCCCCTCCAAAGCCAGTCTTATCCTTCCTTAAGTAAGGTGACCAAAACTCCACGCAGTACTCCAGGTGCGGCCTTACCAATACCCTATACAGTTGCAGCAGGACCTCCCTGCTTTTGTACTCCATCCCTCTCGCAATGAAGGCCAACATTCCATTCGCCTTCCTGATTACCTGCTACACCTGCAAACTAACTTTTTGGGATTCATGCACAAGGACCCCCAGGTCCCTCTGCACCTCAGCATGTTGTAATTTCTCCCCATTCAAATAATATTCCCTTTTACAGTTTTTTTTCCCCAAGGTGGATGACCTCACACTTTCCGACATTGTATTCCATCTGCCAAACCTTAGCCCATTCGCTTAACCTATCTAAATCTCTTTGCAGCCTCTCTGTGTCCTCTACACAACCCACTTTCCCACTAATCTTTGTGCCATCTGCAAATTTTGTTACACTACACTCTGTCCCCTCTTCCAGGTCATCTATGTATATTGTAAACAGTTGTGGTCCCAGCACCGATCCCTGTGGCACACCACTAACCACTGATTTCCAACCCGAAAAGGACCCATTTATCCCGACTCTCTGCTTCCTGTTCACCAACCAATTCTCTATCCATGCTAATGCATTTCCTCTGACTCCGTGTACCTCTATCTTCTGCAGTAACCTTTTGTGTGGCACCTTATCGAATGCCTTTTGGAGATCTAAATACACCACATCAATCGGTACACCTCTATCCACCATGCTCATTATATCCTCAAAGAATTCCAGTAAATTAGTTAAACATGATTTCCCCTTCATGAGTCCATGCTGCGTCTGCTTGATTGCACTATTCCTATCTAGATGTCCCGCTATTTCTTCCTTAATGATAGTTTCAAGCATTTTCCCCACTACAGATGTTAAACTAACCAGCCTATAGTTACCTGCCTTTTGTCTGCCCCCTTTTTTAAACAGAGGCGTTACATTAGCTGTTTTCCAATCCGCTGGTACCTCCCCAGAGTCCAGAGAATTTTGGTAGATTATAACGAATGCATCTGCTATAACTTCCGCCATTTATTTTAATACCCTGGGATGCATTTCATCAGGACCAGGGGACTTGTCTACCTTGAGTACCATTAGCCTATCCAGCACTTACCCCCCTAGTGATAGTGATTGTCTCAAGGTCCTCCCTTCCCACATTCCTGTGACCAGCAATTTTTGGCATGGTTTTTGTGTCTTCCATTGTGAAGACCGAAGCAAAATAATTGTTTAAGGTCTCAGCCATTTCCACATTTCCCATTATTAAATCCCCCTTCTCATCTTCTAAGGGACCAACATTTACTTTAGTCACTCTTTTCCGTTTTATATATCTGTAAAAGCTTTTACTATCTGTTTTTATGTTTTGCACAAGTTGTTTACCTTTGTAATCTATCTTTCCCTTCTTTATTGCTTTTTTAGTCATTCTTTGCTGTTGTTTAAAATTTTCCCAATCTTCTAGTTTCCCACTAACCTTGGCCACCTTATACGCATTGGTCTTTGATTTGATACTCTCCTTTATTTCCTTGGTTATCCCTTCTCTTACCACCCTTTTTCACTGGAATATATTTTTGTTGCGCACAATGAAAGAGCTCCTTAAAAGTCCTCCACTGTTCCTCAATTGTGCCACCGTTTAGTCTGTGTTTCCAGTCTACTTTAGCCAACTCTGCCCTCATCCCACTGAAGTCCCCTTTGTTTAAGCATAGTACGCTCGTTTCTGACACAACTTCCTCACCCTCAATCTGTATTACAAATTCAACCATACTGTGATCACTCATTCCGAGAGGATCTTTTAACTAGGAGATTGTTTATTTTTCCTGTCCATTACACAGGACCAGATCTAAGATAGCTTGCTCCCTTGTAGGTTCTGTAACATACTGTTCTAAGAAACAATCCCGTATGCATTCTATGAATTCCTCCTCCAGGCTACCCCGTGCGATTTGAGGGTGGTGGGAATCTGGAACTCACTGCCTGAAAGGTTAGAGGCAGAAACACTAATCATATTTAAAAAATACTTGGATGTGCATTTGAAGTGCAGTAACCTACAGGGCTACGGATCTAGTGCTGGAAGGTGGGATTAGGCTGGGCAGCTCTTGGTCGGCCGGCGCAGAAACGATAGGCCTCGTGGGCCCAAGTTTCGGGCCGAGCCTAGAACAGCACAGCCCCGACCTGGACGCCCATTTTTCGCGCCACAAAGTGCGCCTAAAAAAAACTTCCAGATTCTCCGGCTCCCTGCTAGTCCTCTGGAGCCGGGCGCGGCGCAGCATGAGCTGTAGGAGGCGGAGCCAGGTCCCTGCGCTGAAAACCGTGCGGGACCTCTGCACATGCACGCTATAGTGGGCGCGCATGTGCAGTAGCTCCAGGCGCCCAAAACTGTGTGGGAGGGGCCCGAAGCACGCAGCCCCTAGCCCTGGTCGAATGGCCTCACTGGGGCTGCATGCATAAGGCTGCCTCCCACGCCCAGCACCTGCTTCCTCCCGACCCGACTCGACTCCCGCTTCCCCCCCCCCCCGGACCCGACCCAACTCCCGCTTCCCCCCCCGGACCCAACCCCCCCACCCCCGGACCCGACCCCCCGGATTGGACCCGACCCGTGCTCCTCTCCCGCCCCCCACCCAACCTGACCTCCCTCTCCCTCCCTGCCCCCCGACCCGAACCGACCCGACCTCCCTCCCACCACCCCCCGACCCCCGCTCCCGACCCCGACCCGCGCTCCCCCCGACTCGATCCGCGCTCCTGACCCCGGACCCGACCTGACCCAACGCCACCTACCTGTAACTCTGGTGCTGGGGACGGGCCCTGCCCGAAGTCTCCCCCCGCCCCCTCCTTCTCCTTTCCCCCCCTCCCCCTTCTCCTTTCCCCCCCTCCCCCCTTCTCCTTTCCCCCCTCCCCTTCTCCTTTCCCCCCCTCCCCTTCTCCTTTCCCCCCCTCCCCTTCTCCTTTCCCCCCCTCCCCTTCTCCTTTCCCCCCCTCCCCTTCTCCTTTCCCCCCCTCCCCTTCTCCTTTCCCCCACTCCCCCTTTTCCTTTCCCCCCTCCCCCTTCTCCTTTCCCCCCCTCCCCTTCTCCTTTCCCCCCTCCCCTTCTCCTTTCCCCCCTTTCCTCTTCTCCTCCTCCCCCCCTTCCCGTTCCCCTCCTCCCCTCCTTCTCCTCCCTTCCTTCCCCTTCTCCTTCCCCCCATCCCTACCCCTTCCCTCCCTTCCCCTCTGCCTCCCTCCCTCCCCTCCCCCTGCCCCCCCTCTCTCCCTCTACCCCCTCCTCCCCCTCCCCTCACTGTCAGAAACACAGACACTGACAGACAGAGAGTGAGAGACACACACAGAGAGATAGAGACACTGACAGAGACACACTGGGGGGGGGGCATCCCAGCACGCTGTTGGAGGGCATCCCAGCACGCTGTTGGAGGGCTCCTGGTGCTGCAGTCAGTAAGTAGAAAATGTTTTATTTATTGATTTTTTAAAAATTATTTCTTATTAATTTTTTTTGATTGATTTATTGGTTGATTTATTTATGTTTTTATCATTTATTATTGATGATGGCTCTTTATTTGTAAAACTGAAGTGTTTAATGTTTGTAAACTTCCCTTTTAAACCCCCCCCCCCCCCATTCCCTACGCCTGATTTGTAACCTATGCCTGATTTTCTAAAGTGTAGACAAGATTTTTTCGAGCGTACAAAAATCTTCACTTACTCCATTCTAAGTTAGTTTGGAGTAAGTTTTCACTGCCGAAACTTTGAAAACAGGCGTATGTGGCCGGACACGACCCTTTTGGAAAAAAAATTCTGTTCCAAAGTGAAACTGTTCCAACTGACTAGAACTGGAGCAAACTAAATGCCGAGAATTTGAATTTCTAAGATACTCCGTTCTACACCAGTTGCTCCAAAAAATCAGGAGCAACTGAGGCCGAAACTTGGGCCCCCTGTGTGGTCATTTTTCTATGATTCAACTTAAACTCTGTTGCTGTGATTAGTGTCACGTATTCAACTATCATTGTAATTCATGTATAAGCTGACCTAAGTTGTCCACCTTGAGAACATTGACCACAAGGGCGAACTTGTGGGAGACATTCCTAATCTGGACTTTCAGGCATAAAAGGGGAAGGTCTAACCACCTTCATCACTTGAGGTCTTGGTAATAAAGGTAACTGGTCACAGAGTGACCTTCTCTCAAGTATGGACCTCGTCTGCATTTATACTGTATAGTAAGGACATATTAATTAGTAAGGAGCCTGATTTGCTCATTAATGTAAAAAGCAAAGACAGAAACTTCTGAAGAGAATTATGCAGCCTTACTGTATAGTCAAAACTGAAAAAAAATTAAACGGTAAGTCATTCTAGACTATTTTCTGTTTTTAATTTGTCAGAAATCTACCCTCAGACATTAACAATAATACTTCTTGCACTAAAATAATAGCTCTTCTATTATAGGATACTGTGTTAAATGTGGCACTAGATTGGAAGGGTCAGCTCCTAATCTGAGATTTAGAAAGGAAAAAAAACCTAGACACATTGTGAATGAATCACTAGTGTGTGGAATCCACATGTTCTATTACAAAGTTACAACTCTAATTTATATAAAACTAACAAAAGCAACATTCAAAGATTACCTATTATGGCATTAGAATCTACTCTTGTATCTGCATAATCACAATTAACAGGGGGAAGGGTTAAATATGTGAAGGTTTTTTTTACATGGAAGACTATATATATAATTGAAACTGTCACCACAAAGCCACAGAAAATCATACGACGGGGAGGAATTATGTTACATATTTTGCTTTTTAAACTGAACATGCCTATTATAAGGAGGTATAAGCTTCCAGTTAATTTCTACTCTCCATATATTTCACAATTTGTGTGGGTTTCATTTGTGGTGTGAAATCTAAGCATCTACGAGTCGCCATATTTATTGTTTTTTGTGGTTTGAAATTGGATTGGAGAAATAATGTAATTCTGACAAGCGTGTGCATTCTTGTTCAGTACTGTAACTCCTTCCAGTTTCTGGGGACTACACATGTAGAGGATAATCTGATATCGCAAACAGAACCCCCTTCAAACTAAATCTAAACATAGAAACTATGGCCCAAGTTTGCCCAGGAGTTGCTCCATTTTTTTTGGAGCAACTAGATTTTTTTGGAGTATCTTAAAAATCGCAATTTGCTCCAGTGCAAGTGAGTTAGGTAGGTTTGTTTTTTTAGTTTTTTCAAAAAGGGGCGTTACCAGCCACTTACGCTTGTTTTGGCCATTTAAGCAAGTTTAGACAGCTAAAAGATACTCCAAATTAACTTAGGCTAGCGTGTGTGGCCATTTGTGTCCGCATAGAAAAACCTTGCAGTGAGCTGAAATCAGTGCAGGTAGCCAGAGATGGGGGAGGGGTGGCGGGGTGAAGGGAAGTGAGAGGACCTTGCAAAGCACTAAACACCTTCACAACAACATTAAAGAAGCATGAAAATCATCATAAATAATAAATGAAAAATAAATAAATTACGAGAAAAATAAAAAGTCCTACCTCGCCAACTGCAGTACACACAAGAAGCAGCAGGAGAGTCCTTCAGGGACGACACGCTGCACCGGCAGGCACCTAAAAAATCACTCAGCAGGCTTTACCTTTAAAAATGGCCGACTTCCAATGTTTTTGACCCATTGCGCATGCGCACATGCTCCAACGCACATGCGCAATGCTGCCGGCACTCACAAACAAGCTGGGCTCAAGCCCTGCCCCCCCTTCCGGCTGTGTTGATCCAGCCCCCCATGCTTCTGCTGCGTTACGCCAAGGGCCTGCAATGTTCCAGCAGCAGGAAGAATACGGGGGTAAGTTTTGGGCGCGGTTTATGTTCTACAAAGTCAGTGCACCTCACGGAGGTGCACCGTTCTAATCGGGGGACAAACTTGGGCCCATAGAAACATAGTAAATAGGAGCAGCAGTAGGCCATTCGGCCCTTCGAATCTGTACCACTATTCAATATGATCATGGCTGATCCTCTATCTCAACACCATGGGCTCAAGTTTCGGCTTGAGTTGCTCCTATTTTTTTGGAGGAGCTAGTTTAGATTGGAGCATCTTAGAAATTGCAATTCTAGGCATTTAGTTTGCTCCAGTTCTAGTGAGTTAGAATAGTTTTATTTTAGAACAGATTTTTGTTTCAAAAGGGGGCATGTCCAGCCACTTACACCTGTTTTGCAAGTTTAGGCAGCGAAAACTTACTCCAAACTAACTTAGTGTAGAGTAGGTGTAGATTTTTGTACGCTCAGAAAAACCTTGCCTACACTTATAAATCAGGCGTAGGGAATGAGAGATGGGGGTGGGGGGTTTACAAACATTAAACACTTCACTTTTACAAATAAAGAGCCATCATCAATAATAAATGATAAATAAATAAATAAATAAACCAATAAATCAATCCAAAAAAATGTAAAAATTAAAAAAATAATTAAAAAATCAATCAATAAATAAAAAATTAAGTTTCTACTCACTGACTGCAGTACCGGGAGCCCTCCAACAGCATGTTGGGATGGAGCCCCCCCCCCACAATGTGTGTCTCTCTGTCTCTGTCAGAGGGGGGAAGAGGAGAGGAGGGGGGGGGGGAAGAGGAGAGCGGGGTGGGGAATAAAGAGGAGAGGGCGTGGGGGAAGAGGAGAGGGTGGGAAAGAGGAGAGGTGGGGAGAGGGAGGCTGAACGGGCCCCGACGACAGCAATATGCCGGGCTGGCGGGCCCCGCTGAGGATGTGGAGGGAGGGGGGTGGAGGGTGAACGGCTGAACGGGAGGGAGGGAGGCCAGAGTCCTGATCTTCGCCCGGGGAGCCCATTCGGCCAGGGCTAGAGGTGGCGTGCTTTGGGCCCCTCCCACGCCGCCTCGGGGATGAGGAGCTACTGCACATGCACGCACACTCTAGTGCACATGTGCAGAGGTCCCGGCACTGTTTTCAGCGCCGAGACCTGGCTCCACCCCCGACCCCTTGTGCTGCGCTGTGCCACGCCGAGCACGAAGATGTCCTGAGGAGACCGGAGAATCACAAGGTCAGTTTTCGGCCCCCTTTTTATTCCAGAAAATCGGCGCCCCTTATGGAGGGGCGCCGTTCTTATAGAGGGCGGAAACTTGGGCCCCATATTCCTGCTTTTTCCCTACACCCCTTGATGCCTTTTGTGTGTAGAAATCTATCTATCTCCTTCTTAAATATATTCAGTGACTTGGCCTCCACAGCCTTCTGTAGTAGAGAATTCTACAGGTTCACCACCCTCTGAGTGAAAACATTTCTCCTCATCCCGGTCCTAAATTTCCTACCCCGTATCCTGAGACTGTGACCTCTTGTTCTCGACGTCCCAGCCAAGGGAAACTGAAGCTAATAAAGTAGCTTTTAACATGGGTAAAATAATTTGTCTGCTTACTCCACTGTCAACGATAAATGGTTTTGATTTACAAAAGGAACCATTTTTAAATGTAGATTTTGATTCTTTATATGAATATTGTGCACAGTTTTGATCTCCTAATCTGAGGAAGGAAATTCTTGCTATTGAGGGAGTGCAGCGAAGGTTCACCAGACTGATTCCCGGGATGGCAGGACTGACCTATGAAGAAAGACTGGATCGACTAGGCTTATATTCACTGGAATTTAAAATAATGAGAGGGGACCTCATAGAAACATATAAAATTCTGACGGGATTGGACAGGTTAAATGCAGGAAGAATGTTCCCGATATTGGGGAAGTCCAGAACCAGGGATCACATACTAAGGATGAGGGGTAAGCCATTTAGGACCGAGATGAGGAGAAACTTCTTCACCCAGAGAGTGGGGAACCTGTGGAATTCTCTACCTCAAAGTTGTTGAGGCCAGTTTGTTAGATATATTCAAAAGGGAGTTAGATGTGACCCTTACGGCTAAAGGGATCAAGGGATATGGAGAGAAAGCAGGAATGGGGTACTGAAGTTGCATGATCAGCCATGGTCATATTGAATGGTGGTGCAGACTCGAAGGGCCAAATGGCCTCCTCCTGTACCTATTTTCTATGTTTCTATAATTTTTATAGACTGGCAACTCAGTGATAATTTGCATGTGACGCTATTTGTTGCGAGTGTTGGTAAATTGTATATTTTAGTTTTAAAGATAGATTATGGAAATGTTGGAGGCATTCTTTCATTTCTAATAGGTAAAAGTGTAAGGAAGTAAAATTAAATGAACGTGGTACTCAAATTGACTGCAATGAACACTTAAGAGATTTCTGGATTAATTCCTGAAATGTTGTTCTATTATGTTTTGGTGCAGGACACCACAGACAAAAACAGGTTTACGTTTAAAATAAAGTTCGATATTTTGAACTGAACCATGTTTTCTATGAATGGAGAAACTTTTTAAAATTACTTTCTTTCAATTCGTCTGTTGAAGATGGATCTTGGAATGCTGATTCACCAAAAGTGCTGAAGCTGAGTGACTTGCCAGTGAAAATCATCCTTGTAATGGAAGACACACTTTGGACTGCTTCTGGTGGACAGGTTTTCATCATCAGCACCAAGACCCACACTGTGGAGGTAATTAGAAAACTTTTAAAATCAACTCTTGTAAAAAGGCTTTGCTGTATGGTGGCGCAGTGTTGCTGCATACAATTGCAACCCGATACCGCAGGAGGCCAGCTTCTGGAGGCCCCTCCCCCATGACCTCGTGAACTTTGCAGGAGTCAGTGGAAGATTTCTGTGGCTGAGGTTATCGCAGCATAACTACATAACTGCAGATTTTTAGGGTTCGTGTGTTTTCCTTTTAGGGGACAGAGGAAATTTGAAATTGTCACCCCCACCCAATATGACTAGGCAACCCGGGTGTGTAAAGGGACAGCTGACTGTAAATTTAGTCAAGGAATGATGGTGTAGAGTTTTCTTGTTTCTTTATTGGCTCGAAAGGTAAGAATCAAATGAGGATTCATAATCGATTTTCTCATATTTTATTGACCAAGGCTCAACAGATTTCCAGATGACTAACCCTACAACCTTACCCGGGGAACACAACTCCGAACCAAAGGTCATCAGAGCCTAGTTCTGGGACAGTAGAAGGGGTTAATTCTTCATCATCAAATTCTTGAATGGTTCTTCTGGTCTCCTGCAAATCACTCTGTTTTTATATCTTTTTTCCCTTTGTCTGTTACTGGGCAGAACAGTTTGTTTTGCTCTCCGTTCCCACGGCCCAGCAGACAGCTATCTATCTCATCCTTCACCTTGTTTATCTCTCATTGTCCTTGGAAAGTACAGTAAGATGCAGAAAGTTTTTCTCAAGGCAGCTTGGAGCAATAATCAGATCCAGCATGCTCTCTGATTTTGATCACGTTCCCATAGTCCTTTGCTCCATTGGTGTTTTGATCCAGTAGACCCATTCCTTGGTAGACTATTGAATTTGTCTGCCTGTAATTTTGCACTGCTTGTATGGATAGTATGAGTTGCGCTTCTTTTGTTGCTTATACTTTAAACCCATTATGTTCTTTTACCACGTATTGACCCTGCTAAAGTAGTATTTCCTCTGAGCATTATTTGCTGCAGCCATCAACTGAAGTGGAAGTCTGTGCTTCTGCGGCCTTTAGAGGCAGTACGAACTATTAAGGAGCGGGGACAATGGAAGCTCCAGGACTGAGCTGTCAAGGTGTGTGCATTTTCTGATGCATTGAATAGAAACTAAGGGCTCAAGTTTCGGCTCGAGTTGCTCCTGTTTTTTTTGGAGCAACTAGTTTAGTATGGTGTATCTTAGAAATTGCAATTCTCGGCATTTAATTTGCTCCAATTCTAGAATAGTTAGAATAGTTTCATTTTAGAACAGATTTTTTTTCAAAAGGGGGCGTTACCAGCCACTTACGCCTGTTTTGCAAGTTTAGGCAGCGTAAACTTACTCCATTCTAAGTTAGTTTGGAGTAAGTGTAGATTTTTGTACGCTCAGAAAAGCCTTGCCTACACTTTATAAATTAGGCGCATGCGGCGAGAGATAGGGTGGGAAGGAAGTTAGGGGATTTTACAAAGCATTAAACACTTCACTTTTAACCATAAAGATGCATAGAAACTGTTATATATGTAAACCTGTAATTATCATGTCTGACCCCTGGAGTCCCAAGGGACCCCACAATCCCTTGAGAGCACCTGTTTGTAAGGAGGCCTCACAGGCTGGAGAGGCACTCTGAGATCTGCAATAAAGGACTACGGTCACATTTACTTTGAGCTTGCAGTACCTAGTCAGAATCTTTATCCAAGACATAACAACTGGCGACGAGATACAGATGACGAACTCCAACGCAACAATGCAGAGAACTGTGGGCATCCTGGAGAAATTTTCAGAGGGAGATGATTGGGAAACCTTCGTGGAGCGACTTGACCAATACTTCGTGGCCAACGAGCTGGAAGGAGAAGCGAACGCTGCCAAACGAAGGGCGATCCTCCTCACCGTTTGCGGGGCATCAACATATGGTTTCATGAAAAACCTGCTCGCTCCAGCAAAACCCACAGACAAGTCGTACGATAAGTTGTGCACACTGGTCCGGGAGCATCTAAACCCGAAGGAAAGCGTTCTGATGGCGAGGTAACGATTCTACACGTGCAAGAGGTCTGAAGGCCAGGAAGTGGCGAGCTACGTCACCGAGCTAAGGCGCCTTGCAGGACATTGCAAATTTGAAGGACACTTGGAGCATATGCTCAGGGACTTCTTTGTACTTGGCATTGGCCATGAAGTAATACTTCGCAAACATTTGACTGGAGAGACCCCAACCTTGAGTAAAACCATAGCGATAGCTCAGGCGTTTATCTCCACCAGTGACGATACCAAACAAATTTCCCAGCACACTAGTGCTGTTGCAAGTACTGTGAACAAAGTAACGTTGTTTTCGAATTGAAATGTACATGGCAGGACTTACACGCCTGTAGCTGCACCTCCGCAGATGACTGAGTCCACCATCAAGGGTGGTGAATACAAGGCCATTAACACCTTGTTGGCGCTGCAGGGGTGATCATTGATTCCATTCATGCCGCTTCAAAGGATACGTTTGCAAGGGCTGTGGAACAATGGGGCACCTCCAATGCATGTGCAGGCGAGCTGCAACCCCTGCTAATCCTGCAAACCACCATGTAGCAGAGGAGGACAGATCCACAATGGATTATGACGAACCAGAGCCTCAGACCGAGGAGTCGGAGGCATATGGGGTGCACACATTTACCACAGAGAGTCCCCCGATAGTGCTGAAGGTTGAATTAAATGGTCTCCCGGTGTCCATGGAGCTGGACACGGGTGCAAGCCAGTCCATAATGAGTAAAAAGATTTTCTATAAGTTGTGGTGCAACAAGGCTTCAAGGCCAGTCCTGATTCCTATTCGTACCAAACTCAGAACATACATAAAGGAACTGATTCCCGTCATTGGCAGTGATACTGTAAAGGTCTCCTACGATGGAGCGGTGCACGATTTACCACTCTAGGTGCTCCGGGCGATGGTCCCACGCTGTTCGGCAGGAACTGGCTGGGAAAGATACGCTGGAACTGGGATGACGTCCGAGCGCTTTCGTCCGTCGACGACATCTCATGTGCCCAGGTTCTAAGCAAGTTCCCCTCACTATTGGAACCAGGCATCGGGAAGTTCCAAGGAGCAAAAGTGCAAATCCATTTGATTCCGGGGACGCGACCCATCCATTACAAGGCAAGAGCGGTACCTTACATGATGAGAGAGAGAGTGGAGATTGAGCTGGACAGACTGCAACGAGAGGGCATCATTTCGCCGATCGAATTCCACGAGTGGGCCAGTCCAATCGTTTCAGTCCTCAAGAGAGACGGCACTGTCAGAATCTGTGGTGATTACAAAGTAACTATCAATCGTTTCTCGCTGCAGGATCAATACTCGCTACCAAAGGCAGACGACCTATTTGCGACGCTGGCGGGAGGGAAAACGTTCACGAAGCTGGATTGACCTCGGCCTACATGATGCAGCAGCTGGAGGAATCTTCGAAAGACCTCACCTGCATCAACACACTCAAAGGTCTTTTCGTTTACAACGGCCCACATCCAGAGATAGGCGCTCACGTTGTCCGCATACAACTACGCCACAGGCCAGGCATAGAAAACTGTGCCGGTGCTCTCAGTAGGCTACCATTGGGGTGGAGATGGCACAGCTCGCAGATTTAGTTATTGTAATGTAAGCATTCGAGAGTGAGCAATCACCTGTTACCGCCCGACAGATTAGAACCTGGATGAGTCAGGATCCCTTACTGTCCCGAGTAAAAAAAAAAAAAAAATTAGTGCTCCACGGAGTTGGTCTAGTGTCCCGTTGGAGATGCCGGAAGAAATAAAGCCGTACCAGCGGCGCAAAGTTGAAATGTCTATACAAACAGACTGCCTCCTATGGGGCAATCGGGTAGTTGTGCCAAAAAAAGGCAGGGACACTTTCATTAGTGATCTCCACAGTACCCACCCAGACATTGTAATGATGATAGCGATAGCCAGATCCCACGTGTGGTGACCCGGTATCGATACAGACTTAGTGTCCTGGGTGCACAAATGTAATACATGTTCCCAGTTAACAATGCACCCAGGGAGGCGCCACTAAGTTTATGGTCTTGGCCCTCCAAACCGTGGTCTAGGGCTCATGTCGACTATGCCGGCCCATTCTTGGGAAAAATGTTTTTAGTGGTTGTAGATGCGAATTCCAAATGGATTGAATGTGTGATAATGTCGGCAAGCACGTCCGCAGCCACCATTGAAAGCCTACAGGCCATGTTTGCCACGCACGGCCTGCCTGATGTCCTTGTAAGTGACAATGGGCCGTGCTTTACCAGTGCCGAATTCAAGGAATTCATGAGCCGCAATGGGATGAAACATGTTACGTCTGCCCCGTTTAAGCCAGCATCCAACGGTCAGGCAGAACAAGCAGTTCAAACAATCAAGCAGAGCTTGAAAAGGCTAACTGAAGGTTCACTGCAGACTCGCTTATCCCGAGTCCTGCTTAGTTACCGCACAAGACCCCACTCGCTCACCGGGATCCCTCCAGCTGAACTGCTCATGAAAAGGGCATTTAAGACAAGGCTCTCATTAGTCCACCCTGACCTACACAAACAGGTAGAGAGCAGGAGGCTTCAACAGAATACATATCATGATCATGCAAATGTGTCACGCGAAATTGAAGTAAATGATCCTGTATTTGTGCTGAACTATGGACAAGGCTCCAAATGGATTGCTGGCACCGTTTTGGCCAAAGAGGGGAGTAGGATGTTTGTGGTCAAACTCGCAAATGGACTCACCTGCAGAAAACACTTGGACCAAACCAAACTCAGATTTACGGACTATCCAAAACAACTCACAATAGACCCTACCTTTTTCGACCCTCCAACACACACACAAGTGGCAACCAACCCAACGAAGCAGAACCCATCACCCGCAGCAGCCCAGCAAGGCTCACCACCCCCAGCAGTCCAGCAAGGCCAGCTGTGCAGCAGCCCAGCAAAGGCCCAACAAACGATTCACCAGCACCAGCATTTGCACCGAGAAGATCAACCAGGGAAAGGAAGGCCTCAGATCGACTCACATTGTAAATAGTCACACTATTGACTTTGGGGGGTGGGTGGGGGGGGGGGGGGATCGGTCGTTATTTATGTAAACCTGTAATTACCTAATTACCATGTCTGACCACCAGAGGGCTTATACTCTGGAGTCCTAAGGGATCCCACAATCTCTTGGGAGCACGTGTATATAAGGAGGCCTCACAGGCTGGAGAGGCTCTCTGAGATCTGTAATAAAGGACTACGGTCACACTTACTTTGAGCTTGCAGTATCTAGTCTGACTCTTTATCCAAGACATAACAGAAACCATCATCATTTTTAAATAACAATAAATGAACATTAAATCAAGTAATAAAAATTAGAAGTCCTACCTTGCCGACTGGAGCACACAGCAGAATTGGCATATTTTGTACCTGGACACTTATTAATTTAGGTGTTTATTAATTTGGTGCTTCCAGATTGCAAGATTCCACTTTTAGAATTCCAACCAGTCCGGAATAAAAGCAGGGCATTTCTCCCCCAGTCTAAGCACGCTCCTCGCAGATGTGGTCTTGATGTGTCATCTCCTTACTTTGCCGAAATCTGTGGTTGTCAGAGAATGTTCAAAGACGTGGATCCCGAATCCAACTCAGAGTCATCCATGGCCTGAACACCCATCTTCTGAACGGAGCACAGACTGACTCCGAACATGGGCTTGTGTAACTCCCGACCACAGCAAGTGAATGGGCTCTCCCTCCAATTTACTTCCCATCGGGAGATTTGTCAGTCGGTCTCAATGAAACCAGCGATTTCCCTCCCAGATATCTCAGGCAGACGTTGCTTTCAGGGCTCCCAGTTAATCGTATCATCCCAGCAATAATCGGTGTGGGTGTTTCTAGGAAGCCCGAGTCCCGATAACTAAGCACATCTTCAATGCCCGGGGAGCCCATTGGGCCAGGGCTAGGGGCGGTGTGTTTCCCATGCAGCATCGTAGAGATTCGGGCTGCCAGGAGCTACTGCACATGCACGCACACTCTAGCGCACATGTGCAGAGGTCGCGGCACTATTTTCAGCGCCGGGCCCTAGCTCTGCCCCCCACCCCTTGTGTTGCGCCACGCCGAGGCCGAAGACATCCTGAAGAGCTCGGAGAATTAGAAGGTAACTTTTCGGCACCCTTTTTATTCTAGAAAGTCGGGTGTGCCGTTTACAGATGACGGAAACTTGGACCTTCTGTGTCAGCTGCAGATCAGTTTTGGAACGTGTAAAGTTAATTATAGCCAGCCAAAAGTTCTTTTTAGTTTTCTAGTTTTTTAATGAAATGGGACACCCCTTGTCAATATATCATCATAGAATCATCACACAATGATACAGCACAGAAGGAGGTCATTTGGTCCTCCATGCCTGTGGTGGCTCTTTGGGAGAGCTATCCACTAGTCCCACTCCCCTGATCTTTCCCCGTAGCCCTGAAATCTTTTCCCCTTCAAGTATTTATCCAGTTTCTTTTTGAAAGTTACTATTGAATAGCTTACAACACCCTTTCTGGCAGTGCATTCCAGATCATAACAAGTCGCTGCATGAATTCTTTTCCTCATCCCACCTCTGGTTCTTTGTTAATCACCTTAAATCTGTGTCTTCTGGTTACTGACCCTTGTGCCACTGGAAACAGTTTTTCCTTATTTACTCTATCCGAACCCTTCATGATGTTGAACAGCTCTATGAAATCTCCCGTGAGCCTTCTCTAATGTCTTCACATAACTGAAGTATGCTGTTGTGCCATGGAAGGGTTGTCAGCAGCTGCACAATAAGATTCTGGGTTCTCCAGCAGTCTGCATTGGAGTATGTTGGTGAAAGGACAGCACACGCAGAATTTTCTTTAAATAAAGAACGAGAGTCTTCATTGTTGTGTGAGACTTTTGAATAAGGTTGAACAGGGAAAAGAAAAGTTGAGTCCAAAAATTGAATGTTAGGATAGGAAGAGGGATGATTTTTTTTTTAATTCATTCATGGGATGTGGGTGTCACTGGCAATCTCAGCATTTATTGCCCATCCCTAATTGCCCTTGAGAAGATGGTGGTGAGCCGCCTTCTTGAACTGCTGTAGTCCGTGTGGTGAAGGTACTCCCATAGTGTTGCAAGGGAGGGAGTTCAGAATTTTGATCCTGGGACGATGAAGGAGCGACGATATATTTCCATGTCAGGATGGCGTGTGACTAAGAGAGGATCTTGGAGGTGATGGTGTTCCCGTGCGCCTGCTGCCCTTGTCCTTCTAGGTGATGGAGTTTGTGGGTTTGGAAGGTGCTGTCGAAGAAGCCTTGGCAAGTTGCTGCAGTGCATCTTGTTCATGGTACACACTGCAGCCATGGTTCGTCGGTGGAAGTGAATGTTTAAACTGGTGGATCAAGCGGGCTGCTTTGTCCTGGATGGTGTTGAGCTTCTTGAATGTTGTTGGAGCTGCACTCATCCAGGCAAGTGGAGAATATTCCATCACATTCCTGACTTGTGCCTTGTAGGTGGTGGAAAGGCTTTGGAGCATCAAAAGACTAGTGACTCGCCGCAGAATACCCAGCCTCTAACCCGCTCTTGTAGCCACAGTTAAGTTTCTGATCAATGGTGACTCTCCAGGATGTTGATGGTGGTGGATCTGATGATGATAACTCCATTGAATGTCAAGGGGAGGTGGTTAGACTGATGGTTTCACAATAAAGATGTGATTATTTGAGATCATGTCCATTATGCCCCTTAGTGGGCGGAATCTGCATTGCGACTCTGGGAGGAGCTCTTCTGCCACAGGAAGAAGGCGGTTGAGGAGGATTCTTGCGATAACTTTCTCTGGTAGACAGCAGGGCGATTGCTCTGTAGTTACCGCATCAGACTTATCCCCTTTCTTGAAGATGATCGCGATTACGGCGTCTTGAGATCCCCTGACATGCTCTCCTCCTTTCAAATAAGAGAAATGAGTGAAATCCTCGACTCCAAGGGACTGCCTAAGAGAAGGTTATTTGAGGTAGGAATTTATTTGTTGGATTGGTTGAAAGGATGTTATTCAGAGAGGGAAGTAGTAGTAGATTAGTTTGGTGAAGGAAGGATTCCTGGTGAACGGTTCGGAAAGTACTTAAAGCTCCGGAGAAAGTGTGTCAAATAGAGACCGACAGATGCCTGCAGCTTTCGAGGTTCTGATAACTCTGACTCTTGGTGCCTCATTCTCAGTTACTTCACAGGGTTTTCTTCTTACACTTCCTCCACTGGACTACTCTCCATGGCCCTGTTATGGAGACACCAGCAGAAAGTGTTTGATACAGGAGACCTCGGCTAGACAATGGAGCAGTCCTGGCAGTAGAATTGATGCCTTGGGATTCCTACTGCGTGCTCAGTGATGGCCTCAGTGGTAGAATGAGCATCATTGTAGCCATGTTCTGGTGTTATATTAGTATTCCAAAGGTTGGCATTAGCCAGCATGTGAGGAGATATCCCCTTTATCCTCCAAGATTCAACCCTTCACAGCAGAGGGATCCTTGAAGATACCAGGAAGTGTGGAGTACCTCATGATGAATGAATTAAGTGCTCGGCCTGGAAGTTTCACATTCACTTGCATGATCCAATGGTGGTAATCACAAATTATCTGGGCTTTGACTGATTCAAATCTCTTGTGATTACTGTACAGTGCACATCTTGCTGGAGGAGCTCTGAAGATCACATGTGTTCCATCCACTCTGGGGAAACCTGATGTGGAAGAGCTTTTTCCCACTGCTGTTGTGGGGTAAAGGACGAGCTGATGTAGTGCACTTCAGTGTTACAAATGGTCATTGTGGCCTGGGTTATACACCTGTTTACAGCAGACTGACTTGTACTGCTCACATCACTTGCTGCATCCTGCATGTTGCAGAAAATATTGAGGGCCATTGTGACCTTGACTTCCACAGATAGAGCAGTGCCCATCTGGGATCATGGGTGAAGGTCTCCATATCAGCTTGCTGCATAGTACCCTCACCACACCTTTGGGGATCTCCAACAATATGCAATCTGCGGGGTATGGCTGAATTGGACCCCTTCTCCTGTGATGCCTTCTCTTCTAGTCATCCATCTCAGCCTTTGCTACATCTCCCTTCTTCTCCTCCTCCTCCTCCAAGTATGTTAAACATAAGGGCATTCCAAATGGTACTCCCACTTATTTTTCTACTGGTGAACGTTGCAGAATAAATTCAGCCACCTTGCCCGGGACCAGGAGCATTACCGGAGCCTTTATAAACACTTTCAGATAGAAACATAGAAAATAGGTGCAGGAGCAGGCCATTCAGCCCTTCTAGCCTGCACCGCCATTCAATGAGTTCATGGCTGAACATGAAACTTCAGTACCCCCTTCCTGCTTTCTCGCCATAACCCTTGATCCCCCGAGTAGTAAGGACTTCATCTAACTCCCTTCATCTAGCAGAATGAATTGCAAGACAATTGCAAGAAATGTTTCAACACTCCCTGGAGTGTAACAGCCTGGTGCTAATGGAGGAAATTTGTGTACAAGGACCTCTGATATTCATTTACACATCATTTGCATTTGGGTGCAGATGCTAGAAAAAACAGAGGAATTTTGTGTGTAGTGTTATTGAGCAGCAAAGGATTAGCACCTTTTTTCCTCTGCATTACATTCGCTCTTTTTGGATGCTGTTTGGTCGAGCAAAATTTACCCTATTTAATCTTGGCTTAGGGAATTAGGATCTTGGATAAAAAGGCGGAATAGGCACTTTCTTTTAATATTATGTGGAAAGAGCATCTGCTCTGGCCCCATAGTGTCCGACTTCCTGCTGCTTTTTCATTGTAGGGATGTTTGGACTGTCCAGCATTGATCTGACAGCGGAGTTTTTGGAGGGAGGGATGGGGAGGAGCTGCTGATATGCCTGCCACCTGTGGATTTTACACTGTCGAGATCTGCTGGTCCCTGATGATGGCACATTGCTCGTATTTATTGTGGCAATCTGTACTTCCCACAGCACCTCCATACCTGTAGCACTCCCTCAAATTTGCAAGTAGTTGCATTAAAAGTCTTAATTAACTGTACTCAATTGGCATGTAATGTTTTATCCCAAACACACTTTTAGCAATAGTTATAGCCCATATATTAAAATCTGTTAGGTTTACAGTTTAAGATGTTAAATGCTAAAACTATATGCATTAATATTGAAGTAATACCTTTATTTTTTATCAGATACAATGTTGTGTATATTGTACTATCAATATTTGCTCAGAACACTGTGTGTGTGTGGATTTTTCTGGGTCTACATCCAGGTACACGGAGCACAACAAAAATGAGGCAGGTTAAGGCACATGTGTAAAGGAACTCACATGATTTTCTGATATCTGACATTCCCAGCGCCCAGGGATAGTAGGCACAGACCCAGGAAAATCTTTTTAATAAAAAAAAATATTTTGCAAGATATTTCTGATTTGGAACCCACCACCTCTTGGGCGGCTGGAGAAGCGTGAATTGTTGAGGTCAAAAAGTGTAGCTCTCAGCTGTCCAAGTCTGGACTTCTCCATTGTTTGCACTAGATCATGGGCTCTTTGTGCTGTTGTGCAAGTGGACTTGGACTGAGGGACTTTTAAGATTTTGATGGATGAGAAGCGTAAATAATGAGAATTATAAAATGATGGACATAATTACATAGATGGAGACCATTATCAAAAAGGAAAGATGGACAAGAGGGATGGGGGCTGCAAACAGAGGGCCGACATCCCAGCATGTGCCTGCATTGGATCTCCGGCGCTGACCCCACCAAAGTTCACAGGCTTGGGGGGGTGGGGGGGTGGGGAGGGGGGAAATAGTCCAGGCAGGTGCCAGCGACTTTTGAAGAGAAACTGGATTGACTGGACCTGATTCACTGGAGTTTAGAAGAATGAGAGGTGATCTCATAGAAACATATAAAATTCTGACGGGACTGGACAGGTTAGATGCAGGAAGAATGTTCCCGATGTTGGGCAAGTCCAGAACCAAGGGACACAGTCTAAGGATAAGGGGTAAGCCATTTAGGACCGAGATGAGGAGAAACTTCTTCACTCAGAGTTGTTAACCTGTGGAATTCTCTCCCGCAGAGAGTTGTTGATTCCAGTTCATTAGATATATTCAAGAGGGAGTTAGATATGGCCCTTATGGCTAAAGGGATCAAGGGGTATGGAGAGAAAGCAGGAAGAGGTATCGAGGTGAATGATCAGCCATGATCTTATTGAATGGTGGTGCAGGCTCGAAGGGCCGAATGGCCTACTCCACCTATTTTCTATGTTTCTATGTTAGGGATACAACTCTGGGATCTGCCTGCCCCAAGAGGCTGCAAACTGGCACAGAAAAGAAGAAATAAGTTCCCATTTGGAGCCTTTTCTCGGGGGCTAACTTGTGTTCCTCTACTTCGTCCAGGGTTTTAGGCCACAACCCACGCCTGGACTTTCAAGTAGGTTCCACTTCTGCCAGTGGATGGGCCAGGCTTGGGGATATGGTAGCTCTTGCCCTGGGAGTCCTGATTCTGACCACACCATTTTCTACTTTGCTGCCCTTAATTGGGGTGCATGAAGGCTCTGCCCCTTGGAAGGCTACTCAGGGAAGGCCAAGGCCTGGCATATTTGGCTCTTGATTAATGAGTGCACCTTCCCCAACCTGCCAGAGTTGCAGTCACCATGCATCTAATGGTCTGCAAATTTTTGGTTCTGCACTGTGCCTCCCAGCCCTGGACTTGCCTCCTCATCACAGCGCTGGCATCGGCTGCCAAAGCCCTTGCCCAGCGCAGAGGTTATACCGAGGACCGTTCCTTTGGGTCCTCGACATTCGAAGGCTCCTGACCTGATCTCCGCTCCCACCCTCTGGCCCTGAGATTAATCCTGCCGGTTTCGAGAGGGATTATTTAAACGAGACCCAGGAGTTAAAATGGCCCGGGCCTCACTCTGAGTTTCTCTCCCTCCTCCCCGCACCCCCACATAATCCGAATGCCCACTACAGTTAAAACTGACACCTGATATCAGCCATTCAACCAGCAAACTCTAGCACATTGCTGTTTCTTTTTAATCTAGGTGCCATTCTTCCTAACTCAGTGCTGCTATCAATTGAAAGCATTTTGCAATCTAGTCTCTGTCCACTTAATTCAAATCACTGTGCAAGTGCAGGTTGATGCCAGAATATTCCATGGTAACTGTGGAGCTGTGAATAGCTCAAGCCTTTACTTCAATTGATTTGAAACAAAGATACTACTGTTTGCCTTCCAGTTAGATGGTGTTGTGTAACTATCACTTCGTACAGTGTTTGTTCCTGTCAGATAATGAGTTGTGAAACCCCACTGCCAATATTGAAGTGACATTTCTCTTTGAACTATTGATGACACCCGTACAGAGAGAGCCTCAAACTTTAAATCTGGAAACTGACTTACTGCTACAAAAGCAATAATTACAATTACATAAATGATGCAGTGCCACGGATTGTTCTTATTACTGAAACACGGAAACAAGCAAATCTTACTTCGGCCGCATAAGTAACTGAAGATTGCTTGTCACAGTTTTGGATGTTGGCCATAATTGTAGAAGGGTACTGATAGAGGCAGGAAGAGGTTAACTTCCCAGTCGAGAGGGTGTTGAAAAGAAATATATGTACAGGTTGAACCTCCCTTATCTGGAACCCTTGGGACCTGGCCTGTTCTGGATAAGGGATTTTTCCGGACGAGGGCTGGTCACGTTAAATTGGATGGTACAGGTCCTGAACAAGGGGATATCGGGGCTGGCTGGCTTGGGGCTGGGAGTGCAGCAGAGAGATCATGGGTGGGGGGGAACGTGGACCGCTGGGTCAGGCCAGCGATTGCGGGAGTCGGCAGCTTCAATTTGTTCATGTCGGAGTTCTGCGCATGCGCCACCTGGTGGCCAGGAATGGTTCTGTATGAGGGATGGTTCCGGATAAGGGAGTTCTGGATAAGGGAGGTTCAACCTGTATAAAACTTCACCGAGCAACCAAGGTAGCAATATTATCTCAGAACACCTGTAGTGTAAGTAAGCTGGAGTCTTACATAGGTATAATTTCCCTCGTTCCTGCCATGCATGCATTTTATGGTCATAGTGTGTACCTAAATCATAATCAAGGAGTTCTCCCCAGTGTCCTGCCAATATTTGTTCCTCAGCCAACACCATTAAAACAGATTATCTGGTCATTATCTCCTTGCTGTTTGTGGGAGCTTGCTGTGCACAAATTGGCATTCCGACACTTCAAAAGTACTTAATTGGCTGTAAAGAGCTTTGGGATATGGGAAAAGATGTTATATGAATGCAAGATTTTACCTTCTTTATAACTTTCACATGTAAAATTATGCAGTTCATGTTAAAACTTAGTATGTGTGTTCAGTTTGTCAGACTCTTCATTTTACCCCTCTGAAACCTGCCACTTAGCGGAATGTGCATATGGAACCATTAGTCTGGTATGTCATGCAAATTATACTGTGTGAATTACAGGGAATGATATGAATGAGGTTACTGTACACTAAAATTGTCAACGAGCTACATAATTTTCACGGTGTAAGTGAAAAGAAGCATACTGTATTCAATTACTGGAAATAACGCAAAAAATTGTATATTTACACAACTGTAGTAGCCCCAAGGTGAGATTCTAATGTTAATCATGTTACTTTAGTAATCTACATTCTCAAAGAGCTTGAAAAATTTAGCTTTGTTTCATTTTACGACGAATGCATGTTCATACTCAGACTAATATTGCAGTAACCTTTTCTTCAGTCAAGACATGCTGTAATGTAATGTAAAGTATGTACATCATAGTAAACCCAACAGGGTTTGTATTCACTGACTGCCAATTGAGGTTGTTCCTAGGATTTGACTACACTATACACATTCAAATCATTTTATACCCTGAGCGGGCAATTTGCGCAATGAACAACACACACTCTGTATAAGCAATGAGATGTTAATTGTGAACAAACTGGGGACAGATTACTAAAGAAGCAGAGCCTTGCTTAAAGAGAGGCAATATTTCAGAGTGAGCAAAGTATTTTTAATTGAAACTCCTCTTCCAGAAAGAGAGTTTCTGTGAGGAGATTGTTTCTGTTTTACTGCTGAAAAAGTAACCTGCTGGAGATCAGTCATGTCTCGAGTCTTGTCTGATACAGAGCCGCAAGTCAACCTTTCTGGTGGCATCTGTCTTTGGCCTGCTCTCGTTGTAGTGTGTGGATTAAAAATTTTTTTATTCATTCTCTGAATGTGGGTGTTGCTGGCAAAGCCGGCATTTATTGCCCATCCCTACTTGACTTGAGAAGGTGGAGGCATTTCTTGAACTGAGCTTGCTAGGTCACTTCTCACTACATTGGTATGGTACTGGAGTCACATAGGCCAGACCAGGTAAGGACAGCAGGCTTTCTTCCTTAAAGAACCCGTTGAGATTTTACACCAATCGAATAGCTTCAAAGCCATTTTCACTGTTAAAATTTAATTCAAAATTCTCAAACTGTCAAGGAGGGATTTGAACTTGTATTCTCTGGATTATTAGTCCAGGTCTCTGGTTTACTAGTGCAGTAATATAACCACTGCACTGCCGTAGCCATATTGCAATCTGCCCTAGTCCTCGAAGTGAGTCACTGTGTGGGAACCAGCTGTGATCAGTACTGCACCAAGAAACATACACCGACCCTTGAAAGATAGTTGGCCGAAGACTAGCACACTGCGATCTGAGTGGGTTGCTTGCTGTGAATGACTTGATAAGTTTCCAGTTTTTCAACAGCAAGGCTAAGAATCTATTCTCTTCGGTGAAAAATGTTATAATCAAATTTATAGTCTTTCTGAGAGGATATTAACATTACTTTTACATTAAAGTTTTATTCCCTATTAGGATCAAATCTTCCTTCTTAAAAGCAAACCAAAGTTGGTTTTAGCAGGTACTCCTAGGTTTTAGTTACAAATATAAGAGGACCGAAATTGCCCCTTTCTATCAGGCCCATGGCTGCCTGAAGGCGATGGCCACGGGTTGGTGTGGAATAGCCGCTGAGGGTCCGCCATTTTAAAAATTGCCCTTCCTCGGGTTTGGAGCAAAGTAGAGGATTGCTCCACCCATTGCCCCGCAGGAGCGGCCCCGCCGCCGGTCTGTGCCACTGACCGCTTTCGTTGTCGGTACAATCTCTGGCTTAGCAGCGCGGCCGCACTGAAAGAGGAGGTGGTGCTGCCAGTGATGCCATGTTTTTTTTTCTCGGCTGACTGCCAGGTGGGGACAAAAATTGGGGCCGTGGGTTCAGCCAGGCCGCCAACAGACAGCCTGACAGCCCCTTTTGGGTGCCAGGCCACTGGCCCGGTCGAAACCCTCTCTGGTGACCTGTGTTTGCCGCTAAAGTTGCTGCAGAGTTCGCAGCGTCCCTCCCCTTTAACTGATGGGGAGAGAGGTTATGACGCAGCAGCACGATGACTCCATCAGCTCGGCGCTGATGACTTCCAGCATTGGCTACTCTGACCCGCCCCCACTTCCGCCCCACTACTGACGGCCACTCCGCCCCATCCCCTAATTCCGTCCCGATGATGAGGCCACTTCTGCCCCGCTCGAAAACAAAAGCACGAAGTGTTGAATTTTTCCGGTTTGGCCACTCCATGCATTGGGATGGTCGGAACACTTAGAAAATGATAGGTACGACTCGTTTCTGCCGGTGGGCAATTTCGGCCCCAAGATGTATAAGAGCACAAACTAAGTATGTTTCTGCAAGTTGAAAAGGGGAAGCATCAAAGTATTGAGTTATTTGGATAAATAGATTAAAACAAAACGGGTGCTAAAAAAGAGAGGCATATGATAGGGCTTGGGCTAACGTGAAGATAATCATTAAGGATATAGAAATCAGTGTAGGGAGGTGAAAAGGGAAGTTAGAAAGGCTCAAACGGATTATGAGAAAAGACTAGCAGGTAATATAAAAGAAAATAGTAATGATCTTTTTATGAGCATATAAAGATTAAAGGATTAGTTAGAGAGGGTAGGACCATTGAGGAATGAAGGATGCAATCTAATTGAGCTTGTGAATGTTGTAATACCTACAAGTGCAAGCAAGTATCTTTTCCATTCTGGGGGAGGAGAACTGGTATCTGATACTGACTGGCAATTAGAGCTCTAACAGACTTTCTTTTGTTTGGGGGGGAAGAAGAGTTCTGTATTATTTTCATTGCAGTGACACCACTTGCAAATTGGGCATTTTAACAAGATTGACGTCATTGTGCCATGCATTTGCTTCACTGTCAAACTCTGCTGGGAAGTGGGTGATAAGGTAGGGAGGGTTTCACAACTTGTCAAAACTGTTCCTGCATAACTTTATGTAAACTTTCATGATGGGTTGCTCGACTCAAAGTCATTAATAACATTTTATTCTGCGGTGAGTCTTGCTGCATCAACTGAACCGCAATGCAGCTCCTGACTGCAAATAACAGTGTGAGTTGGTTTCTTACCCAGGGGCATACCTTTCAAATGTCTTGTTTTCATTGGAGAGTCCTGACAGTGGGGCTGAGACAAGTAACAGTGACCTGCAGGACTGGACTGCTCGATCTGCAGTCCACAGAAAAGCACCCTTTCAACACAGGGCAGGTTGGGAGGCTAGAGGTCATCTCAGGGAAGATAGAACAAACTTGAGAATGCACTTCTGGAAAACTACCCAGAATGTGCACTTAAAAAGCACTCACTTCCCCACACACCATCCAGTAAGTAGAAAGCCATTTTACATCCACCTTACGATATTTAAAAAAAAATCTGAAGTACTTGTTCAGTTGAAGGCTTGAAAATGCAGGAGAACATTTTGGGTTTTGTTTTGAACGTATCAAGGTTGTATTAAGATTGTATCTCCTCTGGCAAAAAAGAATAAATTATAGTGGATTTGTACATTCTGATCTGGTTGAGGGGACTAAAACATTATTTAGGAAAGGTGTTTGACACACTGCCACTTCCTCTCATTAGTTCTTCCATGTATATTATTGCTTCCTCCATTTTGATCATGAGAGGCATAATCAGTTATTAATAAAGTGCATTTCTCTTCGAGCTTATGTCTATTTAATCTAGTTCCCTCCCATTTAAGGAAAGAAATGTGCAAAAGTGGGATATTTTTACCAGTCAGTACATGAGTATAACATTAATTGCAGGGGTGCAGTAGCATAGTGGTTATGTTACTGGACTAGTAATCCAGAGGCCTGGACTAATGATCTGGAGACTGAGCTCAAATCCCATCACGGCAGCTGGGGAATTTAAATTCAGTTAATTAAATAAATCTGGAATAAAATAGATGACCGCATTGCTGTTTGTGGGAGCTTATTGTGTGCAAATTGGCAGCCGTGTCTCCCACACTACAACAATGATTCAAAAAAATACTTCATTGGCTGCAAAGCGCTTCGAGACATCTGGTGGTCATGAAAGGTGATACATAAATGTAAGTCTTTCTCTTTTTAAAATCTGGAGTAAAAAGCTAGTATCAGTAATGGTGAGCATGAAGCTGTTGGATTGTCGTTAAAAACCCAAGTGGCTCACTAATGTCCTTTAGGGAAGGAAATCTGCTGTCCTTACCCGGTCTGGCCTACATGTGATTCCAGACCCACAACAATGTGGTTGGCTCTTAACTGCCCTCTGAAATGGCCAAGCAAGCCTCATCACCACCTTCTTGAGGGGCAGTTAGGAATGGCCAATAAATGCTGGCCATGCCAGCGATGCTCACATCCCAGGGATCAATAAAAAAAAATGTTGTAACTGTGAGATAACTGCTTGATTCAACATCATTATCATAGGTAGTCCCTCGGAATCGAGGAAGACTTGCTTCCACTCTTAACAGTAGTTCTTAGGTGGCTGTACAGTCCAATACGAGAACCACAGTCCCTGTCACAGGTGGGACAGATAGTCATTGAGGTGAGGGTAAGGGGTGGGTGGGACTGGTTTGCCGCACGCTCTTTCCGCTGCCTGCACTTGGTTTCTGCATGCTCTCGGTGATGAGACTCGAGGTGCTCAGCACCCTCCCGGATGCGCTTCCTCCACTTAGGGCGGTCTTTGGCCAGGGTCTCCCAGGTGTCAGTGGGGATGTTGCACTTTATCAGGGAGGCTTTGAGGGTGTCCTTGTAACATTTCTGCTGCCCACCTTTGGTTCATTTGCCATGAAGGAGTTCCGAGTAGAGCGCTTGCTTTGGGAGTTTCGTGTCTGGCATGCGAACTATGTGGCCTACCTAGCGGAATTGATCAAGTGTGGTCAGTGCATCAATGGTCTGGTTGAGGATGCTAACGTTGGTACATCTGTCCTCCCAGGAGATTTGTAGGATCTTGTGGAGACATCGTTGGTGTTATTTCTCCAGCGACTTGAGGTGTCTACTGTACATGGTCCATGTTTCTGAGCCGTACAACAGTGGCTTAATTGATTCTCTTTATATGATCTTGGCTATGTTCAGTGCTTGAACTACTTGAGGTTGAATCTCAAGCCGAGCCATGAATACTTCATGTGACTAATATATCACATGTATATTTTACTCAAACACTAACCAATAACACAGCGAGCTCCTCCCGCTGTGAGCAGATACTAATTTGCTCTCTGTTTATGAAACCCTCTTGAAGTTACAAAGTGGTTTAGCCTAGATTTCAGACAACTACTTTTGAGTATTATGTAACCATTCCAGTAATCAGAAAAAGGGAGTCAAAGCTCCCCATTGCGTTGTTTCCTCTTCCAATCTCGGACTGAGCACAAACTAAGTGGCCATGTTAGTAGTGTTCCCAAGTACAGTTGTCCGCTTCAGTCCCACCATTCTTAGCTGTGCCTTCAGCCACCAAGGCAGCATCCTAAACCCTCCACCTCAGCAACAACTTGTATTTATATAGTGCCTTTAACATAGTAAAATGTCCCAAGGTGCTGCACATGAGTGTTATCAAAAAAGATTTAACACCGAACCATGCAAGGAGATACTAGGGGGTAGATGGAGGCAGGTTTTACGGAGCATCTTAAAGGCAGAAAGAAAGCTAGAGAGGCAGAGAAGTTTAGGAAGGGAATTCCAGAGCCCAGGCACAGCTGCCAATGGTGGAGCGATTAAATTTGGAGATGGTCAAGAAGCCAGAATTGGAATAGCACAGAGATCTTGGAGGTTTGTTTGGCTGGAGGGGATTACTCCACTTCCCTCTTCAAGACCCTCCTTAAAACTCATCTCTTTGACCAAGTTTTTTGTACCCCCTCCTAATATCGTCTCCTTTGGCTCAGTGCCCTTTTTTTACTACACTTAGGATATTTTTCTACATTAAAGGCACTATACAAATGCACATTATTGTTGGCCATGATTGTTTTAGCACTGGGTGTGGATTTTAACTTCCTTTTCACTTATTATTCAATTTTTTTCCACATGTTTTCAGCAACAGTTCGAGGCGCATCAGGAAGAAGGGATGGTGATCGCGCACATGGCTGTGGCTGGCGTTGGAGTATGGATCGCCTTCAGTTCTGGATCTGCACTGCGCTTGTTTCACACAGAGACACTTGAACATCTTCAAGATATCAACATCGCCACTCCTATCCATAACATGATAACAGGTCAGTGATTAACCTGTAAATTAAAAGTCAGCAAAACTTCAGTATTTTAGTTTATTAATTCTTACTGCGAATTTAGGTGTCCCATACCATGTGTCACGCTTCATGCTGTTGCTCAATACATCTCCTGTGTTCTCAGATATGCTACAGTTTCTGCAAGCAGATCAAGTCTCTTTGTGTACAAAAATCTGCACCTTCCTTTACTGATATGGGTTAGCATCGCCCAGGTTTAAAAACTAACCCTGACGCATGGAGAATGAACCCCTTACTGGAGAATGAATTGGATGTGCACCATTTTCTCCCGTCACCTCAGAAGCAGAAAACTAACACACTGCCCCACTATTACATCCAAACTAATCACAGATTTATTTACAGAAAAAGGTACTAATTGTGCAATAGCCAAACTTGCATGATTTATTCGTTTCAAACAAAAATCAAGACCAAGGCTGGGATTTTACTGCTGGTGTGCTCACCAGCCTGTGATTTTCCTGTCCATTAAAATGAATGAGAGGAAAATCGCAGGCTGGTGATTTCACAGTCAGAAAATGCTGGCCGCAGTCTGACTATTTTGCACATTTTTGTATTGGAGTTTCTGGTGGTTTCTGTGGGATGGTTGCTCACAGACTCGGAGGCTAGGCGAATAGAGACTGAAGCCCTGGAGAGGTTTATGAGGGTTTTTTTGAAGATCAAAAAATCTTGGTGCAATAGCAATAATGAAAATGTTAATTGTTTTTAGAACTTGATAGACAAAATGGTAAAAGCTTGAATTGCTGAGCTCCTTTGTTTATTCATTCTGGGGATATGAGCATTGTTGGCAAGGCCAGCATTTATTGCACATCCCTAGTTCTCCTTGAGAAAGTGGTGATGAGCCACCGCCTTATACTTCTGCAGTGCATAATGTGAAGGTACTCCTACGGTGCTGTTAGGTAGGGAGTTCCATGATTTTGACCCAGCGACGATGAAGGAACGCCGATATATGCCCCAAGTCGGGATGATGTGTGACTTGGAGGGGAACATGGAAGTGGTGGTGTTCCCATAAACCAACTACTATAACTACGACTTGCATTTATATAGTGCCTTTAAAGTAATACGCTGCTCTTGTCCTTCTAGGTGGAAGAGGTTGTGGGTTTGGGAGTTGCTATTAAAGAAGCCTTGACTAGTTGCTGCAGTGCATCTTGTAGATGGTACAAACTGCAGTCATGGTGCACCGGTGGTGGAGGGAGTGAATGTTTAAGGTGGTGCATTGGGTGCCACTCAAGTGGGCTGCTTTGTCCTGGATGGTGTCGAGCTTCTTTGTTGTTGGAGCTGCACTCATCCAGGCAAGTGGAGAGCATTCCATTGCACTCCTGAATTGTGCCTTGTATGTGGTGAAGAGAATTTGGGCAGTCAGGAGATGAGACACTCGTCACAGATTACTCAGTCTCTGACCTGTTATAGCCACGGTATTTATGTGGCTGGTTCAGGTTCTGTTTTCAATGGTGGTCTCCAGGATGTTGATCTTGGGGGATTTGGCGATGGTAATGACATTGAATATCATGGGGAGGTGGTTAGATTCTCTCTTGTGGGAGATGGTTAATATTGTGTATGAAGAAAGAGTCCGACTGAACACTTTGAGCACTGTGAATTAAAGTGTGACCTTAGTCTTTTATTGCAGGTCTCCAGAGTACCTCTCCAACCTGTGAAGCCTTCTTAAATACCTGTGCTCCCAAGGGATTATGGAATCCCTTGGGACTCCAAGGCATGAGCCCTCTGGTGGTTGTACAGAGTAAATACAAGTCCACATATATAACAGTTAATGCCTGGCACTTGTGTGGCACGAATGTTAATTTCCACTTATCAGCCGAAGCCAGGATGTTGTCCAGACCTTGCTGCTTGTGGGCATGGATTGCTTCATTATCTGAGGAGTTGTGAGTGGAACTGAACACTGCAATCATCAGCGAACATCCTCACTTCTAACCTTATACTGGAGGGAAGGTCATTGATAAAACAGCTGAAGATGGTTACACCTAGTATACTGCCCCGAGGAACTCCTGCAGCGATGTTCTGTGGCTGAAATGATCGGCCTCCAACAACCACAACCATCTTCCTTTGTGTTGGGTATGATTACAGCCAGTGGAGAATTTTACCCCTGATTCCCATTGACTTCAATTTTATTAGTGCTCCTTGGTGCCACACTCTTTAATAAGCTGTCTTGATGTCAAGGGCAGTCACTCAGCTTACCTCTGGAATTCAACTCTTGTCCATGCATCTTCGACAGGTTGATTGGTGAGGACGAGGTCAGGTTGGCTTGTCACTCATGTTGGTTCTCTCACCACCTTCCGCTGGCCCAGTCTGGCAGCTATGTCCTTCAAGCCAACTCGGTCAGTCATGGTGCTACCGAGCCACTCTTTGACATTGAAGTCCCCCACCTAGAGTTCATTTTGTGCCCTGGCACAGAATTATGTATACTGTAAATATATTTTTTAAGTGGTGTTCAACATGGAGGAGTACTGATTCAGCAGCAAAGTGAGATAGTAATCGGCAGGATGTTTCCTTGCCCATGTTTGACCTGATGCCATGAGACTTCATCAGTGCTCACAGAAAAATTAGTAAGCCAAAGGACTGTGACAAATTTAGAATACAGCAGAGGAGGACAAAGGATTTAATTAAGAGGGGGAAAATAGAGTACGAGAGGAAGCTTGCCGGAAACATAAAAAATGACTGCAAAAGCTTCTATAGATATGTGAAGAGAAAAAGATTAGTGAAGACAAACGTTGGTCCCTTGCAGTCGGATTCAGGTGAATTTATAATGGGGAACAAAGAAATGGCAGACCAATTGAACAAGTACTTTGGTTCGATCTTCACAAAGGAAGACACAAATAACCTTCCCGATGTACTAGGGGTCCGAAGGTCTAGTGAGAAGGAGGAACTGAAGGATATTTTTATTAGGCAGGAAATTGTGTTAGGGAAATTGATGGGATTGAAGGCCAATAAATCCCCAGGGCCTGATAGACTACATCCCAGAGTACTTAAGGAAGTGGCCCTAGAAATAGTGGATGCATTGGTGATAATTTTCCAACAGTCTATCGACTCTGGATCAGTTCCTATGGACTGGAGAGTAGCTAATGTAACACCACTTTTTCAGAAGGGAGGGAGAGAGAGAAGGCGAGTAATTATAGACCGTTTAGCCTGACATCAATAGTGGGGAAAATGTTGGAATCAATTATTAAAGATGAAATAGCAGCACATTTGGAAAGCAGTGAAGGGATCGGTCCAAATCAGCATGGATTTATATGTGGTGTACTTGGACTTTCAAAAGGCTTTTGACAAGGTCCCACACATGAGATTGGTGTGCAAAATCAAAGCACATGGTATTGGGGGTAATGTACTGACATGGATAGAGAACTGGTTGGCAGACAGGAAGCAGACAGTCGGGATTAACGGGTCCTTTTCAGAATGGCAGGCAGTGACTGGTGGAGTGCCACAGGACTCAGTGCTGGGACCCCAGCTCTTGACAATATATATTAATGATCTGGATGATGGAATTGAGTGTAATATCTCCAAGTTTGCAGATGACACTAAACTGGGTGGCGGTATGAGCTGTGAGGAGGACACTAAGAGGCTGCAGGGTGCTTTGGATAGGTTAGGCAAGTGGGCAAATACATGGCAGATGTGGATAAATGTGGATAAATGTGAGGTTATCCACTTTGGGGGCAAAAACACGAAGGCAGAATAGGAAAAGGGGAGATGCAGTGAGACCTGGGTGTCATGATTCATCAGTCACTGAAGGTTGGCATGCAGGTACAGCAGGCGGTGAAGAAGGCAAATGGTATGTTGGCCTTCATAGCAAGGGATTTGAGTATAGGAGCAAGGAAGTCTTACTGCAGTTGTACAGAGCCTTGGTGAGGCCCCACCTGGAATATTGTGTTCAGTTTTGGTCTCCTAATCTGAGGAAGGACGTTCTTGCTATTGAGGAAGTGCAGTGGAGGTTCACCAGATGATCCCTGGGATGGCAGGACTGACATATGAGGAGAGACTGGATCGACTGGGCCTGTATTCACTGGTGTTTAGAAGGATGAGAGGGGATCTCCTAGAAACATATAAAATTCTGATGGGACTGGACAGGTTAGATGCAGGAAGAATGTTCCCGATGTTGGGGAAATCCAGAACCAGGGGACATAGTCGTAGGATAAGGGGTAAGCCATTTAGGACTGAGATGAGGAGGAACTTCTTCACTCAGAGTTGTAAACCTATGGAATTCCCTACCGCAGAGAGTTGATGATGCAGTTCATTGGATATATTTAAGAGGGAGTTAGATATGGCCCATGTGGCTAAAGGGATCAAGGGGTATGGAGAGAAAGCAGGAACAGGGTACTGAAGGAATGATCAGCCATGATCTTATTGAATAGTGGTGCAGGCTCGAAGGGCCGGATGGCCTACTCCTGCATCTATTTTCGATGTTTCTATGTCAGGAATGAATGTTGAGGATACACAGGACCATTCCCTCCCAACTGAAAACCACTGAGCCGCAACCTCTAGTGGGTCTGTCCTGTGGCTGGGACAGGACATACCCAGGGATAGTGATGGAGAAGTCTGGGATGTTGGCTGATAGGTATAATTCTGAGTTTGACTATATCGGGCTCTCCCAATTTTGGTACAAATCAGGAAGACTTTGCAGGGTCGACTGGGCTAGGTGCGTCCTTGTTGTGTCCTAGGTCGATGCCAAGTGGTCTGTCTGGTTTTATTATTATTGTCATTTTTTTGTAGCAGTTTAATACAACTGAGTGGTTTGCTAGGCCATTTCAGAGGGCAATGAGGAGTCAACCACATCGCTGTGGGTCTGGAATCAAATATAGGCCAGGCCAGGTAAGGACGGCAGGTTTCCTTCCCATTAGTGAAGCGGATGGGTTTTTACGGCAATCCGATAGCTTCATTATCACCATTACTGATACTAGCTTTTTATTCCAGAGTTATTTAATTAACTGAATTTAAATTCAAAAATTGCCATGGAATTTGAACTGTCTCTGGATTACTAGTTCAGGCCTGTGGATAACTAGTCCAGTAATGTAACTACATGCTACAGTACCCATGTACGGTATTTCTAACTATTATGACTTACTTGCTTGTTTGCATCTTGTAAAATAAATTCCTTTGTATTTTAATCTTAAAGCATGGTCTGTAGTGATAATTTGCAACATTTTATGGAGGCCTAAGCTAAATCCAGTAGCTAAAAGCAATTACCAAGCTGTGTTATCAAACGCATATGTAGATTCTAAGGCACGGTTAGACACTGTCAACAATATGGGGATTTGGGGCGTGCCCACAAGAGTTATCTGAAATGTGAGAGACACAATATTCTACAACAACAACTTGCATTTATGGTAAGGCCTTTAACAAACGTCTCAAGGCAGTTCACAGCAGTGTTATCAGACAAAATTTGACACTGCGTCACAGAGATATTGGAAAAGGTTGGTCATGGCGGTAGGCTTTAAGGAGCATCTTAAAGGAGGAGAGAGAGGTCGAGAGGTTAAGGGAGGGTATTCTGGAGCTTAGGGCCTTGGCAGCTGAAGGCACGGCCGCCAATGGTGGAGTGATGAAAATCGGGGATGCACAAGAGGCCAGAATTGGAGGAGCGCAGAGATCTTGGAGGGTTGTGGGGCTGGCGGAGGTTACAGAGATAGGGAGGGGCGAGGCCACGGAGGGAATTTGAAATCATTGATGAGGATTTTAAAAATCGAGGCCTTGCTGGACCAGGAGCCAATGTAGGTCAGTGAACACAGTGGCGGTAGGTGAATGGGACTTTGGCGCAAGTTAGGATACGGGTCTAGGGTAAGAAGATTAGAGGAGACCCAAAAACACAAGAGGCATCATGACAGACATGGTTTTTACAAAATGCAGTTGTGTGGCTATTGTCACCTGCTCCAGACCACCTGAAAATGGTTCAGTTCCTTCCATATGTTGATTCAAATCCCTTAGTAAGCACACTCAACTTAGTTGTTGCACCAGTGTGCATTGCGATACAGTGGCTGGGGTAAGTTCTGTTGTGCTACCAATCTCAGCCTATGAAAAAAGATTGAATGGCGGCCAGGCATCTCCCCTGAAGGGAGAGAAAATTAAAGGAAGATTTGCCCTCGGGCTGCTACTCACACCTAGTTAAAGGGGCATAAACAGAAACCTAGGTGCAAGTTGCCTATCTGTGCCTTTATCCATATTTACTGGACCAGGGAATGGTGGGGTGGGGAGAGGGGGCATGAAAATTGCCATCAAAAACTATAAGGGAGCAGCAAATAGTTAATGAACTTATGTTATCCCTTCCAATCCTTTATATATACAGGATATTCACCAGCCTATTGTATATAATGTTTATTAACACCCACTAACACAGCTGCAGTTTTCTTTGCTAGTGTATTGTGATTTCAGACCTTGAACTTTTATTTCCTTAGCAACTGTAGAGCTTCTTGCTGAATTCAACCTTTCTTCACCTGCTTTAGTCAGTCATTGTTTTAATCATGGCTGTTTTTTTGGCTTCTTGCTCCTGTTTCTCTAACTAGGTGAAGCCAGGCTGCATAATTTATAAAAACCATTGTTTCAATACACTTAATATATTAATTGAGTGGACTTTGATTCATTTTCAATAGGATTACTGTACCAAACAAATGGAATTAGTGTGTTGTTTTCAATCTCACTATGAATTTGCTTTTATGAACTCTGCAGTTCGATATAATTCATTTGTTTTGTGTGAATTCAATTTTCATTAAAATGCAGCAGCGTTTCATCACTTAGAATTGAAATCATAAAAGAATGAAGTAATTTCTTCCTCCCTCCATCCCATGTTTCCAAAATGTTCTCAAGATATGAGGGCATTTTGATGGCGTACTTCTTGAATTTTACTGTTGAACCGGCTCTCACTCCACTGACGGACAGTATTTCTGTATAATCAGCCTGGAGGAGAGGGGCAACAATGTGCCATTGACTTTGTTCCACTCTGATGGATTAGCTGAAATCGAGAACTTATAATGCGGGAAGTCCAAGGTTAAGCTTTCTTTCAGTAAGCCTGACCTGCCGTGTTCGTACGCCAGTGAAACGGGTCACTGAGTTGCCTCAATTTTAAGGGTTTCTGATTATTCCAATGATATTTCTGCTCTTCATTTTGCTCTCGATGGTACAATTTTTATTGTCAAGTAATACTAAACAAAGCATGGAATTCATTGATTTTGTAATTTAAAAATCTAAATGCAGGATGTAAGGTAGCAAATTGAACTATATCAAATTTAACAATTAGGATCTAGACATACAAACCTTTGTAGTATCTGCTATTTTTAGGATAAACTAGAGGAGCAGACAGTGTTCTTAACAGGTAGTTATGATGAGCAGTATCCTTGACTTATTTAAGACTGAGTTCTCACATCCTACATTATTTTCACATGTGATGCACATCCTCAGTGTAAAGCAATTCTATTGAGAACTATTTCCTGTTTTAGCTTTCGAAAGACTGCCGTAGTATTTTTATAGCTTTAAAAGAAAACACAACTGTATAGTTATATTTTTAGCTTCTTAAAGGAGCAAGGCGTTTTCAGAGCAGGTTCTGTCCTCAACAATTTGCATTAAAAAAACATTTGGAACTACTCCACTGCAATAAGCACTCCGAGGTCAGATATACCATAATTAGGTATAGATTGTTAAAGCTATAGGATAGTCAATAGTGGTGAACCTGTGGAATTCTCTACCACAGAAAGTAGTTGAGGCCAATTCACTAAATATATTCAAAAGGGAGTTAGATGAAGTCCTTATTACTAGGGGGATCAAGGGGTATGGCGAGAAAGCAGGAAGGGGGTACTGAAGTTGCATGTTCAGCCATGAACTCATTGAATGGCGGTGCAGGCTAGAAGGGCTGAATGGCCTACTCCTGCACCTATTTTCTATGTTTCTATGTTTCTAGACTTCAAGAGGACATAGACAGGCTGGTGGAATGAGTGGACATGTGGGAGATAAAATTTCACGCAGAAAAGTGCGAAGTGATACATTTTGGTAGAAAGAACGAGGAGAGGAAATATAAGATGGGTACAATCCTAAAGGGGGTGCATGAGCAGAGAGACCTAGGGGTATGTGTGCACAAATTGTTGAAGGTGGCAAGGCAGGTTGAGAAAGTAGTTAAAAAAGCTTACAGGATCCTGGGCTTCATAAATAGAGGTATAGAGTACAAAAGTGTGGAAATTATGATGAACCTGTATAAAACACTGGTTCGGCCCTGTCATGTATGTAACCTTTATGTAACAACACTGCAATACTGTATATACGTAAGAAATACACACCTTGACCACAGGGGGTGAACTTAGAACATAAGAACATAAGAATTAGGAACAGGAGTAGGCCATCTAGCCCCTCGAGCCTGCTCCGCCATTCAACAAGATCATGGCTGATCTGGCCGTGGACTCAGCTCCACTCACCCGCCCGCTCCCCATAACCCTTAATTCCCTTATTAGTTAAAAATCTATCTATCTGTGATTTGAATACATTCAATGAGCTAGCCTCAACTGCTTCCTTGGCAGAGAATTCTACAGATTCACAACCCTCCGGGAGAAGAAATTCCTTCTCAACTCGGTTTTAAATTGGCTCCTCCGTATTTTGAGGCTCCTAGTTCTAGTCTCCCCGACCAGTGGAAACAACCTCTCTGCCTCTATCTTGTCTATCCCTTTCATTATTTTAAATGTTTCCATAAGATCACCCCTCATCCTTCTGAACTCCAACGAGTAAAGACCCAGTCTACTCAATCTATCATCATAAGGTAACCCCCTCATCTCCGGAATCAGCCAAGTGAATCGTCTCTGTACCCCCTCCAAAGCCAGTCTTATCCTTCCTTAAGTAAGGTGACCAAAACTCCACGCAGTACTCCAGGTGCGGCCTTACCAATACCCTATACAGTTGCAGCAGGACCTCCCTGCTTTTGTACTCCATCCCTCTCGCAATGAAGGCCACATTCCATTCGCCTTCCTGATTACCTGCTGCACCTGCAAACTAACTTTTTGGGATTCATGCACAAGGACCCCCAGGCTCCTCTGCACCGCAGCATGTTGTAATTTTTCCACTTTCCAAGGTGGATGACCTCACATTTTCCGACATTGTATTCCATCTGCCAAACCTTAGCCCATTTGCTTAACCTATCTAAATCTCTTTGCAGCCTCTCTGTGTCCTCTACACAACCCGCTTTCCCACTAATCTTTGTGTCATCTGCAAATTTTGTTACACTACACTCTGTCCCCTCTTCCAGGTCATCTTTGTATATTGTAAACAGTTGTGGTCCCAGCACCGATTCCTGTGGCACACCATTAACCACCGATTTCCAACCCGAAAAGGACCCATTTATCCCGACTCTCTGCATTCTGTTAGCCAGCCAATTCTCTATCCATGCTTAATACATTTCCTCTGACTCCGCGTACCTTTATCTTCTGCAGTAACCTTTTGTGTGCCACCTTATCGAATGCCTTTTGGAAATCTAAATACACCACATCCATCGGTACACCTCTATCCACCATGCTCGTTATATCCTCAAAGAATTCCAGTAAATTAGTTAAACATGATTTCCCCTTCATGAATCCATGTTGGGTCTGCTTGATTGCACTATTCTTATCTAGATGTCCTGTATTTCTTCCTTAATGATAGCTTCAAGCATTTTCCCCACTACAGATGTTAAACTAACCGTCCTATAGTTACCTGCCTTTTGTCTGCCCCCCTTTTTAAACAGAGGCGGTACATTAGCTACTTTCCAATCTGCTGGTACCTCCCCAGAGTCCAGAGAATTTTGGTAGATTATAACGAATGCATCTGCTATAACTTCCGCCATCTCTTTTAATACCCTGGGATGCATTTCATCAGGACCAGGGGACTTGTCTACCTTGAGTCCCATTAGCCTGTCCAGCACTACCCCCCTAGTGATAATGATTGTCTCAAGGTCCTCCCTTCCCACATTCCCGTGACCAGCAATTTTTGGCATGGTTTTTGTGTCTTCCAATGTGAAGACCGAAGCAAAATAATTGTTTAAGGTCTCAGCCATTTCCACATTTCCCATTATTAAATCCCCCTTCTCATCTTCTAACATTTACTTTAGTCACTCTCTTTCGTTTTATATATCGGTAAAAGCTTTTACTCTCTGTTTTTATGTTTTGCGCAAGTTTACTTTCGTAATCTATCTTTCCTTTCTTTATTGCTTTCTTAGTCATTCTTTGTTGTCGTTTAAAATTTTCCCAATCTTCTAGTTTCCCACTAACCTTGGCCACCTTATACGCATTGGTTTTTAATTTGATACTCTCCTTTATTTCCTTGGTTATCCACGGCTGGTTATCCCTTCTCTTCCCGCTCTTTTTTTTCACTGGAATATATTTTTGTTGAGCACTATGAAAGAGCTCCTTAAAAATCCTCCACTGTTCCTCAATTGTGCCACTGTTTAGTCTGTGTTCCCAGTCTACTTTAGCCAACTCTGCCCTCATCCCACTGTAGTCCCCTTTGTTTAAGCATAGTACGCTCGTTTGAGACACTACTTCCTCACCCTCAATCTGTATTACAAATTCAACCATACTGTGATCACTCATTCCGAGAGGATCTTTTACGAGGAGATCGTTTATTATTCCTGACTCATTACACAGGACCAGATCTAAGATAGCTTGCTCCCTTGTAGGTTCTGTAACATACTGTTCTAAGAAACAATCTCGTATGCATTCTATGAAATCCTCCTCCAGGCTACCCCATGCGATTTGATTTGACCAAGCTATATGTAGGTTAAAATCCCCCATGATTACTGCCGTTCCTTTTTCACATGCCTCCATTATTCCCTTGATTATTGTCCGCCCCACCATGAAGTTATTATTTTTGGGCCTATAAACTACGCCCACCAGTGACTTTTTCCCCTTACTATCTCTAATCTCCACCCACAATGATTCAACATTTTGTTCATTCGAGCCAATATCATCTCTTACAACTGCTCTGATATCATCCTTTATTAACAGAGCTACCCCACCTCCTTTCCCTTCTTGTCTATCCTTCTGAATTGTCAGACACCCCTGTATGTTTAATTCCCAGTC
Source organism: Pristiophorus japonicus (assembly GCF_044704955.1). Lineage (NCBI taxonomy): Eukaryota > Metazoa > Chordata > Chondrichthyes > Pristiophoridae > Pristiophorus > Pristiophorus japonicus. The sequence goes on along the minus strand of NC_091983.1, from coordinate 40,950,599 downwards.
TTGGTCACCCTGCAACCACGTTTCTGTAATGGCCACTAAATCATACCCATTTGTAATGATTTGTGCCGTCAACTCATTTACTTTATTTCGAATGCTGCGTGCGTTTAGGTAGAGTGTTTTAATACTAGTTTTTAAACCATGATTTTTAGTTTTGACCCCTCCTGCAGCCCCCTTATATTCATACATATTGTCCCTTCCTATCACCTTGTGGTTTACACTTACCTCAGTGCTACTCTGCTCTGTTGCCTCCTGCCTTTTGCATTCTTTCTTGGGGTCCTGTTCATCTGAGCTCTCACCCACTCTAACTAGCTCAGAGCCCTCTCCTGGGTTCCAAATACTCCTCGCATTGAGGCACAGAGCTTTCAGGCTTGCCTTTTTATTACACTTTGACCCTTTAGAATTTTGCTGTACAGTGGCCCTTTTTGTTTTTTGCCTTGGGTTTCTCTGCTCTCCACTTTTCCTCATCTCCTTTCTGTCTTTTGCTTCTGTCTCCATTTTGTTTCCCTCTGTCTCCCTGCATTGGTTCCCATCCCCCTGCCATATTAGTTTAACTCTTCCCCAACAGCACTAGCAAACACTCCCCCTAGGACATTGGTTCCGGTCCTGCTCAGGTGCAAACCGTCCGGTTTGTACTGGTTCCACCTCCCCCAGAACCGGTTCCAATGTCCCAGGAATTTGAGTCCCTCCCTGCTGCACTACTGCTCAAGCCGCATATTCATCTGAGCTATCCTGCGATTCCTACTCTGACTAGCACGTGGCACTGGTAGCAATCCCGAGATTACTACTTTTGAGGTCCTACTTTTTAATTTAGCTCCTAGCTCCTTAAATTCGTCTCGTAGGACCTCATCCCTTTTTTTACCTATGTCGTTGGTACCATTGTGCACCATGACAACTGGCTGTTCTCCCTCCCTTTTTAGAATGTGGAAGACACTCCTCACCTGGTCACCCAGGTATATAAAGGGCGGTCCCACGCAGGGTCATCGCTTCTTGGTCCTGTGAATAAAGGTTCAGGTCATGGACCTTGTCCATAGAATGAGCCTAGTGTGGATTTGTGGTATTGTGTAAGACTTTACATTGGCGACGAGAAAGGGGAATCAACGTCCCACGAGAATGGCCACTGGCAGCACAGATGAACGGTACTGTGTTGGTGAGGACTGGGACAATTTCATTGAGAGGCTCCAGCAGAGTTTTGTCACTAAGGACTGGCTGGGAGACGCAGCGGCCGACAAGCGAAGGACTCATCTGCTGACCAGTTGTGGACCTAAGACTTATGTGCTCATGAAAGACCTGCTAGCACCCGAGAAGCCAGCGAACAAAACCTTCGAAGAGCTCAGCAAACTAATCGGTGAGCACCTCAAACCGGCGAGCAACGTACACTTGGCCCGACACAGATTCTATACACACCGACATCGGGAAAGACAGAGCATACAGGATTTCATTGTGGACTTCCGGCGCTTGGCCAGCCTCTAAGTTCACAGACACCTGCAGAGGGGAGATACTAAGGGATTTCTTTATTGAGGGCATCGATCATGCTGAGATTTTCAGAAAGCTAATTGAGACCAAGAACTTGACCTTGGAAGTGGTGGCGTTGATGGTTCAGACTTTTATGGTGGGGGAGGAGGAAACCAAGATAATATACGCGCACAATTCTGCCTCCAACGTGGCGATGGATCAGGGAGTCAATATCATAAACGTGACACAGAGCCCCGCAGGTAGGCAAGGGCAGTTTGAGATACCCCAGGTAGCAATAGGCCCAAGAGTAAGTCTCCAACAGAGACAATGGCAGGCTGAACGGACATTTACGCCCGCCCAGTTGACAATGCGGCCCGGGATGGGGCCATTGACACCCACTAACAGGGTGCTCAAGAGCAGTCAAAGGGACAATCAGTGAGGAATACCTTGTAACAGTTCTTTTGTTCACAACAATGGGAATCTCAGTTCATGCTGGAGGTGTGGGGGCAGACATGTTGCCAGGACTTGCAGGTTTCAACAGTTCGTCTGCAGAAATTGTAACCTCAGTGGCCATTTAGCCAGAATGTGCAGAAAGCCTGTAACCAGGCTAATATACGAGGCGAATGAACCAGATGAGGGGTCTGCAAGGCAGAATGATGCTTGGGGCAAATCAATGGACGCTGAAGTTCAGCGGGTTCATGTGGCAAACATTCACAGCTCATATACCAAAAAGCCACCTATGATGATGAAAGTCCTATTAAACAGCATCCCTGTACACATGGAGCTGGACACGGGGGCCAGCCAGTCACTCATGAGTGTTCATTTGAAAAGCTATGGCCACTCAAAGCCAGCAGACCCAAACTAGAATGCATTGTAAGGACATTACAGGCCCCAACTGAAGTATTGTGTACAATTCTGGGCACCACACTTTAGGAAGGATGTGAAGGCCTTCGAGGAAGTGCAGGAAAGATTTACGAGAATGATTCCAGGGATGAGGAACTTCCATTACGTGGAAACACTGGAGAAGCTGGGTCTGATCAGAGAACTGTGTAGTTTTAGCGTAACGACTTCTACATTACAACAGTGAATACATTTCAGAAAGTACTTCATTGGCTGTAAAACGCTTTGGGACGTCCGGTGGTCGTGAAAGGCGCTATATAAATGTAAGTCTCTTAATTTTCTGACTTCGACTTCACTGATTTAGCAATATAAGGCAGCGTTCTTTTACTATATTGATTGTTGCTCCACAGTGACGAGATGAAAATTGCTGAGTCCACTGAAGTCACTTGATATCTTTCAATTTCATTCTTAATTCCACACCATTCATAGAGTGTGCACATTGCTCATCTTTTTTCTTCCAGTGTTCAGTGTCTTGCGCTTAACCATGTTAAATTTAATCTACTACTGTTCTGCCCATTTACAGATTTTATTTAATTCCTTTTGTTGGTCCTTAGCTGTCTCCTCAGAATTGACTGTCTCCCATCTCCGCTTAGTTTAACGTTACTTGCCAGTGAATTTCTTGGTCCAAATTTTTGATGTAAATTGTGTCATTTTTTTCATTGCTCACACTACCCTGTGACCTTGGAGTGAGACGGTCAGTTGCTGTTGAATTAGAAGCAGGTTACAGCTAGACTGACTCTGCCTAAACTCATTTTGCAATGGAGTTTTCCAGACAGACAGACAGTGGCTCCAGAGGTGTGTGTCTAACCAGCCAGTCCCGTATTTATATATTTCGAAAGAAAACCCGCGAGATACTAGTTTCCTTTTGTAATGCTTTACTTAGTATGTAAAGCTGTTCCATATAATGCTATCCATAAACAGTAGAGTCCTACCTAAGGCAATTAGTACTGTGTTGAACCCTACCTTTTTTTAAACTGATGATATAGCTGGTTCGGAATGAGATTGATGTTTATAAGGGTAAGTGGAGATGAAGTTGATTGCATGAATACAGTGAAGTATATGGTGATTCTGCGCAGTTGGGATCAGGCAAAGGAAGACAGCTGATCAAGGGATCAGCAATGTAAGATGTTGACAGCACCTCCCAAACCCGCGACCTCTACCACCTAGAAGGACAAGGGCAGCAGGCGCATGGAAGTTCTCCTCCAAGTTAATCACCATCCTGACTTGGAAATATATCGCCGTTCCTTCATCATCGCTGGCTCAAAGTCCTGGAACTCCTTCTGTAACAGCACTATGGGAGTACTTTCACCACACAAACTGCAGCAGTTCACAAAGGCGGATCACACACCTTCTAAATGGCAATTAGGGATGGGCAATAAATGCTGGCCTTGCCAGCGACGCCCACATCCCGGAACTAATAAAATAAAAGATATTATGGAGTCTTGCCTGATTCATCTTTGTGGGGATTAGAAGACAGAGATAAACTTTATAACAACCTTTCTTCAAAAATTAGAGTGGGTAGAGTGAATGATGGAGAAGACTAGTACACTTTCTGTGGGAAAGGTTTGATGAGTTGAATAGCCTATTCTTCTTTCATGATTCTGATGTACTAGTACAAAAGAAGCAATGTACAGGAGACATCCGATCTGGAAATCTGTTCATCTGGCCTAGAAATTGTGCAGAAAAGCATGAAGATCCATTGTGAAACAGACGTGAAACCTAGTTCAGTTGCCATATCGGACATATTTTGTTTCAGCTATGAATTCTCCGAAAGTTACTTTATATTTTTTTCCGTCCAATTGTAGAGTAACAAAATGTTGATACTTCGGTTGCAGATGTTTCCTGCCTTGGAAATGTCCTTCGATTTGTGAAATATGTGCTGTTTCCTGTTGTGTTCAGCTAAGTTAATCATCTAGCAGTACATCGTCGTCCTTGTTTAACTACTGGTACTGTATGTCTGGTCTTCATCTTTTGTTGCATGGTTTGCTTTTGAAGATAAAAAACTTGAATGTGTAAAGGGGATGAGTTATAAGGAAGGATATTTAAAGCTCAAACTCCGCAGCCTATAAAAGAAGGCATACTCGTCACGGTATACGTTTAAAAAAAAATTATGTAAGCGAGACGCAGATTATAACAATGCAAACCATGAAAGATGATCAGGAACTCTGGGGAGAGAAGGTTGGGAACTTGGGTTTGGAGGGGTTGAAGAGGAATTTGTGGGCGGGGGGGGGGGGGGGGTGGTGAGTGAAAAAGGTCCAGAGCTTTGGTGGGGGGTGGCGAGGAGAAGATCAGGAATTCTGGGGGTTGGGGGAGGGTGGTGATGTGGGTAGTAAAAGCACAGAGAACAGTGGGAATGGGGGAAGATCATAATCTAGGTCTAAAGGGGGAGAGTTGAGAGTGAGAACATGATCCAGATGGGAAGACCGATCACGTTCTCACCCCTCTGTTAGATGTGGATCACATTCTTTCAACCACATGAATTAGTGAATCCCTTCCCACACACTGAGCAGGTGAACTGCCTCCCCCCAGTGTGAACTTGCTGGTGTGTCAAAAGGTTGGATACACACACGCACCCCACAGATGCCCCCGTACGCACGTCCCTTCATTCTGAATGATAGAATTTTTATCATTTCCAGAGGAAAAAAATAACGAAACTCCAAAGAAGTAACTAACCCACTAATTAGAATATAAAGTATTTTATTTTACCAGCCAAGGGCAACTATAATTACAATTGCAGAATAACAGAGGATCTTTACAAAGCTAAATACAGTTCCACTTTCTGTAGGTTGTATGATGAGACTGGATCAAATTGCATATGGCAGACAGAATCAAATTACACATTCCACGCAAACTGTTTTGTGTTTTGTCCTCCTCCAAGAGTACCAATCAGAAATCTGGTCTGTCCACAGCATTGACCCTTGCTACAACCTCCTCCAATAACTTTTGCACCAGGTTTTGGGAAGAGCATTCGTCCCATAAATTCTGTTCCTCCTCCCTCACTCTTTCCAGAAGGGTTTGCAATGCCTGGTCATTAAACTATGCGGCCTTCTGGGAGGCTCCATTGTTCAGGAATATAGTTGCAAAAACAGCTGTTCTGTGCTCCACTGTTATTTTTGTGGGATTGAATGGTTGCTTATTGCAATTAACGAGTGTGAGCCCAGTCGTGACTGCTGCTTCATTGGATGGCCTGTTGTGTAGAAATACATGTTTTAGTGCAACTCCTTAAAAGGCAACATTCTGGCTTAACGAGAGTGCTTTGTGATGCTCAAATAGCTTAAGCAGCCTTCAACACCACTGGTGATTTCTCTTTCCTGATTAGCATTGCTCACATCTTTCAGTTGCTTGCTCTAGAATTAACCATTTGCCAATTATCCCCGTTGAATAGCTTTATCCACTTTGTTAAAAGATGCCATTCTTTTGACTCTCCTTGCATTGTCGCTCATTATTTGGCCTTTCTCCTATTTCCTTGTTAGATATTTTGCTTTGTCTTCCCGGGTCAAGTTTTGAATATGCCAGCCGATCTCCTGTGGATTTGCTTGCGCTAAATCAGAGATTGTGCTGCTCTCTCACCACTTACAGTGACATATTATTCAAAATATTCAAGTAACCTGAGTATTAGGAAAAGAGCTCCCAACAATTCATCCACCCATAGCTGCAGTCCAACTGTGCTTCATTCGTTGTATTTATATGGTCTTAGTTCTTTATTTGGAAGGTTATCTGCATTTTTTTTCACTTTTGATTCATGCATTTCCCACCTGTTCAGTCATGGTGTATTGCTATTTTATGAATACAAAATTTGAGCCAATCAACTGAAAACATGATGCAGATCTTTGCAAAAGTTGGCCATCAATGCTATTCTATTGGGACCATAAGCCCCAATGGATAAGGGGAATGAGCAGGCAACCAAGAGTACCAACATTTTGATCTCAATGGTATAGCAGTACTCTAAGGACAGACAAGTTAAAGAAATACCTTGCATTTATATAGCACCTTTCATGACCTCAAGATGTTCCAAAGCACTTTACAGTCAATGAAGTACTTTTTGAAGTGTAGTTACTACTGTATTTGGAGCAATAGTGATAACAGGAAAGATACAAATAATAAAATAAAAATATAGTTTTACTCACCAAGAATAGATAAAACACAAATAACAATAGAAGTTGTACAATGAGTTGTCCTTTCAGCAAGACTTTTGTCCTGTGAAAATTCTGACAGAATGGTGAATAATAGAAATGCAGTTAATGGTGTTCCAATGTAATTGTTTTACTGGATTTAACATATTTCCATGTTTGTTTTTGTCTGATATTTCAGGGCAGCAGCGGGTTACTGTGACCAGTCTCCTCGTGTGTCATGGTTTGCTTTTGGTTGGAACCAATCTGGGTATCATTGTGGCTCTGCCAGTTCCTCGGCTACAGGGAATACCTAAAGTTACAGGTGAGACTTTTTGGGAAATATTATATGTCCTATGTAGATTGAAATAACATGCATGAAAATAAGAGTCATTTATAGTAAAACAATTATTGAAATGAAGAACTTTTGTGTAGAAAATTACATTACATTTGGAAAAAACAACTCACCAAAGTCGGATTTGGGACACCCAGAACTATATTTCTCTCTCTCTCTCTCTCTCTCTCTCTCTCTCTCTCTCTCTCTCTCTCTCTCTCTCTCTCTCTCTCATATATAATATATATTATTTATATATATATATAATATATATATATATAAAAAAAGTTCAAGAAAATTATTTTACTAAATTGTTGTTGGTTTATAATAATTTAATGTTTTAAAAATGATTGAACTTCACACACGCACAAACCTCTTTCCTTCGACAAATGAAATTCTTGTTAATTCATCTCATCTTTAACTAGGTTCCTGGCACACAACTGTTCGCCTTCAATAAGGAACAGAGCCCTGTGAATAATCAGAGTGGAGTAAAACTATCTGCCTGTAACAGATAAGAGAGCATCAAGCTTACATCTGTCTTTAGTGTTATTAGCAATAGCTATACATCAATGTCTTGTATCAAAACAGGAAAACATGATGATATTTTCCATGGCTAATTAAACCGGTTAATAAGAAACACAGACAGGTTTGAAATTCCGATTTTAACCAAAAGTGGGCGGATGCCTATTTCTGTAGTGAATGACCCATTAATGAAATGGTGAGAGCACGTAGAAGGCGAACACCTTGTAAGTGAAACAGTTAGAAAAAAAAGGATGGCAATGTCGTGATGGGTGTGGGCCATCATGGATTGTATCCAGGGGCAGAGCATTTGCACTATGTCAGAAAAGTGATTCTCTGGAGCAGAGGGTCTCTGTGTTCCAGAAGCAATTAGTCACACCCTGCAGTATTAGAGAAGATGAGGAGGCCCTAGACTGTGATTTTTAGAATTTGGCCACCCTGAAAGCAGTGCTATATAATTCAGGACATAGACAGTGTAGAGAGAGAGAGAGAGGGAGGTGGATGTTCATCTGCAGGGTTGGCAGAGGGAGATGGTATTATCAGGTGCAGGAAACTCCTGCCTTACTGGGACTGTCCAATAGATATTAGTGTTGGATAAGTATGAGGTGGAGAGTGACTCAGGAGGGTAGTTCTGAGCAATATTGTAGCATTGCGGAATAAGGTAGAACCAAGGAGATAGGAGGGAGGTGGGTCACAGGAAACGGGAGCAATGGGAGATTGTATAGTTAGGGGAATAGACAGCTTTTGTTAAGGTCATGACCGGTACACCCAAATGATCTGGTGCCAGGGTGAAGGACATCACAGAATGAATGTAACAACTTCTGGGTGGGTAAAGTGAGGTAGCCAAAGGTTGGATAGAAGTACGTTTGAGATCTTGCAGAGGAAATTGAAAGAAAGAAAGACTTGTATTTATATAGCGCATTTCATGACCTCAGGATGTCCCAAAGCACTTTACAGCCAATGAAGTACTTTTGAAGTGTAGTCACTGTTGGAATATGGGAAATGCTGCAGCCAATTTTCACACAGAAAATTCCCAAAAAGCAGCAATGTGATAATGACCAGATAATCTGTTTTAATAATGTTGATTGAGGGATAAATATTGGCCAGGACACTGAGGTTAACTCCCCTGATCTACTTCAAAATAGTGCCATGGGATCTTTTACGTCCACCTGAGAGAGCAGACGGGGCCTCGGTTTAACATCTCATCATAAAGACGGCACCTCTGACAGTGCATCACTCCCTCAGTACTGCACAGGCGTGTTTAAGTATCTGGAGTGGGACTTAGTGAAGGATTTAAGCACCTGATTGAAAAACAAAACCACAGAGCTGATTATCTGATTAAGGAGAGGAAGCTTAGCAAAGTAAGTAGCTCTGGTGCAGGAGGGAAGAATTCATGTTTTGGGGACATTGAAATGAGTTCTGAAACAAGAGAAGGCTACACTTAAGGGATTGCCTTCACTTGAACTGAAGTGGAACTATTATCCTTGCAGAGAAAGTAAATGGAGCAGTGGGAAAGATTTAAACCAATATGGCAGAGGGAGTGGAAGCAGAAGATTGAGCTGAAATAAATAGAGAGAAAGTACCATCAAAGGAGATATGGAAGGAAAGAGGCTTTGAGATAATGAGATAAAAACACTGTTATAAAAGGGGTAAAGCATATCAAAAAAATAAATTAAAAATGTTTTAAAAAAGATTGGAATGAGGCTTGAGTGGTATGTATGTGAATGCACAAAACAAAATTGGAGAGTTAGAAACATTAATAACTGGAGGGATGTGATCTGGAATCTATAAGGGCGAAGTGACTGGTTTGGGCAAAACTGGGAACTTAATATTCCTGATTGTAGCATTTTCAGGAGAGATAGCAAGAGGGAAAGGGGGTGTGGAGTGGCAGTGTTAGTAAAGGATTCCATCACAGCCATTGAACATAAAGTTATGCTGGGGTTGTGCTATCTGCTATGTGTATAGCATTATAAAAAAAAAAGGAAGGGAAATGCTACAGTTCTCGGCATGCATTAAAGACCACCAATAATGGAGATGAGATAGAGGCATTTCCCCTGAGGCCGCAGTTTAGTGCTGCTTTAGTATAACTATAGTTTCAGTGGAAGGTCATATGATACAGTAGTAACTTATTTTGAAGTGCACTATACCTGTCAAAGACTCTGCAATGTATGATTTACTGAAGTTTTCAAAGCAGAATTTCAGAGATGTGTAATGTAGGCAATAAGATTGCCAGTAAACGGTCATGCCAAAAACCATACTGATCATAGATCAAGACAGAACTTTTATAGTAATAGGTAATTTGAAAGCAACATCCATGTAATGTTAGAAAATGCCGATATGATGCAATAATGGGATAGCTTGAAGAGTTTGCAGGATTACCTTTCTCGGATACAGTACATTGCCAGGAGAGAAAGGCAGACTAAGGGTATGAGAGTGACAAGTTGGCACAGGACAGGAAAGGCTGGATTTTAGGCTTTTCTGTTTTCGGGTTGATAAAGGCGGCGGGGCGGGAAAGTTGGCGGCTGGGAATAGTTTGCATCTTAGTTAAGTTTGGGCATCAGGGCCCTGTGTCAGAGGGTGCAGCACTAAGGGAGGCATTGGACACCTCGCTTGGTGCAAGAATGGGAAGCTCCTGAACTAAACAGCTAGCCAGGGAGTGCTCCAAAAGAGGCCTGGGGGGGGGACAGAAACCTAATGCAAACACAAAAACATTCCCAGACATTGCCCACACCACCGCAACACAAGTCGCACAAAAAATTACAACAAAAACCAATCGCACTTACTTTTGGAGTCCATTGCCTTCCTCTCTGCTGATGGGATCATTGGACCGCTCCGATTTCCCAGGCGGTCATTGTGGGCGCACTTCCGGGTGGAAGGGTCGGGCAGGAGCTTAAAACTCACGCCAGTGTCGCAACCAGAGGCGTTACACACCGGGCGCAGCTCTTCCGGGCAGTGCTGCTCAGCGCCGCAGCAAAACCTGACCGGAGGATCACTGTGAGGCGCTGAAGACCTCACCACCGCCTTTCAAACCGCTCTGTGACGAAACCTGGAGTGCCAAGGTCTGGAAAATCCAGCCCAACATTTGGGAATGTACATTTTCCAGATGATGGAAAGAGGTTCTTGCTGGAGTGGAGGGGCCTACAGACATGGTGAGGATAAAAGTTAATGTTGCTTGTAATGTTAGAAGAACAAAATGGACCAATGGGGTTCTCTTTCTTTTTATGAAGATCACCAGTGTTAGAGAAGAAAAATCAGCCAAATAGGTCACCTTTCTCTATACTATTAAAAGCATGGATTTAGCTGAGTATCTGTGAAATCTATTCCTGTCAGATATTACAGTCCATGCTGGCATTTATGCTCTACTTGAGCCTCCTCCCATCTTTCCTCATCTAAATCTATCAGCATAACCCTCTATTCCCTTCTACCTAAATGCTTGTCTAGCCTCCCCTTAAATGCATCTATATTATTTGCTTCAACCATTCCCTGTGGTAGCGTGTTCCACATTCTCACCATTCTTTGGGTTAAGAAGTTTCTTCTGAATTCCCTATTGGATTTCTTGGTGACTATCTTATACTGATGGCCTCTAGTTATGCTCTTCCCCACATGTGGGAATATTCTCTCTCTATCCAATCTATCAAAACCTTTCATAATATTAAAGACCTCTATTGGGTCACCCCTTAGCCTTTTTTCAAGAGACAAGAGAACCAGCCTGTTCATCCTTTCCTGATGTGCATACCCTTGCATTTCTGGTATCAACCTTGTAAATCTTCTCTGCACCCTCTCCAATGCCTCTATATCCTTTTTATAATAAGGTGACCAGAACTGTACACAGTATTCCAAGTGTGGTCTAACCAAGGTATGAAATAATCCCTGGAGAACTGCTGTATTAAAGAGGAAGTAATTGTATCCTTAAATGATCAATAAGGTGCAAGACTACATCCAGCCATTCCTTTCAGTGTTTCCTATATAGAAAGATAGAAACATAGAAAATAGGTGCAGGAGTAGGCCATTCAGCCCTTCTAGCCTGCACCGCCATTCAATGAGTTCATGGCTGAACATGCAACTTCAGTACCCCCTTCCTGCTTTCTCGCCATACCCCTTGATCCCCGAGTAGTAAGGACTTCATCTAACTCCCTTTTGAATATATTTAGTGAATTGGCCTCAACTACTTTCTGTGGTAGAGAATTCCACAGGTTCACCACTCTCTGGGTGAAGAAGTTTCTCCTCATCTCGGTCCTAAATGGCTTACCCCTTATCCTTAGACTGTGACCCCTGGTTCTAGACTTCGCCAATATTGGGAACATTCTTCTTGCATCTAACCTGTCTAAACCCGTCAGAATTTTAAACGTTTCTATGAGGTCCCCTCTCATTCTTCTGAACTCCAGTGAATACAAGCCCAGTTGATCCAGTCTTTCTTGATAGGTCAGTCCCAACATCCCGGGAATCGGTCTGGTGAATCTTCGCTGCACTCCCTCAATAGCAAGAATGTCCTTCCTCAAGTTAGGAGACCAAAACTGTACACAATACTCCAGGTGTGGCCTCACCAAGGCCCTGTACAACTGTAGCAACACCTCCCTGCCCCTGTACTCAAATCCCCTCGCTATGAAGGCCAACATGCCATTTGCTTTCTTAACCGCCTGCTGTACCTGCATGCCAACCTTCAATGACTGATGTACCATGACACCCAGGCCTCGTTGCACCTCACCTTTTCCTAATCTGTCACCATTCAGATAATAGTCTGTCTCTCTGTTTTTACCACCAAAGTGGATAACCTCACATTTATCCACATTATACTTCATCTGCCATGCATTTGCCCACTCACCTAACCTATCCAAGTCGCTCTGCAGCCTCATAGCATCCTCCTCGCAGCTCACACTGCCACCCAACTTAGTGTCATCCGCAAATTTGGAGATACTACATTTAATCCCCTCGTCTAAATCATTAATGTACAATGTAAACAGCTGGGGCACCAGCACGGAACCTTGAGGTACCCCACTAGTCACTGCCTGCCATTCTGAAAAGTACCCATTTACTCCTACTCTTTGCTTCCTGTCTGACAACCAGTTCTCAATCCACGTCAGCACACTACCCCCAATCCCATGTGCTTTAACTTTGCACATTAATCTCTTGTGTGGGACCTTGTCGAAAGCCTTCTGAAAGTCCAAATATACCACATCAACTGGTTCTCCCTTGTCCACTTTACTGGAAACAGCCTCAAAAAATTCCAGAAGGTTTGTCAAGCATGATTTCCCTTTCACAAATCCATGCTGACTTGGACATATCATGTCACCATTTTCCAAATGCACTGCTATGACATCCTTAATAATTGATTCCATCATTTTACCCACTACTGAGGTCAGGCTGACCGGTCTATAATCCCTGTTTTCTCTCTCCCTCCTTTTTTAAAAAGTGGTGTTACATTGGCTACCCTCCACTCGATAGGAACTGATCCAGAGTCAATGGAATGTTGGAAAATGACTGTCAATGCATCCGCTATTTCCAAGGCCACCTCCTTAAGTACTCTGGGATGCAGTCTATCAGGCCCTGGGGATTTATCGGCCTTCAATCCCATCAATTTCCCCAACACAATTTCCCAACTAATAAAGATTTCCCTCAGTTCCTCCTCCTTACTAGACCCTCTGACCCCTTTTATATCCGGAAGGTTGTTGGTGTCCTCCTTTGTGAATACTGAACCAAAGTACTTGTTCAATTGGTCTGCCATTTCTTTGTTCCCCGTTATGACTTCCCCTGATTCTGACTGCAGGGGACCTACGGTTGTCTTTACTAACCTTTTTCTCTTTACATACCTATCGAAACTTTTGCAATCCGCCTTAATGTTCCCTGCAAGCTTCTTCTCGTACTCCATTTTCCCCGCCCTAATCAAACCCTTTGTCCTCCTCTGCTGAGTTCTAAATTTCTCCCAGTCCCCGGGTTTGCTGCTATTTCTGGCCAATTTGTATCCCACTTCCTTGGCTTTAATACTATCCCTGATTTCCCTTGATAGCCACGGTTGAGCCACCTTCCCTTTTTTATTTTTACGCCAGACAGGAATGTACAATTGTTGTAGTTCATCTAAATGTCTGCCATTGCCCATCCACAGTCAACCCCTTAAGTATCATTCGCCAATCTATCCTAGCCAATTCACGCCTCATACCTTCAAAGTTACCCTTCTTTTAAGTTCTGGACCATGGTCTCTGAATTAACTGTTTCATTCTCCATCCTAATGCAGAATTCCACCATATTATGGTCACTCTTCCCCAAGGGGCCTCGCACAATGAGATTGCTAATTAATCCTCTCTCATTACACAACACCCAGTCTAAGATGGCCTCCCCCCTAGTTGGTTCCTCGACATATTGGTTTAGAAAACCATCCCTTATGCACTCCAGGAAATCCTCCTCCACCGTATTGCTTCCAGTTTGGCTCATTCATGTCTCTGCGTCTTGAATATTTAAGTACTCGTTTGCAAAACCCATTCTGAGTTATTCTGCTTCCTTAATGCAGCAAGCTGGAACATAAATGCATCAATAAGTATGCAATTTTTCACTAATTGCATATACAAGTACTGAGGTACTATACAGAAAATAAATAACATTTAGGAGTGTTGGAACAAAAGAAGATACTTAGGATGCTCCGACAATGCTATAACCCAGGAGAATGAAATTCAAGTAGTTTATTCAAATCCAGATTCAGAGTATGTGTTATCGATGGCTTTGATTAAACTCCTAAACATTATAGTTCCCAATAAAATAGTGGACGTGAGGAAAAAGTAATAGGATTTCAGGAGTAAGCACCAGCAGATGATTTGTCCGTGTTTAGCACTGCTCTTAGCATTCGCACCGCTCCAAATAAAGATCAGAAAAGCTACAAAAGACTGAGTTAGGGCAATTTCTGTTTTTGATCAGGCTTTGTTGAAGATTATTAATGATGAAGCTCTTCACAGAGTCAGTTCAGAGTGATATTTGACCTCAGGTCAGATTTGGAGTTAATGAGCTTAATGAAGAGAAAAATGTTGAAACAAACCACAGCAGTGAAAGACGTGAATAGCCCAGAGAGATTTTCTGTCCAAGAGCATGCATGTTATGCTGCTGATGGATATATCACAGTGAAGTGTGAGGAAGAAAGGGTGACTTGAAACAGACAACACAGAAGGTGCATGACTCCCCAAAGGTGCAGGACTCTCAGCAGGTATAAGCTGAAGCATTGTAGCAAAGTCAGCTACCTGAACATGGTGGAGAAGCAGTGTATCAAGGAACTTCAGCTCACATGTAAGTTTGCGACTGAGATGTGCCATCTTATCTATGACCGTGAGACAGTGAGCTATCTGCATTATCAGTGAAGGTCACCAGTACTCTCATATTTATCCCACAAGAGACATCTCAAAAGTCAACCACTTGGCTTTTGTTCAATGGATGCTTTGTTTTCTGCACAACAAAAGAATGAGAGACTAAGATGTATTAAGTTGAAGTAATTTGATTACATTATGCAGTGCTAGCTATATTTGTATTTAATGTATTTTGCTGCGGTGTTTCCCCCTCGTATTTCTCCCTATTGATTACGCATATATCCTGCTATTATATTACCTTAATTGAGGGACTATCACTGTGGATAGCTGCATAGCCTACAGGGGATCTAGAAGGCCCACTATCTGCAACTAACCGTGATGAACGGTTCTGTTCCTGTGGGAAGGTGCATTATGATTGACTTTTTTTTGCCACTAACAATTGCATTCTCGCAGACCATCGGTTTCAAAGCTATGCACCCTCATAATTCTGTTAGCCGGAGGAAATATGCATTTCTTCCTTTTTGATACTAAAGACATGTTTGATTCTTATACTGTACTATGACTGCTTTTGGTGGGGTTCTTTTAATCTTTTGTGAGCTCTGTTGTCTAGTTTTCTCTACCAAAATGTATAAGAACGTAAGAAATAGGAACAGGACTAGGCCATTTGGCCCCTCGAGCCTGCTCTGCCATTCAATAAGATCATGGCTGATCTGATCTTGGCCTCAGCTCCACTTTCCTGCCCGCTCCCCATAACCCTTGATTCACCTGTAGTTCAAAAATCTGTCTGTCTCCACCTTGAATATATTCAAATACTCAGCCTCCACAGCTCTCTGGAGTAAAGAATTCCAAAGATTCACAACCTTCTGAGAGAAGAAATTCCTCCTCATCTCCGTCTTAAATGGGCGACCCCTTATTCTGAAATTATATCCGCTAATATTGGCAATCCTCCGCCATTTATATCTGCCTTTATGGTTGAAGGTTTCATTTTCCTAAGGAATGTTCAATAGTTTGGGGACACTTGACCAACTTTGCATTAAGTGATAGAAAATAATTGCTTTGCTGAGAAATGATACTTTAGAAGCATATATCACTAAAATTCTCCAAGCATCAAAGCAGTTGTAAAGAATGCAATATTTAGACAGAATAGTTGGTATTGTGTATGTAGGCACTCTGTTAATGACTCCACGAGGCAGGGGTATGTACAGACTGTAGTCCTTTATTGCAGCTCCTAGAGTGAGGACATCAAGAGGCGAGCTCCCTTTTATAGATTACCTGCAATGTACAGGGTGACCCTTAGGTCTCCAGCAGCAGCACCCTCTGGTGTACAGGTAAGGTATATACAGAGTGAAGGTACATTCAGGTCTCATGTTACAGTGCATCATTACATCATTGGCATGCATACATAACAACACTCCCAAGTCCTTATTGCCATGACCTGGGGAGGTGATCAGTGAGAGGATGTGGTGAGGGTTGTGTGAGTGCCAGGTGTGATCCCTGTGCTTGAGGCTGCCCTCATTCATTCCCCCCTCCACCCCCCCCCCCCCCACACACACACACAGACCATGTGGGTGTCACTGTTGGAGGATTCCTCAGTGGTGGAACCAGTGCAATGGGTAAGGTACATACACTGTAGAGTAGGTAAGTGGTGATGTTTGGTGATGGGCAGGGCCACAGGGCTGTGTAGGCTCCTTGTCCTCCATTGGTGGTGGAAGTCTGGTCATCCCAGGGTCCGCCAGAAAATCTGGAGGGTACTGGCCTCTCGCTCCTGGTGTTGGCCCTGGTGGGCAGGGGGTGTAGGGCCAATCTGGGGCAGGTTGCCAGTGGTGGCGGCTGTGTTGCCCATTAACCGCTGTCGCTGCAGTGGGACTGCTCCCAGTGGGTGTGTGTAAGCCCTTCCTGGGGCATCACATTTGTCCCAAAAGCCCAGGCTACATGGTCAGGTAGCCTGCTGGACCTGGGGGTCTCCCATGGAGGGATTCCTCTGGTATTTACATTGTACCTGTAGAACCCGGTGTCCTTTACCAGTCTACTTTCTGCATGCATGACACATTGGCTCGGACCACAATAGTCGATTCTATACAATTATCTTTCTTTACATTGTCACATTTAGCACTTCCAATACTTTCTTGAGTATCGGTGTCTCCATACATGGTTACATTTATCATATTAACATTTTCAGCATCATCATTTAACAGTGCCAACTTGTTGCTAACATCACTTTCACAAGCATTCGTTAAATTTTTTTCATCAGTTAATCCGGCATCACAATTTAACATTACATTTGCATACCTGCATTCGCTTACTGCACTTTTAACTTTAAAGTCCTTGACATCGCTGTGCCTAGAGTGAAACTGTCCCTTTAATTTCCTTGGATTACCGGTCTCCTTTAAGGGGGCCTTCCAATCCGGTTCACTGCTCGGTGCCATATGTCGTTCCTCCAACGCTGCCCCTCGTGGTCTGGTTGTGGCCATTTTGATTCTAGGTTCTTCGACTCGTGGTGTGGCCACCATCTTCTCGCTCTCCTCGAGGTAGGCTGTGGTGATCTTTTTCTTCTTGGGGTCGGCCACAGATGTCGGGAATCCACCTTCTTACCTCGGAGTCCTGCCACAGCCCGGAAGGTGAGGTCTGGACGTTCTGGTTGGATGATGCCATGGTGTTGTGCAGTCGAGCTGGATGGTAGGATTTCGAGGTGCAGCGATGAATCCGAGTTCGGGGTTGCGTGGGATGTCGATCGCTGGGGCCAGGAGGCCATCACCGCTCCGACCAATTTGGACCTGCTTCATCCAACTTCTTCCCAGCAGCTTGTTCATTGCGCCGCCCTGGGAGACCTGGACGTCCACGCTACCAACGACTGGGATGGTGCCTTTGGTGTAGGTGAGCAGCTTTGCCTGGATAGGAGACAGTTTTGGTCGTTCGGCAGGATTGTTCCAAAGTTTTTTGAAGGTCATCTGGCTCGCCCCTGTGTCAATCTCCATCGAAACTGGAACTCCATTGATGTCCACTTCCATCTTCCACGGGGAACTCTCGGTGGAGCAAGTATAAATTTCGTACTCTTCTTCCAGGGGTTGAGCAGCTTCGTCTTCATCAGTGTCGGAGCCTAGGTGATCAGCCAACTCTTCAGCGACGCGGTGAGTAAAGCTTTTTCTGCACATTCTCTGAAGGTGACCTTTCGCGTTGCAGCCTTTGCAGGTATAGTCTTTGTATCGGCACTGGTGGGCCCAGTGGTTTCCTCCACAGCGCCAGCACAGGGCTAGCCGGTTGGCCCCATGTGGCAGACTTAGGGTTGCGGGACTTGGGGCAGCATTTCTGCCTTTTGAAAGTCGCCATTCTGTTCACTGCACTCGTCGGTTTCGAGACCTGGCTGTGGGTCATCATTTGTTTGGAGTCACAGACTGAAATCATGAAGGCCGGGCTCACTTTGATTGCCTTCTGCAGGGTGACTGTGATGTCCGCAGAGAGCAGTTTGTGGAGGAGGCCCTCGTGGCCGATTCCAATAACAAATATGTCCCTTGGTGCTTCGGTGAGGTGGTTGCCAAAATCACATGGTGCAGCCAACCTTCTTAAATCGGCAGCATACTTAGCAATTTTTTGGCCTTTGGGTTGCCGGTGAGTGTGAAACCAGTGCCTGGCTATGAGGATGCTCTCTTTGGGTTTCAGTTGCTCTTGTATTAAGGTTACGAGTTCCTCATAGCTCTTGGTTGTTGTCTTCAATGGGGCTAGTAGGTCCCTGACGAGGCCGTGGATAGTGGGCCCACAACTACTAAGCAGGATGGCCCTGCGCTTGTTCGCCAGTGTGGCCGGTGAGTCCCCATCCAGGTCGTTGGCGATGAAGTGTTCTAACCTTTCCACGAAGGTGTCCCAATTTTCCCTATCAGTGAGTTGTTGGACGTTGCTGAGATTAGACATGTTGTGCGTGGAATTCGTAACCTCGTCGCCAGTTATTGTGTATGTAGGCACTCTGTTAATGACTCCACGAGGCAGGGGTATGGCACTTGAACTGTACAGACTGTAGTCCTTTATTGTAGCTCCGAGAGTGAGGACACCAAGAGGTGAACTCCCTTTTATACTTGGTTACCTGCAGTGTACAGGTGACCCTTAGGTTTCCAGCAGCAGCACCCTCTGCTGTACAGGTAAGGTTTATACAGGGTGAAGGTACATTCGGGTCTAGTGTTACAGTACATCATTACATAATTGACGTGCATACATAACAGTTGGGTAATAGCAGCAGATAATAATTGCTATCTGCTCAGTAATTGCTAGCAATGGACCTCATGAATGATTTGGATCTATGTAAGAACTATCACATACTTAAGTTTGTATGTATAGAATATCATGTTCAGAAGGTTATTTTGTCATAAATGTGATTTTCACCATCCATTTTAAATAACTAATAAGAATGAATTGACAATTCCTAATTGATGCAGTGGTATAAACATTAGAAACTGATTTCAAAGCAAGCTTAGTAATTAATGTAACTATATACATGTGCAAATACCAATTAAATGTCATTCATTTTCATCCATGTCCACTTTCTGGTAGCTTTCGATGCCACATCTTCTTGTTTGTGATCTTTTCCTGTATTTTGATTGCTATTTCGTTTTCTATATTGTGTTCAAATATTCTTTGCTATCTATATTTAATGAAGAATTATAGTGGTTGTGTTTGTTCTCCTTTTGTCAGTATATTTTGCTTTAGGTAGACTTATACGATAGCCATGCAATTTGGCATAACTCTAACCCCCTCACAACAAAATACTCCACCGGAGATTTTCTTCTGTACAATTTTCACTTAGGAGGACTTTCGCATTTGTTTCTAAGGAAGAATGCTCGGAGATTATAATTTCATTAATACAGTGCTTCACAGCTGAGCTGACAAACAACTTTGGTTAAAATATTATGGGTCCAAAATTGCCCCTTTTGTGCACCCCATTAGTGCCTCTGGGAGGCCTTTTTGCCCAGAGGTAGGCAGCGGTCGCACCTTGGGTGAAATTGCGGCGGAGGTTTTGGGGGCAAGGTGCTGGTAGCACCGCGCCCCACGATTGTTGTCCCAGGCCGGTGGTGATGACATCATCAGCCATGCGCGACGACTTCTTTGCGCCCTGCGCCGATGCCTTTGTGTCCCGCGGGGGAGTTTTGCCCTGTGAGCCGCGAGGCTGGCACAGGCGGATGTCAACGGCAGCTTTGTGGGGTGAGAACCTGGCGAACATCTGCCACCGGGGCATCCCTTAAAGGGTGCGCCCTGGGCCACCATTTATTTTGTCAACTGACTCTTCGGTTGGCCCGACAATGGCGGCCCTCGCCTCGACTGGGCCGCCATCATGCAGCCTGGCACTCCCTTTCGGGTGCGTCCCTAGTGGCCCAGTGGCGGTCACCAAAGGGCCTGCAGAGTGCGCAGCGGCCCTCCCCTTTAAGTGAATGGGAGGGGCATTGTAGCGCATACAGAGCTTCCACGTTGCGCTGGCCTCTTCAGCAGGCCCGAGACAACGCTCCACCTTGTTTGAGGGGCGCAAAGCCCAATTCCATGCTGGAGGCGGGACTTTCGGGCCGCGTGATAAAAGTACTGGCCCCGGAAGGATACCGCCCCCAATCGGGGCGAGGGGCAATTTCAGCCCCTATGTTTTTCAACTAAGTATATTGTTAGATATACTGACCCAGTACATATTAAAGTTGTTCATGTGCTACAAGGGCATAACAAAGCTTGGAATGAGAAAAGGCAGTTCAATTTTTGTTTCTCTCATAGAAACATAGAAAATAGGTGCAGGCGTAGGCCATTCGGCTCTTCGAGCCTGCAGCACCATTCAATAAGATCATGGCTGATCATGCAACTTCAGGACCCCATTCCTTCTTTCTCTCCATATCCCTTGATCCCTTTAGCCGTAAGGGCCACATCTAACTCCCTTTTGAATATATCTCATGAACTGGCCTCAACAACTTTCTGTGGTAGAGAATTCCACAGGTTCACAATTCTCTGAGTGAAAAAGTTTCTCCTCATCTCGGTCCTAAATGGCATACCCCTCATCCTTAGTATGTGACCACTGGTTCTGGACTTCCCCAACATCGGGAACATTCTTCCTGCATCTACCTTGTCCAATCCCATCAGAATTTTACATGTTTCTATGAGATCCCCTCTCATTCTTCTAAATTCCAGTGAATACAAGCCTAGTCGATCCAGTCTTTCTTCATATGTCAGTCCTGCCATCCCGGGAATCAGTCTGGTGAACCTTCGCTGCACTCCCTCAATAGCAAGAATGTCCTTCTTCAGATTAGAAGACCAAAACTGTACACAGTATTCAATGTGTGGCCTCACCAAGGCCCTGTACAACTGCAGTAAGACCTCCCTGCTCCTATACTCAATTCCTCTCGCTATGAAGGCCAACATGCCATTTGCCGCCTTCACTACCTGCTGTACCTGCATGCCAACTTTCAATGACTGATGTACCATGACACCCAGGTCTCGTTGCACCACCCCTTTTCCTAATCTGTCACCATTCAGATGATAATCTGCCTCTCTGTTTTTACCACCAAAGTGGATAATCTCACATTTATCTACATTATACTGCATCTGCCATGCATTTGCCCACTCACCTAATCTGTCCAAGTCACCCTGTAGCCTCTTAGCATCCTCCTCACAGTTCTCACTGCCACCCAGCTTAGTGTCATCTGCAAACTTGGAGATATTACATTCAATTCCTTTGTCTAAATCATGAATGTATATTGTAAATAGCTGGGGTCCCAGCACTGAACCTTGCGGTACCCCACTAGTCATTGCCTGCCATTCTGACAAGGATCTGTTTATTCCTACTCATTGCTTCCTGTCTGCCAAGCAGTTCTCTATCCACATCAATACATTACCCCCAATACCATGTGCTTTAATTTTGCACAGTAATCTCTTGTGTGGGACCTTGTCAAAAAGCCTTTTGAAAGTCCAAACACACCACATCCACTGGTTCTCCCTTGTCCACTCTACTCGTTACATCCTCAAAAAATTCTAGAAGATATGTCAAGCATGATTTCCCTTTCATAAATCCATGCTGACTTGAACTGATCCTGTCACTGCTTTCCAAATGTACTGTTATTACATTTTTAATAATTGATTCCAACATTTTCCCCACTGCCGAAGTCAGGCTAATCGGTCTATATATTCCTTCTTTTCTCTCTCCTTTTTAAAAAGTGGGGTTACATTAGCTACCCTCCAATCCATAGAAACTGATCCAGTTCCACACTTTGTCTCTTCCTAACTCCCATATGAATCAAGCCGATCTAGTAATATCGCTATCATACACAATTGCCTTTCTCAACAGGTGTTCATCCAGTTCCTTTTTATAGGTATCAATTAACCCAGAATTGAGCACTATTTCTGGTTATTGCTGAAGTATTCTACTTGCCTTGAAATTTGAATGTATTTAACATCACAAGTGGTCCTTTTTCTTCATGCAGGAAGGGGAATGGTATCCTACCATGCACACTGCGGTCCAGTCAGATTTCTCACGATGGCCACAGCCACTGCCACAATGATGAACGCAAATCCATCACTTACAAGCCTGTCATCTCCACTAGAAGGGAGAGACGGAGAAAAGACGGGTCGTATTGGATCACAAGCAGAATGCTCAAGCTCTTCATATGCAACCAACAAAGATAGAGGGGTTTGGCTTGGAGACTCATCAGTATCTGTTGCACAACACAGTAGTCTGTCTTCATCTACAGGATCGCTGACCTGCTCTCATCAATCCGGCTCACTGGAGCATGGCCCTGAGGACGTTGCAATCTATGAGCTCTTGAATGACCCCAGTCTCTCAAGTAAAGGTAAAAACAGTGACAATGAAAGGACAAAGAAGATGAAGATGAGTTCTGTTTTGGTCATCTCCGGAGGTCAGGGACATAAACGACTGAACAAGAAGTCCAAACAACAACGTCAAGATGAAACCATTTCCACTGTCATGATTTGGCAAATTCCATTGTTAAATATATGAGGAGTTAGTGTCCTTGTCAGTATCACTTCTTTTGGTATTTACAATCCTTTTTGGAATATATTTTGTAAAATAATGTGGGAAATGCATAAATGTTCTTACATATTTTGAACAACATGTAGCTTCTTAATGCTTATAACATGTCGGTCTGCCAGCCCATCAATATTTGCATTAGTAATGTTCAACAGTTTGTAAGAACAAAATATGTATTTTAAAAAAAGAAAAAATACAGATTTCATTCCTATTTGAAAATGAGTAAGTTTCAATAGTTTGGTTATCAATGCAATCCTGAGGCACATTCCTCTCAGGTTAGCTTTGTTCTGGAGGAGTTGAACTTGTAGCTGGCATTCCCAAGATCTTCCTTCAATGCCTGCTGTGAAAACTGAGTAGATTTCTCACTAAAGAACCCATTTCGCCTACTCCTTGGTTTAAAAATACTTAATTTTTGTAACTCAGTGCTCTGGCCAGTGTGCCCCAGATGTGAATTTTCTGGGATCTTTTATATAAAATGAGAAATTTGCCAATTACAAAAGCACCTAACACTGCAGGAATAAAAGAGTATTGCGACTGTCTTTTGGTGGAAATTTCAAATGTTGCAGATGGATTTGTTTTCCAGAATAAATCGCATTACTGCAAGGATTATATTGCTGAGTAAACTATTGAAATTTATATGTTTAAAAAAGGGTTGTTAAAACTTGAAATATGCTCGTACAAATTGAGCAGCTAATTGAACTTTTTTTAAACTGCATTTATTTGTGTAAAGGGCCATATCTAATATTGTTTCTGACCAGTATAGTACTCTGTACTGTTATTTTGAAGGTAAGTTGCATTACAGTCATTGATACTACTGCAGTTGTTGTACCAGTTGATTTAATACAGACAATTAATCATTAGCTGGAAAGGCCATTACTAACGGTAGTTATATTTCCAGTTGCCAACTCTTGCACAAACTATTACAAAATAATCATGTATATTTTACAATTTGTTTGAAGCTTTATTGATTTAAAAAATGTGGACAACATGCAAATTCTATTTCATGTTTCACTGGGCAATCCTTATAATCATTTATTATCCAATGTGAATGGTACACTTTAATTGAAATAAAAGTGGATTATTTGGGTAAACCTGAACACCGGTGAATTGAAAACTTTCCATTTCAGGTTGGGCAATTTTAGAACACCTTTCAATAAATGTCTGAGTAATATATATCACCTCACAAAGTTGGGGACTTGACAGGGTAGATGCTGAGAGGACGTTTCCCCTTGTGGGAGAATCTAGAATTAAGGGGTCGCCCATTTAAGATGGAGATGAGGAGGATTTTTCTCTCTGAGGGTCGTGAATCTTTGGAATTCTCCAACCCAGAGAGCTGTGGAGGCTGGGTAATTGAATATATTTAAGGTGGAGATAGACAGATTCTTGAACTATAGGGGAGTCCAGGGTTATGGGGAACAGGCAGGAAAGTGGAGTTCAGGCCAAGATCAGACCAACCATGATCTTATTGAATGGTGGAGCAGGCTCGAGGGGCCGTATGCCCTACACCTGTTCCTATTTCTTATGTTCTTAGAAACAACTTAATACATCAAACTTTCTTTGGAAAATCTGTTAAGTACTCAAATTTAATTTTCTGGTTAAGTAATGTGAGGTTAAATTGTCATCTGAACAATAAAAGCAATTAAAATGTTGGCAGGGCAAAGCAGGTCAATCGACATCTGAAAGAGTAAAGCTAACCCAGTTCTTGTGGGGGTGCCAAATGTTAGCTGATCTGTTGTACATTTCCAGCATTTTGTTTCTATTTCAAATATCCAGCAGTTATGGTTTTCTTTTTTACTTTCACATCAGTGAATTGCTACTCTGTAATGTTGTAGCACTGTATATCAGTGGTGTTTCTGACATGGTTTCATACTTGGTTTCAAATGCAAGTGGCCACTGTTTAGGACATTGGTTCAGTGCCGTGCTTGATCTGTTGTATCTAGTCTGTTCTATGACAATACAAAGGTTAGGGTTAAGCCTGGTAAGCATTCCTCTCAACTGTTCAAATTATATTAAAATTTCATCATGCACTCAATTTACCCACATTCAAGTATTAAAGCGCAGTCTTGCACAATTGAATTTTATTGACTAGTCTGTTCTGTTTTAGTGCATCAGTGTTATTCAATGACATTTCACAGAATGATATTGCAGTTTTAATAATGCTTTGTGTTGCGTTGCCAGCGTCACCTGTTGCAATGCAGGTTGTTTAGTGGTTACAATGCGCAGTGCAGGGTCTGGTTCTTGGGGCTGGTTCTAATGTGATGTTCTGACTTGCCCATCTTGAAAACTAGATGATACTGTTTACTTATTGGAAGTAGGGAGCAGCAAGGAAGTGCTTTATTATTTTGAAATTGAGTAATCAGCTACTTAGTTGTACAACACCCTCTGATTTTGGAAATTGAATCTGAACAGGCAATAGTTTTTAGGAATGAGCATGTCATTGAAACCATGAAAAATTTTGCGAGTTGATTTTTTTTTCACTTTTACGTGTAGAAACCCATCGTCAAACTTGACCATCTTCAAACCAAGCGCCTGATGTATCCATGCCTGTAGAGTTGTTTGGACAATACGTCGTGTGCACTCTCTACCCCACTTGTGTACAGAGAGTTTTTGGCACAGATAGGCAAGAGACAAGGTCTTGGATCTCCAAATGTTTATGGAAGTACCGCTGGAGATTAGCGAACTAAAATCATGTTGTTTACCATCAGTGGTAGAGTGCTCATTGCTTGTTCAGTCAAAACTACCTTATCCAATAGGGCATTAGCATGCAGGGTTATTTGGAGCTCAGGCCTCATTGACAGATTAATCTCGCTAGGCCACATTAATAAGCCAGACAAACTGATCAATCATCAACAGTGCCCTGTAGTACTGGGCAGGCCCTACCGATCGCATGCCAG
Organism: Pristiophorus japonicus; assembly: GCF_044704955.1. NCBI lineage: Eukaryota > Metazoa > Chordata > Chondrichthyes > Pristiophoridae > Pristiophorus > Pristiophorus japonicus. Next base: position 40,925,109 of record NC_091983.1, on the reverse strand, counting down.
ACTCGAGACTCCCAAAGCAAACGTCCTACTTGGAACTCCTTCACGTCAAATGAGCCAAAGGTGGGCAGAGGAACCATTACAGGGACATCCTGAAAGCCTCCCTGAAAAAGTGCAACATCCCCACTGACATCTGGGAGTCCCTGGCCAAAGACTGCCCTAAGTGGAGGAAGTGCATCCGGGAGGGCGCTGAACACCTCGAGTCTCATCGCCGAGAGCATGCAGAAATCAAGCGGAGGCAGCGGAAAGAGTGTATGGCAAACCTGTCCCACCCACCCTTTCCCTCAACAATTATCTGTCCCACCTGTGACAGGGACTGTGGCTCTCATATTGGACAGTTCAGCCACCTAAGGACTCATTTTTAAGAGTGGAAGCAAGTCTTCCTCGATTCCGAGGGACTGCCGATGATGATGATGGAGTACTGTAGACCTGTCTGGCATAGATATCGGATTACTGAATGTGGACTGTTGGCCTGGTTCAAATTTCCCAACTGCATGTGCGTCATCTCAACTCTGAAGAGATCCCACTTACCTATCTCCTGCCACCCCCATAACATCACCACCATCAAGGAGAATAGTCACTAGTTGGTCATTAGACACTGAGGTAAAATAGACTTAGCTTCTGTGTCATTATACTACAAGTACCAATTTACAGTGAGGCAGGACTGACAGACCTGAGTTACATTGTTCCTATGTCACTCTGCTCTGTGGCCAGGGAAAGTGGAGACCTACATTATGTATTCTTGTGTAAATACACATACATAATGCAATTCTCCACTTACACAGGCACCCTGAAGCGTTTCCAACCATCTTCAACCAGACGTGCCGAGTGGATGATCCATATCAGCCTCCTCCTCTGGTCCCCACCATCACAGAAGCCAGTCTTCAGCCAATTTGATTCACTCCACGTGATACCAAGAAGCGGCTGAGCACACTGTTATGTTCAGTATAAATCCACAGGACTATATCGCAAGCTCAAACTGTTGTGACCTTGGTCTCTTTATTCAGACTCCAGAGTAAGGAAGCAGCACGGTGAATACCTGCTTGCCCCAGGGTGCACAGGTGACCCTTAGGTTTCCCAAAGGTGCGCCCTCTAGTGGCAAGTCTTACATTTGGGTAAGGTCGACATACATACATAACATCACTCCCCGCCTCCACCAAAGTCTTGCAAGTTGAGGAGATCTGGCGCGCCGCCACCCCGGATCGATCACCTGGGTTGAAGTCCTGACGTCATGGGTTCATCCTGGTGGTTGACGGCGAAGTTGATTGTGTTAGTGGGTCGCTGGGGGCCAGGTCCTTTCACAGTGGTTCCTGGTTATCTGTCGTTCGCAGTTTGGTCTTATCCAACTGCTTTACTCGTTAGCCCGGGACATGGTTTCACAAACAAACTCTCCGTTTTCATCACGTACACACCATTTGTCGCCTTGGCTAATGCGGTGCTAGCAGCCCAACTGGGGCCCTGAACATGGTGTACATCACTTATTCTGATGTCGCATGGAGGGGCCGTGCAATTATGATGCATTCTCTACTGATGGCATGCGGGAGGCTTGGTTCTGAGTGATTCTGCCTGGTGATTGCGTAGCACCCAGGATAGCCGGGTCTGTTGGGAGTCTACCGTGACACGCGTGGTGCTAGGTTTAGTGATTTGGGCGCTGACCCTGAGGTCTGGCAAACCCAGGGTGGCCGCAATGGCCTTGAGACTTTCGGTAGTGGCAGGAGGCCTAGTGGTACCCGTGGACCTTGGGCCATAGTATGGGGGCCCTGGATCACCGACTGTGTGTAGCCGCCCTGCCTTGCTTTGCAACATTGGGATGGGTCCATCGTCTCTGCGGTGGATAGGTTGCCACATCACGTCTAGCAGTTCACCTTTGGCAGGCGGTAACATGGGATCCTGGCTGGTACAGGTCCTAAGCTGGGGGGCCGTTACGGTTGACCCTTCGCTTTCTAGCACTTCCACGACCGCGAGTGGGTCTGCAGGCTGCGCCCTTTCCACCCTGGGGGTGGGCAACAGTGGCCAACTGAGAGCATAGGTGCCGCTCTCTGTGCCTGGCCCATGGCGGATCATGTTACAGTGCACAGACAGTGTTGGACATTCTCGAAACAACGCATCGATGATGGTGCCTCTGCTCTCCCAAGCTTGTGGGGTGAACAGCTTGTCTGACTCGAGCACATGTTGGGACACTCTTTGGTACGTCGCTTTAGTCCCATGAACACAGGCTGCTGCTTTGTTTAACTTATTTGATACATGTTCAATTGTTTGGGGCTCGTGCGTTACTTTTGCTTGCTGCACAACACTCCCGGCCCCGTGCGGTAACATCTCACTTGCTACGAATATTTTGTTAGATACATGTACAACTGGTTGGGGTTCGCCCGCTACTTTGACTTGCTGTACAACACACCTGACCCCATGTGATTACACATTACTTGTTACGAGTACTTTGTCAAATACATATATGACTGGTTGGTGTTCGCCCGCTACTTTGGCTTGTTGTAAGGTACCCCCAACCCCATACAATGGTATATCATTGGCCGCGAAAGACCACTCGCAAGGGTTACATAGTGCACAAAATTTATTTGAGCGTAGTGGGTTCCTGGCCTTCACTGCGACCGCCCCTTTATCTTTGCCCCAAACCCAGTCATCTTCCTTGCTGATGACACATTCCTCTGTTCCGTTGCGGTGACCTTCCGCGGCCTGGACGCACCTTCGTTCCGTGGCCTGGACGCACCTTCGTTCCGTGGCCTGGACGCACCTTCGTCCCGTGGCCTGGACGCACCTTCGTCCCGTGGCCTGGACGCACCTTCGTCCCGTGGCCTGGACGCACCTTCGTCCCGTGGCCTGGACGCACCTTCGTCCCGTGGCCTGGACGCACCTTCGTCCCGTGGCCTGGACGCACCTTCGTCCCGTGGCCTGGACGCACCTTCGTCCCGTGGCCTGGACGCACCTTCGTCCCGTGGCCTGGACGCACCTTCGTCCCGTGGCCTGGATACCTTCTCATCCGTGTCTGTGGTGCCGACTGCCATGATCTTCCTCCCCAGGTATTTTGCCTCTGCCATCGGGAAGACTCATTCGGATCGTTTCGGCCGGAGTTTCACTCTGCATGGTCGACCTGGAGCCTCTCCCATCGTCGCGAAGAGGTCGTTAGCTTTGGGTGGTGGGTACCGCGCCTGTACCACTGCTCAGTTGATCTTTACCTCCTCGTGGTCATGATGAGTGGCCTGTGCCTCGGGGATCTGCACTTCAATGCCTCGTTCAGCTGGAAGTGGGGGTTTGCTCGGCCTTTGAGAAAGGGAGGCCTCGTTCGCCGGAGTAGGTACACAGAGGTCTTCCCAGTTCCATCGAATCGTCCCCACCCATCTCCTGCCAAGCAGCATTGGTTCATCACCTGAAACAATCCACAGTGGTAAGTCGTGCACTGCGCCCTCATGTAATACTCTTATGCCTGCACTACCAATAACTGGTATCAGTTCCTTGGTGTAGGTGCGCAGCTTTGCCTGAGTTGGGATTAACTTAGGTCGCTGTGCTTCGTCACCCCACAGTCTCTTGAATGCTTTCTGGCTCATAATTGATTGACTCGCCTCCGTGTCTAGTTCCATGGAGGCTGGAGTGCCATTAACTTTAACTTTTAACATTATCGGAGGGCTTTTGGTGATGAAGGTGTGTATCCCATATACTTCCTCTTTATCCTCAGGTTCAGTTGCCTCTCCTGCTCGTTCATTGTGATCCTCGCTGGATCGGTCGTCCTCTCCTGACTCTGCCACGTGGTGAGTCAGAGATCGTTTGCACATTCACTGGAGGTGCCCCATTGTTCCACAGCCCTTGCACACATAGGGCTTGAATGTACATTAATGAGCTCAATGGCTGCCCCCGCAGCACCAACATGGTTCTAATGGATACGCATTCACGCCCCACGGTGGACTCAGTCACTCTAGGCCTAGGTCTGGCCTCTGTAATCGGGTGGGCCATGCCCTGTGCCGTTCTGCCTGCTGCAAACATTATTTTGTGCACAGTGCTCGCCGGTGAGCTTCGATTCTGTGAAGATATCTGTTTCGTGTTATCGCTCATGGATATGAAGGTTTGGGCTATCATGATGGCCTTGCTCAGATTTAGGTATTCGGCAGACAATAGTTTGCGAAGGATGACCTCGTGGCCAATTCCAAGCATGAAAAAGTCCCGCAACATTTCCCCCAAGGATCCTGCAAAGTCGCACTGCCCCTTAGGTCGGTGACATAACTTGCCACGTTCTGGCCCTCGGAGCGATGGTGCGTGTACCTGGCCATCAGGATGTTCTCCTTTGGCTTGAGATGTTCCTTAGCCAGCGTACATAGCTCTGCGTAAGATTTGTCCGTTAGTTTGACCGGCAAGTTTTTAAGGAGGCCACATACCGATGACCCACATATGATGAGAATCTCCCTGCGTTTGGTCGCCAACTCAGCCTTGTCCAATTCGTTGGCCACAAAGTACTGGTCGAGGCGCTCAACGAAGGCTTCCCAATCATCACCCTCAACAAATCTCTCAAGAATACCAACGACAGCCATTACCACGTGAAAGTTCTTGATCCGTTACTTGTCGCCAATTTGTTATGTTCAGAATAAATTCACAGGAATGTATCTCAAGCTCAAACTGTTGTGTCCTTGGTCTCTTTATTCAGAATCTAGAGTGAGGAAGCAGCATGGTGGATCACCTTTTATACCTGCTTGCCCCAGGTGTATAGGTGACCCTTAGCTCTCCCACAGTTGTGCCCCCTAGTGGCAAGTCTTACATTTGGGTAAGGTCTACATACATACATAACACACTGGATACAGCAAAGGCGATGGGACCTGACAACATCCAGCTGTTGTTCTGAAGACTTGTGCGCCAGAACTAGCCCCGCCTCTAGCCAAGCTGTTCCAGTACAGCAACAACACTGGCATCTATCCGACAATGCCCAAGTATGTCCTGTCCACAAAAAGCAGGACAAATTCAATCCGGCCAATTATCCCCATTAATCTACTCTCAATCATCAGCAAAGTGATGGAAGGTGTCGTCGACAGTGCTATCAAGCGGCACTTACTCACCAATATCCTGCTCACTGATGCACAGTTTGGGTTCCGCCAGGACCACTCTGCTCCAGACCCAAACATGGACAAAAGTGCTTAATTCCAGAATGGAGGTGAGAGTGACTGTCCTTGATGTCAAGGCACCATTTGACCGAGTGTGGCATTAAGGAGCCCTAGTAAAACTGAAGTCAATGGGAATCAGGGGAAAACTCTCCACTAGCTTGGAGTCATACCTAGCTCAAAGGAAGATGATTGTGGTGGTTGGAGGTCAATCATCACAGCCCCAGGACATCACTGCAGGAGTTCCTTAGGGCAATGTCCTAGGCCCAGCCATCTTCAGCTGTTTCATCAATGACCTTCCCTCCATCATAAGGTCAGAAGTGGGGAAGTTTGTTGTCTGGCGTAAAAATAAAACGGAAGGTGGCTCAACCGTGGCTAACAAGGGATATTAGGAATAGTGTTAAATCCAAGGAAGAGGCATATAAATTGGCCAGAAAAAGCAGCAAACCGGAGTACCGGGAGAAATTTAGAATTCAGCAGAGGAGGACTATGGGTTTAATTAGGAGGGGGGAAATAGAGTACGAGAGTAAGCTTGCAGGGAACATAAAAACTGACTGCCAAAGCTTCTATAGATATGTGAAGAGAAAAAGATTAGTGAAGACAAATATTGGTCCCTTGCAGTCAGAATCAGGTGAATTTATAATGGGGAATAAAGAAATGGCAGACCAATTGAACAAATACTTTGGTTCTGTCTTCACTAAGGATTAACTTATTAGTCAGGAAATTGTGTTAGGGAAATTGATGGGATTAAAGGCTGATAAATCCCAGGGCCTGATAGTCTGCATCCCAGAGTACTTAAGGGAGTGGCCCTAGAAATAATGGATGCATTGGTGATCATTTTCCAACAGTCTATCGAATCCAGATCAGCTCCTATGGACTGGAGGGTAACTAATGTAACACCACTTTTTAAAAAAGGAGGGAGAAAGAAAACAGGGAATTATAGACCGGTTAGCCTTACATTAGTAGTGGGGAAAATGTTGGAATCAATTATTAAAGATGTAATAGCAGTGCATTTGGAAAGCAGTGACAGGATCGGTCCAAGTCAGCATGGATTTATGAAAGGAAATCATGCTTGACAAATCTTCTCGAATTTTTTGAGGATGTAACTAGTAGAGTGGACAAGGGAGAACCAGTGGATGTGGTGTATTTAGACTTTCAAAAGGCTTTTGACAAGGTCCCACACAAGAGATTGGTGTGCAAAATTAATGCACATGTATTGATGTGGATAGAGAACTGGTTGGCAGACAGGAAGCAGAGAGTCGGGATAAACGGGTCCTACTCAGAATGGCAGGCAGTGACTAGTGGGGTGCCGCAGGGCTCGGTGCTGGGACCCCAGCTATTTACAATATACATCAATGATTTAGATGAAGGAATTGAGTGTAATATCTCCAAGTTTGCAGATGATAAGCTAGGTGGTGCTGTGAGCTGTGAGGAGGATGCTAAGCAGCTGCAGGGTGACTTGCACAGGTTAGGTGAATGGGCAAATGCATGGCAGATGCAGTATAATGTGGATAAATGTGAGGTTATTCACCTTGGAGGAAAAAACATGAAGGCAGAATATTATCTGAATGGTGGCAGATTAGGAAAAGGGGAGGTGCAACGAGACCTGAGTGTCATGGTACATCAGTCATTGAAAGTTGGCATGCAGGTACAGCAGGCGGTGAAGAAGGTAAATGGCATGTTGGCCTTCATAGCTAGGGGATTTGAGTGTAGGAGCATGGAGGTCTTACTGCAGTTGTACAGGGCCTTGGTGAGGCCTCACCTGGAATATTGTGTTCAGTTTTGGTCTCTTAATCTGAGGACGGACATTTTTGCTATTGAGGGTGTGCAGCGAAGGTTCACCAGACTGATTCCCGGGATGGCAGGAATGACATATGAGGAGAGACCGGATCGACTGAGCCTGTATTCACTGGAGTTTAGAAGAATGAGAGGTGATCTCATAAAAACATATAAAATTCTGGCGGGGCTAGACAGGTTAGATGCAGGAAGAATGTTCCCGATGTTGGGGAAGTCCAGAACCAGGGGTCACAGTCTAAGGATAAGGGGTAAGCCATTTAGGACTGAGATGAGGAGAAACTTCTTCACTCAGAGAGTTGTTAACCTGTGGAATTCTCTACTGCAGAGCGTTGTTGATGCCAGTTCGTTAGATATATTCAAGAGGGAGTTAGATATGGCCCTGACTGCTAAAGGGATCAAGGGGTATGGAGAAAAAGCAGGATAGGGGTACTGAGGAGAATGATCAGCCATGATCATATTGATTAGTGGTGCAGGCTCGAAGGGCCGAATGGCCTACTCCTGCACCTATCTGCACCTATTTTCTGTGTTCCTATGTTTCTAAGAGCAGGTCAAAGGCTGGGTATTCTGCGGTGAGTGTCTCACCTTCTGACTCCCCATAGCCTTTCCACCATCTATAAGGCACAAGTCAGGAGTGCGATCGAATACTCTTCACGTGCCTGGATGAGTGCAGCTCCAACAACACTCGAGAAACTCAACACCACCAGGACAAAGCAGCTCATTTGATTGGCTCCCCATCCACCATCTTAAACATTCACTCCCTCCACCACTGGGGTACCATAGCTGCAGTATGTACCATCCACAAGATGCACTGCAGCAACTCACCAAGGCTTCTTCGGCAGCACTTCCAAAACTCGTGGCCTCTATCACCTAGAAGGACAAGGACAGCTGGAACATGGGAACACCATCCAAGTTCCCCTCCAAGTTACTCACCATCCTGACTTGGAAATATGTCGCCGTTCCTTCATCATCATTGGGTCAAAATCCTACAACTCGCTCCATAACAGCACTGAGAGTACTTTCACCACACAAATTGCAGCAGTTCATAAAGGCGGCTCACCACCACCTTCTAAATGGCAATTAGAGATGGGCAATAAAAGCTGGCTTTGCCAGCGACGCCTACATCCCAGAATGAATGAAATAAAAGGTATTATGGAGTTTTGCCTGATATATCTTTGTGGGGCATAGAGGACAGAGATAAACTTTGTAACAACCTTTCTTCAAAAGTGAGTGGGTAGAGTGAATGATAGAGAGGATTACACTTTCTATGGAAAAGGTTTGTTGAGTTGAATGGCCTATTCTTTTGTGAATCTGATGTACTAGTACAAGGGAAGCGATGTACAGCAGATGAACTGTGGGCATACCTTCAATACACGGACTGCAGTGGTTCAAGAAGGCGGCTTGCCACCACCTTCTCAAGGGCAATTGGGGATGGGCAATAAATGTATTCCTTGCCAGCGACGCCCACATTCCATGAACACATTTTTTTTTAAATCCAAAATCTGGCTAAGTTTTAATGTTATCGGATACCCAACTCTGCTATCATCTCTCCACTGGCATTAAAAAGTGTTTTTTTTAAGTGCCCAGTTGGTCCAGTAAATGCCCTTTGCATCCAGCAGCACTCGACTTAAAGCTACAGATGTGTAGAACTACATTCCAGAGGTCATCTTGCACTGCTTTGCCAAATTGGATTCAAATAACTTGACACACAAATTTTACATTAATTCCAAGTGGTTTTAACTTTGCATTGATGTAAATGATATGGTGTAACAAGGACTGAGAATTCGGAAACATTCTTGGTTTCTTCAAGATAGAGTATTTTTGTGGAAATGAGTTATGTAGTATCTTGTATTGTTTGAAACATTGAGTCACCTACGTATATATATGTTTATATATGATCGTCTATCATACCATCTGTTGTATGCAGATACCTTCAAATTGTTGCAGGACTCGTATAAAGAGTGGGTACAATGTGCTACTTCAAATTTGCTAAGGTAATATATTTTGTTTAAGGAAAAATTTTGAATAGTCATAATTAAACATTACATTTTATGATTGAACAATATATCTTTGCACTTAGTGTATTTTATTTAATAATCATTGCTCGAAGTGGCTTTATTCAACAATTAAGACTGTAATCCTATTCAATGGTGCTGAAGTTTATTTTGGTATAGATAGCATAAACTATGAATTCGGTACAGTCAATTTGAAGTGTGCACCTGACCAGGGAACATAAGAACATAAGAACATAAGAATTAGGAACAGGAGTAGGCCATCTAGCCCCTCGAGCCTGCTCCGCCATTCAACAAGATCACGGCTGATCTGGCCGTGGACTCAGCTCCACTTACCCGCCCGCTCCCCGTAACCCTTAATTCTCTTATTGGTTAAAAATCTATCTATCTGTAATTTGAATACATTCAATGAGCTAGCCTCAACTGCTTCCCTGGGCAGAGAATTCCACAGATTCACAACCCTCTGCGAGAAGAAATTCCTTCTCAACTCAGTTTTAAATTGGCTCCCCCGTATTTTGAGGCTGTGCCCGCTAGTCTCCCCGATCAGTGGAAACAACCTCTCTGCCTCTATGTTGTCTATCCCTTTCATTATTTTAAATGTTTCTATAAGATCACCCCTCATCCTTCTGAACTCCAGTGAGTAAAGACCCAGTCTACTCAATCTATCACCATAAGGTAACCCCCTCATCTCCAGAATCAGCCTAGTGAATCGTCTCTGTACCCCCTCCAAAGCTAGTATATCCTTCCTTAAGTAAGGTGACCAAAACTGCACGCAGTACTCCAGGTGCGGCCTCAACAATACCCTGTACAGTTGCAGCAGGACCTCCCTGCTTTTGTACTCCATCCCTCTCGCAATGAAGGCCAACATTCCATTGGCCTTCCTGATTATCTGCTGCACCTGCAAACTAACTTTTTGGGATTCATGCACAAGGACCCTCAGGTCCCTCTGCATCGCAGCATGTTGTAATTCCTCCCCATTCAAATAATATTCCCTTTTACTGTTTTTTTTTCCCAAGGTGGATGACCTCACATTTTCCGACATCGTATTCCATCTGCCAAACCTTAGCCCATTCGCTTAACCTATCTAAATCTCTTTGCAGCCTCTCTGTGTCCTCTACACAACCCGCTTTCCCACTAATCTTTGTGTCATCTGCAAATTTTGTTACACTACACTCTGTCCCCTTTTCCAGGTCATCTATGTATATTGTAAACAGTTGTGGTCCCAGCACCGATCCTTGTGGCACAACTCAAACCACCGATTTCCAACCCGAAAAGGACCCATTTATCCCGACTCTCTGCTTTCTGTTAGCCAGCCAATTCTCGATCCATGCTAATACATTTCCTCTGACTTTGCGTACCTTTATCTTCTGCAGTAACCTTTTGTGTGGCACCTTATCGAATGCTTTTTGGAAATCTAAATACACCACATCCATCGGTACACCTCTATCCACCATGCTCGTTATATCCTCAAAGAATTCCAGTAAATTAGTTAAACATGATTTCCCCTTCATGAATCCATGTTGCATCTGCTTGATTGCACTATTCCTATCTAGATGTCCCGCTATTTCTTCCTTAATGATAGCTTCAAGCATTTTCCCCACTACAGATGTTAAACTAACCAGCCTATAGTTACGTGCCTTTTGTCTGCCCCTATTTTTAAACAGAGGTGTTACATTAGCTGCTTTCCAATCCGCTGGTACCTCCCCAGAGTCCAGAGAATTTTGGTAGATTATAACGAATGCATCTGCTATAACTTCCGCCATCTATTTTAATACCCTGGGATGCATTTCATCAGGACCAGGGGACTTGTCTACCTTGAGTCCCATTCGCCTGTCCAGCACTACCCCCCTAGTGATAGTGATTGTCTCAAGGTCCTCCCTTCCCACATTCCCGTGACCAGCAATTTTTGGCATGGTTTTTGTGTCTTCCACTGTGAAGACCGAAGCAAAATAATTGTTTAAGGTCTCAGCCATTTGCACATTTCCCATTATTAAATCCCCCTTCTCATCTTCTAAGGGACCAACATTTACTTTAGTCACTCTTTTCCATTTTGTATATCGGGAAAAGCTTTTACTATCTTTTTATGTTTTGCGCAAGTTTACTTTCGTAATCTATCTTTCCTTTCTTTATTGCTTTCTTAGTCATTCTTTGCTATCGTTTAAAATTTTCCCAATCTTCTACTTTCCCACTAACCTTGGCCACCTTATGCGCATTGGTTTTTAATTTGATATTCTCCTTTATTTCCTTGGTTATCCACGGCTGGTTTTCCCTTCTCTTACCGCCCTTCTTTTTCACTGGAATATATTTTTGTTGAGCACTATGAAAGAGCTCCTTAAAAGTCCTCCACTGTTCCTCAATTGTGTCACCGTTTAGTCTGTGTTCCCAGTCTACTTTAGCCAACTCTGCCCTCATCCCACTGTAGTCCCCTTTGTTTAAGCATAGTACGCTCGTTTGAGACACTACTTCCTCACCCTCAATCTGTATTACAAATTCAACCATACTGAAGGGGGCTAATGACTGGGAATTGCATCTCATTCACCAGGTTGCTATTTCAAAGAAATTTGAAGTCATCATCATAGGCAGTCCCTCGGAATCAAAGACTTGCTACCACTCTAAAAATGAGTCCATATGTGGCTGAACAGTCCAATACAGGAATTACTGTCTCTGTCACAGGTGGGTCAGACAGTCATTGAAGGAAAGGATGGGTGGGGAGACTGATTTTCCGCATGCTCCTTCCGCTGCCTGCGCTTGCTTTCTGTATGCTCTCAGCGACGAGACTCGAGGTGCTCAGCGCTCTCCCAGATGCTCTTCCTCCACTTACGGCCCTCTCTGGCCAGGGACTCCCAGGTGTCAGTGGGGATGTTGCACTTTATCAAGGAGGCTTTGAGGATGTCCTTGAAATATTTCCTCTGCCCACCTGGGGCTCGCTTCCCATGTAGGAGTTCCGAGTAGAGCGCTTGCTTTGGGAGTCTCGTCAGGCATGCGAACAATGTGGCCCGCCCAACGGAGCTGGTCGAATGTGGTTAGTGCTTCGATGCTGGGGATGTTGGCCTGATCGAGAACACTGACTGTTGGTGTGTCTGTCCTCCCAGGGGATTTGCAGGATCCTGCGGAGACATCGTTGTGGTATTTCTCCAGCTATTTGAGTTGTCTACTGTATATGGTCCACGTCTCTGAGCCATGTATGGCTTTGTTGTAATCCAAATCTGAAATAGACTCCATGGGGATAATTTTGATCTTATGCGACAGTGTAAAATGGGTCATAGTGAATCGGCAGGATTGTTTACATCTCTCTCAATTTGTATATCCATTGACTCACATGCATGTACTGTGAAACGTGTCTTACAATTACAGTAGGCATAAGATGATTGTTCAAACATTCAATAATGATTCAGACAATTTTGTGCTGGTATTTTCTATTCTGGCTGTATTGGTCTTACACGATAACTTTTGATCATCTCTACCAAGTTTCCTAATGGGCATGAATCTGCAGCAACAAACTGATCACCATTTGGCACAATTTCACTAAATTAGTAATCTGATTTAAATATAAGCAAAAGATAGCAAGTTTGGAAAATGTTGCAATAAGTGATCATTTGTGCCTGGGGTTAAGTCACACATTTGAGGCAGATTGACTGTGTTTACCTGAGCTAGGAACACTTGATGCTCAGTGTGCCAAACTTTAAAAGTGTATGTTTTTCTGAAGAGACATCCTCAACATGAGGAGTAGAAAATTTCACCACAAAAACGCTGAAAGACTTCAATCTGTATTAAGAGACCACAGCTTAGATTTTCCGATCGGCATTATTTAACTCCATCTGTGATCCATTTTAAAGGAATGCTTAATATCAATGTTAACAGCAATCAGAAACTCTGAGCTCACCTATCGAAAAAGACCACTATTGGTAAGACAAAAGGGTCATTTACAGACAGTTCTCGCTGTTTGAGTATATATCACTGAAGTTTTTGGGAAGGTATCTATTGTATAAATCCAAATAAGAAATGTCGCTGGAACCTCCTAATACTTGAAAATCCAGAAGTATTCATAACAAACTTTTAATTTCTAAAGCTAGCATTTCTGCACATCATCTGAAAGCTTTCTCTGCCTCTTAATGCTTGAAATTATTTTTATTGTTTTACCAGTTATATTGTATTTAAATGTCTTCAGTACCATAAAGACAGTGGGGAAGAAATTCATCCTGGGTAGAAAGACACAAAAGGAGCAGTATCACATTGGCTGTGTATTCAGTTTCATTGAAATTAGTGGAATTGAATGTTGGGCGGGGTGTATAACGGGTGTCTGATGTGATGTAGCCTTTTTTTGTGCCACTTCCCAAAATGAATTTCTATCCCAATGTATTTTTAATTGGACCAGATCATCAAATGTGAATGAATCTATTACTGTGACCTAGTGAAAGATGTTTTGTGTTGTGCTTGAAGCCTTTTTTATTTTTAGGACATCATAACAAAACAGCTGCTTTTGTTCAAATGGAAAAGAAATTCAGTGCCCATTGGAATCCGACTGAATGGGTTTGTATTCTGAAGCGCATTGTGGGGATGGTTGAAGGTTAATATGGAACATAATGACAACAGGGTCTTGTGTAATTTTTTTTCTCAACTTCATAATTCTGGCTTTGAGTCTGTTGGACTTTAATATCTTGTATATCTAATGTGTTCATATATTCCATTTTCTGGATTATTGATTAATATCCTGAATAGTGATTTGTTTTTGTAATTACTCAGCAAATGATTGCAATAACTATAAATTGTAACATATTAAGTTCTGCTCTGTTTATATACTTAAAAGCCTTGCTCATCGATGTTGATTGATTCTCATACACCAATTCTATTTACAGTGTTTGTATTTGCAGTTTATAATTGTCGTTTATTTTCAGCAAGCTTAAATGTATTTCCATGCTATTTTATTTCTTGTACCCATTTGAGTAGAATTGTGTAGATTCAAACCACAAACAGAACATGGTTCAGACTTTAGTATGTTCACACAATGTTGTTGGATCAGTCTAATCTACTCAAGGCAGTTGAGCAGGCATATCCAATCAGAATATGAAATTCGGATGTGAGACATTTTTTTAGGACAACTATATCTCTGCTCATGGAAAATGAAAGCTGCTGTTGTCTCAACTGGCCAACCAAGAGATCTGAATCCAAATAAATCCAGAATATCACATTTTGAAACATCTGTATTCACTTGAATTCACCTTGTTTGAATGCGTGGATTCGAAATAAATTCTGTGCTTAATCCAGTTTAGACATTGACCATCTGTTGCTTAGTGCAATAATAGTTCAGGACCTGATGTGTGATTTTTGATGATTCAGCCAATTGCTGTCATACAGAAAAATGAAATAATATAATTGATACAAGGTAAAAATATTACACAGCTTACTTCAAATGAAAAATACAGGTCTCACAGGTTGTAAAACTATTTACTTATCACTAAATTTACTTAATTTTCAAATAGCGTTGTTCTTCCCCAGACCATCCTTTTGTCTCCATTGTTAACACAGTTATAAAAAAAAGTTATTGTTGCCTTTAATCCCCATGTTAAACTCAAGGTTAATTCTGAAGCTGTCATTCGTGTAGCACTGCAAAAGGTGATTTTTACCCACTGTCGAATCTCCACTGAGCTGAACCAATGGTCAGGCACTATTGTTCAAATTTGACTGCCCGACTCACAGTCTTGGTGCAGTCCCAAGGTCAAAATGGCTCAAGGAATAGTCTCCTTTGCAAGCATTTTGATTTATTTTCCCACCATTTGCACTTCATCATTTTTCATTAACCTTTTGCCGAGTTGCCACAGTTCAAGGTGAAATGGATGAAAACCTATTTTGTTCTGTGGTATCTGCTGATTTGTCAATCGAAGGCTTTGGGAAAGGATTTGAGTGCTTAATTTTAGACTGGTTACTTGTTCCTCACTGGCAAATTCTTCTGTTTTTGATGAATTCACATTTCACAAAACATTTACTGTTGCAAAAATCTAAATGGCTCATCCAAAAAGACCCTACAGTTTCCCCCCCCCCCCCTTTTTTTTGCTGCATCTAATTGTTTCTTAAATGCTTCCAGGATTTTCATCTCCACTATTACTGCTAGTTTAGTTCCATTCCAAACATTGATCATTTTGTGTGAAGAGCTTTCCGCTATCCGGATTAAACTTGCCTTTTACTAGCTTTTTTGGTCAATTGGATTTTTAATCCCTTGAAGCAACAGTATTCAGGTATAATGCCTTTTGAAATGTACAATGAGACAGACATACACTAGATGCGAGGCTTTAAATTCTTTAGCTATTAAGTATGTTTCCACTGATTTAGAATGTGCAATACAGGCATAATGGTAATTCTACAAGTAAAGATGTTTCTTTCATCTGTATAAGAAAACACAGTGGTCAGCAACATATGTCTTGAAAGCTCACTGAGACATACACAACATGAAGCCATGGGTCCATACAATAAGCTTAACCTGTCACTGATGGTGAGCTCAAGTTGTCTTCCACTTCAATGAGAAATTACCATGGCTTTTTTCTGACACAATGAGAATATGTTTTCCTGACATTTGAAATGAACGCAATAACTCAACATGTCCATTTCTTTAATTTCTACCCAGAATGGAGAGATGAATGTGTTATGGGACAAAATATATAATTTGCTCATGTCTGATTAGTGAAGGTTCCTGGCAGCAGCAGTCAATAAATAACAAAATTGAAAGACTTCTGGGGTCAGGTTAATGTTGACCAAGAATGAAGGAATTCCGTTCGGAATGTTCACTCTGGTTGAAAATTAATGACTGCAGTATTTTGATACTGTCTAAAACAGCTTTTGTAATTTGATGCACACACTCATCTAGAATCATTGGCCCCGATATTGACTGGGATGGTGGAAGGAATTTTGGATGGGAAACCCGGAATTCTGGGCTTCCCCTCATGCTGTGGAGTTTTAACTCCGGGTGGACGTGAAAAATCCCATGGCTCTACTCAAAAGTGCCCTGGCCAAAATTTATCCCTCAGCCTACTGCTAAAACAAATAAACAAATGACCTGGTAATTCATTTCATTGCTGTTTGTGGGAGCTTGCTGTAGGCAAATTGGCTGCCACATTTCCTACATTACAACAGTGACTACATTTCAAAAATGCTAATCACTGTACTTTGTAAAGAGCTTTGGGACATCCTGTGATCAGTAAAAGTGCTATATAAATGCAATTCTTTCTTTCACATTCATCTTAATATAAGAACAACAAAATGTATGAACTGCAAAACCTACTTGGGCCATCAATCTGAGATTTGGGTCCAGTTTCAAGATATGCAGCGACGAGTCTTCATGTCCTGTACCAATTCCATAAGCCTTCTGTAAGCAGTTGAATCCAGAATCTATCCAATGTTGAGTACCATCACAGAGCTGCATTCACTGTGTTAAGTCTATCTCATAAGTTAACCCGCCCCTTAAAGGGCCACTGTCTTCAAGAAAAAAAGTATTTTAAAGCCTTGATTTTGTCTACAAGTTCGAGACATGCAAACAAATCACACTGACTGCATCATCACACCACTTTGCATTTATTATCTTAATGTTGAAAATAACATTTGGCTGCTTGCTGCTACATCCTTTCCGAATTTAAAAAAAATCTTTTTTCAAATTAACATTGTGCTGAGAGATATTAATTATCAACATGAAGTGTTTGTATGATTTTTTTTCTCTGCACACTGTTAACTAAAGCAATAACCTCCCTGTATCAAACAAGTTGATGCTTTTGCTGACAAAGATATTTCATCCCAAAAGTACCTTAAGAATACCCTTCTTTATCAACTTGGGTTGTTAGATTGTTCTTCCTGCCCCTAATCCTTTCCCATTCAATCTCTTAGTTCTTCATACTTCCGTGATTTAAAATCTGGTATGGTGTGTGTTATCCTTTGAATTTCTTCCCTTCCTCAATATCTTTTCTGGGTATTAATGAAAATTGGGCACAATACTCCATATATGGTCTCACCGATGCTTTGTGGAATATCTTCACACTTATTACATACAATATATAATGAATCATGCAAAATAAAGGCAAACATGCAGCATTAGCGTGTTATATAATTTATTTCTATGTTTATTTTGTACAATATGGTTGGCAAGGTGGTGACATGTCAGAACATGGTGAACATAAGAACATAAGAATTAGGAACAGGAGTAGGCCATCTAGCCCCTCGAGCCTGCTCCGCCATTCAACAAGATCATGGCTCATCTGGCCGTGGACGCAGCTCCCGTTACCCACCCGCTCCCCATAACTCTTAATTCCCTTATTGGTTAAAAATGTATCTATCTGTGATTTGAATACATTCAATGAGCTAGCCTCAACTGCTTCCCTGGGCAGAGAATTCCACAGATTCACAACCCTCTGGGAGAAGGAATTCCTTCTCAACTCAGTTTGAAATTGTCTCCCCTGTATTTTGAGGCTGTGCCCCCTAGTTCTAGTCTCCCCGACCAGTGGAAACAACCTCTCTGCCTCTATCTTGTCTATCCCTTTTATTATTTTAAATGTTTCTATAAGATCACCCCTCATCCTTCTGAACTCCAACGAGTAAAGACCCAGTCTACTCAATCCATCACCATAAGGTAACCCCCTCATCTCCGGAATAAGCCTAGTGAATCGTCTCTGTACCCCCTCCAAAGCTAGTATATCCTTCCTTAAGTAAGGTGACCAAAACTGCACGCAGTACTCCAGGTGCGGCCTCACCAATACCCTGTACAGTTGTAGCAGGACCTCCCTGCTTTTGTACTCCATCCCTCTTGCAATGAAGGCCAACATTCCATTTGCCTTCCTGATTACCTGCTGCACCTGCAAACTAACTTTTTGGGATTCATGCACAAGGACCCTCAGGTCCCTCTGCACCGCAGCATGTTGTAATTTCTCCCCATTCAAATAATATTCCCTTTTACTGTTTTTTTTTTCCAAGGTGGATGACCTCACATTTTCCAACATTGTATTCCATCTGCCAAACCTTAGCTCATTCGCTTAACCTATGTATGCTTACTTAAGATTGCGACATTATTGTAAAGTTGTAATCTATGTCACTTATTTGTTGCCAGTAAAAACTGATTCTAAAAGCTAGTTCTCGGTATAAATGACCAGGTCTATAAGTAAAGTTTAGGGATTATTTTCCTTACCAAAGTCAATGTCATCGGACCCGTCTAAAACTCCATTCCTTAACCGCCACTGTCTCAGGGTGAATCAGAATCTTCACAAACTTGCCGTCCTATTTGACCTGAAGCTGAGCTTCCAACCCCATATCCACTGCATCACAAAGACCGCCTGCTTCCACCTCTGTAATGGTGCCTGTCTCCATCCCTGCCTCAGCTCATCTGCTGCTGAAACCATCATCCGTGCTTTTGCCACTTCCAGACTTTACTATTCCATGCTCTCCTGGTTGGCCTCCCAAATGCCACCCTCCATAAACTTGAGCTCATCCAAAAATCAGCGCCAGTATCCTAACTTTACGAGTTCAATCTTTGTCGCCGCCAGGCTAGATCCAAGACCGTCCCATCCTCTGTCATCGAACTACAGTATGCAGACAACGCTTGCGTCTGCACACTCAGAGGCTGAACTCCAAGCCATCATCAACAGCTTCACCGAGGCATACAAGAGCACAGGCCTTACACTAAACATCCATAAGACAAAGATCCTCCACCAACCTGACCCTGCCAGACAGCACTGCCTCCCGGTCATCAAAATCTACGGCGTGGCCTCGGACAACGCAAACCACTTTCCATACCTCCGGAGGCTACTATCAGCAAGGGCAAACCGACAATGAGGTCCAACATCATCTCCAGTGCACCAGCGCAGCCTTCGGTTTCCTGAGGAAGAGAGTGTTCGAAGACCAGGCACTCAAATCTGGCACCAAGCTTATGGTCGACAAGGCTGTAGTGATACCTGCCCTCCTGTATGGCTCAGAGATGTGGACCATATACAGTAGACACCTCAAATCACTGGAGAAATACCACCAATGATGTCTCCGCAAGATCCTGCAAATCCCTTGGGAGGACAGACGCACCAACGTCAGTGTTCTTGATCAGGCCAACATCCCCAAGCATCGAAGCACTTAACCACACTTGACCAGCTCCGTTGGATGGGCCACATCATCCCCATGCCTGACACAAGACTCCCAAAGCAAGCACTCTACTCGGAACTCCTACCAGGCAAGCGAGCCCCAGGTGAGCAGAGAAAACATTTCAAGGGCACCCTCAAAGCCTCCTTGCTAAAGTGCAACATCCCCACCAACACCTGGGAATCCCTGGCCAAAGACCGCCCGAAGTGAAGGAAGAGCATCCAGGAGGGCACTGAGCACCTTGAATCTCGTCGCCAAGAACATGTAGAAAACAATCGCAGGCAGCGGAAGGAGTGTGCGGCAACCCAGTCTCCCCACCCACACTTTCCTTCAACGACTGTCTGCCCCACCTGTGACAGAGACTGTAATTCTTATATTGGACCCGAGAACTCAATTTTAGAGTGGAAGCAAGTCTTCCTTGATTTCGAGGGACTGTCTATGATGATGATGATGGAACTTGCACCAAATCCTGTTCACCCATCACCCCTGTGCTTGCTAACCTACATTGGCTACAGGTCCAGCAATGCCTCAAATTTAAAATTCTCATCCTCATGTCCAAATCCCTCCATGACCTCGCCCTTCTCTATCTCTGTAACCTCCTTCAGCACTACAACCCTCCAAGAACTCTGCATTCCTCCAACTCTGTCCTCTTGTGCACCCTCCATTCCCTTTGCTGCATCATTGGTGGCTGTGCCTTCTGCCATCTAGGGCATAAGGCCTGGAATTCCATCCCTATAACTCTTTGCTTCTCCACCGCGCTCTCCCCCTTTAGGACGTTGCATAAAACTTACTCCTTCGACCAAGCATTTGCTCACCTGTCCTAATGTCGTCTCCTTTGGCTTGATATCATGCTTTTGTCTGTTAAAGCTCCTTTGAAACACCTTGGCGCATTTTACTGTTAAAGACGCATTTTACTGTTAAAGGCGCTATATGTCCCGGGATGGCGGGATTGACATATCAAGCAAGACTGGATCAACTGGTCTTGTATTCACTGGAGTTCAGAAGAATGAGAGGGGATCTCATAGAAACGTTTAAAATTATGACGGGTTTATACAGGTTACATGCAGGAAGAATGTTCCCAATGTCGGGAAGTCCAGAACCAGGGGTCACAGTCTAAGGATAAGGGGTAAGCCATTTAGGACCGAGATGAGGAGAAACTTCTTCACCCAGAAAGTGGTGAACCTGTGGAATTCTCTACCGCAGAAAGTTGTTGAGGCCAATTCACTAAATATATTCAAAAAGGAGTTAGATGTAGTCCTTACTACCAGGGGGACCAAGGGGTATGGTGAGAAAGCAGGAATGGGGTACTGAAGTTGCATGTTCAGCCATGAACTCATTGAATGGCGATGCAGACGCGAAGGGCCGAATGGCCTACTCCTGCACCTATTTTCTATGTTTCTATAAATGCAAGTTGTTGTTGATTTGATGTGTACTAGGTGTAACTAATTTATGTGTGTTGTATTTGTTTTAAACTAAATTCTGTAAAGTAACAGTTAAATGATTTTGGTCTGTATGTTGGCTGCCTTGAGTTGTTTTCCTGAATCTGTCCTCGTGCTCTTTATAAGTTACTTAATATCCTATTGCATAAACTTGAACCTCAAGTAAAACTGCCACCAATATATTTTGTTATCCAAAGTGCATTGTTACATAAAAAAATAATGCTTAGCTACACAGATATGGCAGAGTTACTATTATTTACATGTTTAAAATAAAGCCACAGATGTCCTAATTGTTCAATATTTTGTGAGATAAAAATGCAAGAAAACTGTGACTTTATTTTTCTCCCTCCAGTTTGAACTGTTTACCATAAGCACTAATTTAGGATTAGAAAGGGAGCAACTGATCCTGCGTAGCAATTTTGAGAGTGTTTTACACCCCTGGTCTAAGGTTTATCATGATCCGCTTACAAATCTGTCACCCAATGACTGCAGGTGAGCCAATTGCTGGCCACTCAACACGGCTCAAGGTCTAGTCTTCTGGTGTGTGCGAAGTTATTTTAACCTGCTGAAGTAGAACTCGAGAAGGGAAGGTATTGATTAACATGCCGTTTTCTTGGTTCATAAGTTTGTGTACACTGCTCCAAGATAGAGCTGAAGGCCAGTTTAGTGAGCACATGGTATCTGTAATAAAGTCAATCAGTAACGAGTGGGGTGCCGCAGGGATCAGTGTTGGGACCTCAACTATTTACAATCTATATTAATGATTTGGAAGAGGGGACTGAGTTTAACGTAGCCAAATTTGCTGACGATACAAAGATGGGAGGAAGGGCAATGTGTGAGGAGGACATAAAGAGGCTGCAGGAGAACATAGACAGGCTAAGTGAGTGGGCAAAAATTTGGCAGATGGAGTATAATGTTGAAAAATGTTAGATCATGCAATTTGGCAGAAAAAAAATCAAAGAGCAAGTTATTATTTAAATGGAGAAAGATTGCAAAGTGCTGCAGTACAGCAGGACCTGGGGGTACTTGTGTATGAAACACAAAAGGATAGTATGCAGGTACAGCAAGTGATCAGGAAGGCCAATTGAATCTTGGCCTTTATTGCAAAGGGGATGGCGTATAAAAGCGGGGAAGTCTTGTTACAGCTGTACAAGATATTGGTGAGACCACACCTGGAAGACTGCATGCAGTTTTGGTTTCCATATTTATGAAAGGATATACTTGCTTTGGAGGTAGTTCAGAGAAGGTTCACTAGGTTGATCCCGGGGAAGAAGGGGTTGACTTATGAGGAAAGGTTGAGTAGGTTGGGCCTCTACTCATTGGAATTCAGAAGAATGAGAGGTGAACTTATCGAAACATATAAGATTATGAGGGAGCTTGACAAGGTGGATGCAGAGAGGATGTTTCCACTGGTGGGGGAGACTAGAACTAGAGGGCATGATCTTAGAATAAGGGGCCGCCCATTTAGAAAGATGAGGAGAAATTTCTTCTCTGAGGGGTGGAATTCGCTGCCTCAGAGAGCCGTGGAAGCTGGGACATTAAATAAATTTAAGACCGAAATAAACAGTTTCTTGAGTGATGGGGGGATGAGGGGTTATGGGGAGCAGGTGGGGAAGGAGAGCTGAGTTCATGATCAGATCAGCCATGGTCTTATTGAATGGCGGAGCAAGTTCAAGGGGCCGTATGGCTACTCCTGTTTCTATTTCTTATAGAAACATAGAAAATAGGTGCAGGAGTAGGCCATTCAGCCCTTCTAGTGTGCACCGCCATTCAATGAGTTCATGGCTGAACATGCAACTTCAGTACCCCATTCCTGCTTTCTCACCATACCCCTTGATCCCCTTAGTAGTAAGGACTACATCTAACTCCTTTTTGAATATATTTAGTGAATTGGCCTCAACAACTTTCTGTGGTAGAGAATTCCACAGATTCACCACTCTGGGTGAAGAAGTTCCTCCTCATCTCGGTCCTAAATGGCTTACCACTTATCCTTAGACTCTGACCCCTGGTTCTGGACTTCCCTAACATTGGGAACATTCTTCCTGCATCTAACCTGTCTAAACCCATCAGAATTGTAAATGTTTCTATGAGGTCCCCTTCTCATTCTTCTGAACTCCATTGAATACAAGCCCAGTTGATCCAGTCTTTCTTGATAGGTCAGTCCCGCCATCCTGGGAATCAGTCTGGTGAACCTTCGCTGCACTCCCTCAATAGCAAGAATGTCCTTCCTCAGGTTAGGAGACCAAAACTGTACACAATACTCCAGGTGTGGCCTCACCAATGCCCTGTACAACTGTAGCAACACCTCCCTGCCCCCGTACTCAAATCCCCTCGCTATGAAGGCCAACATGCCATTTGCTTTCTTAATTGCCTGCTGTACCTGCATGCCAACCTTCAATGACTGATGTACCATGACACCCAGGTCTCGTTGCACCTCCCCTTTTCCTAATCTGTCACCATTCAGATAATAGTCTGTCTCTCTGTTTTTACCACCAAAGTGGATAACCTCACATTTATCCACATTATACTTCATCTGCCATGCATTTGCCCACTCACCTAACCTATCCAAGTCGCTCTGCAGCCTCATAGCATCCTCCTCACAGCTCACACTGCCACCTAACTTAGTGTCATCCATAAATTTGGAGATACTACATTTAATCCCCTCGTCTAAATCATTAATGTACAATGTAAACAGCTGGGGCCCCAGCACAGAACCTTGCGGTACCCCACTAGTCACCGCCTGCCATTCTGAAAAGACCCCATTTACTCCTACTCTTTGCTTCCTGTCTGACAGCCAGTTCTCAATCCATGTCAGCACACTACCCCCAATCCCATGTGCTTTAACTTTGCACATTAATCTCTTGTGTGGGACCTTGTCGAAAACCTTCTGAAAGTCCAAATATACCACATCAACTGGTTCTTCCTTGTCCACTCTACTGGAAACATCCTCAAAAAATTCCAGAAGATTTGTCAAGCATGATTTCCCTTTCACAAATCCATGTTGACTTGGACCTATCATGTCACCTCTTTCCAAATGCGCTGCTATAACATCCTTAATAATTGATTCCATCATCTTACCCACTACCGATGTCAGGCTTACCGGTCTATAATTCCCTGTTTTCTCTCCCTCCTTTTTTAAAAAGTGGGGTTACATTGGCTACCCTCCACTCGATAGGAACTGATCCACAGTCAATGGAATGTTGGAAAATGACTGTCAATGCATCCGCTATTTCCAAGGCCACCTCCTTAAGTACTCTGGGATGCAGTCCATCAGGCCCTGGGGATTTATCGGCCTTCAATCCCATTAATTTCCCCAACACAATTTCCCGACTAATAAGGATTTCCCTCAGTTCCTCCTCCTTACTAGACCCTCTGACCCCTCTTATATCCGGAAGGTTGTTGGTGTCCTCCTTTGTGAATACCGAACCAAAGTACTTGTTCAATTGGTCCGCCATTTCTTTATTCCCCGTTATGACTTCCCCTGATTCTGACTGCAGGGGACCTACGTTTGTCTTTACTAACCTTTTTCTCTTTACATATCTATAGAAACTTTTGCAATCCATCTTAATGTTCCCTGCAAGCTTCTTCTCGTACTCCATTTTCCCTGCCCTAATCAAACCCTTTATCCTCCTCTGCTGAGTTCTAAATTTCTCCCAGTCTCCGGGTTCACTGCTATTTCTGGCCAATTTGTATGCCACTTCCTTGGCTTTAATACTATCCCTGATTTCCCTTGATAGCCACGGTTGATCCACCTTCCCTTTTTTATTTTTACGACAGACAGGAATATACAATTGTTGTAGTTCATCCATGCGGTCTCTAAATGTCTGCCATTGCCCATCCACAGTCAACCCCTTAAGTATCATTCGCCAATCAATCCTAGCTAATTCACGCCTCATACCTTCAAAGTTACCCTTCTTTAAGTTCTGGACCATGGTCTCTGAATTAACTGTTTCATTCTCCATCCTAATGCAGAATGCCACCATATTATGGTCACTCTTCCCCAAGGAGCCTTGCACAACGGTATTGCTAATTAATCCTCTCTCATTACACAACACCCAGTCTAAGATGGCCTCCCCTCTAGTTGGTTCCTCGACATATTGGTCTAGAAAACCATCCCTTATGCACTCCAGGAAATCCTCCTCCACCGTATTGCTTCCAGTTTGGTTAACCCAATCTATGTGCATATTAAAGTCACCCATTATAACTGCTGCACCCTTATTGCATGCACCCCTAATTTCCTGTTTGATGCCCTCCCCAACATTACTACTACTGTTTGGAGGTCTGTACACAACTCCACTAACGTTTTTTTCCCTTTGGTGTTCTGCAGTTCTATCCATATAGATTCCACATCATCCAAGCTAATGTCCATTCTAACTATTGCATTAATCTCTTCTTTAACCAGCAATGCTACCCCACCTCCTTTTCCTTTTAGTCTATCCTTCCTGAATGTTGAATACCCCTGGATGTTGAGTTCCCATCCCTGATCATCCTGGAGCCACGTCTCCGTAATCCCAATCACATCATATTTGTTAACATCTATTTGCACAGTTAATTAATCCACCTTATTACGGATGCTCCTTGCATTAAGACACAAAGCCTTCAGGCTTGTTTTTTTAACACCCTTTTTCCTTTTAGAATTTTGCTGTACAGTTGCCCTTTTTGTTTTTTGTCTTGGGTTTCTCTGCCCTCCACTTTTCCTCATCTCCTTTCTGTCTTTTGCTTTTGTCTCCTTTTTGTTTCCCTCTGTCTCCCTGCATTGATTCCCATCCCCCTGCCATATTAGTTTAACTCCTCCCCAACAGCACTAGCAAACACTCCCCCTAGGACATTGGTTCCGGTCCTGCCCAGGTGCAGACCGTCCGCTTTGTACTGGTCCCACCTCCCCCAGAACCGGTTCCAATGCCCCAGGAATTTGAATCCCTCCCTGCTGCACCACTGCTCAAGCCATGTATTCATCTGTGCTATCCTGCGATTCCTACTCTGAATAGCACGTGGCACTGGTAGCAATCCCGAGATTACTACTTTTGAGGTCCTACTTTTTAATTTAGCTCCTAGCTCCTTAAATTCGTTTCGTAGGACCTCATCCCTTTTTTTTACCTATGTCGTTGGTACCAATGTGCACCACGACAACTGGCTGTTCTCCCTCCTTTTTTAGAATGTCCTGCACCCGCTCAGAGACATCCTTTACCCTTGCACCAGGGAGGCAACATACCATCCTGGAGTCTCGGTTGTGGCTGCAGAAACGTCTATCTATTCCCCTTACAATTGAATCCCCTATCACTATCGCTCTCCCATTCTTTTTCCTCCCCTCCTGTTCAACAGAGCCAGCCACGGTGCCATGAACTTGGCTGCTGCTGCCCTCCCCTGATGAGTCATCCCCCTCAACAGTACTCAAAGCAGTGTATCTGTTTTGCAGGGGGATGACCACAGGGGACCCCTGCACTACCTTCCTTGCACTGTTCTTCCTGCTGGTCTTCCATTCCCTATCTGGCTGTGGACCCTTCACCTGCGGTAAGACCAACTCGCTACACGTGCTACTCACGTCATTCTCAGCATCGTGGATGCTCCAGAGTGAATCCACCCTCAGCTCCAACTCCGCAACGTTATGTTCTTATATGGGTGGGGAGAAGCCAGGAACATGGCTGCTCCATCTTTTAACATGCCTGTGTGTACCACTGTAAATTGGGAGGTGGGACCATTGGATTATAATCAATGACTGAACTTATGCCAAGCTTAAGAATAGGGATCCTTAAACATGTTTTTTATTCAATTTTCCTTGCAATATTCCTGGATTTTTTTGCAGCCAATGAATCCGTAAAAATAGATTTCATACTAAATTTGGGGCCCCCTCCCCCTAAAATTATCCATTATATTTTTACTAAAAATTGGAACCAGAGATGCATGCAAATCACATCACATCCATGAAGTCAACACATAAATTTCAGGCTGTACTTGGCATGTTGACATCATTGAAATGATGTGTGCACATCTCTGGAACTGATTTTCAGGAGAAGAAACAAAGGCTGTACCATGTGAATTTTTTTAAGGAGGCAGCAAGCTTTAGAGTAAGGACAGCAGTGCACTGATACCACACTGATGGTCCCTTGCAGACTGTGGTCTTTAATCAAAAGCTGATTCAGATCATACACCAAAGCAAGATCACAGTTGTTCTCGTATGTATAATCATCAACTTTTTTTAAATTATCCCATCATCATAGTGGCAGGTAAGGGGATCGCTAGAATCTTATAGCACAGAAGGAGACCATTCGGCCCATGGTACCTGTTCTGGCTCTTTGAAAGAGTTATCCAATTAATCGCACTTAATCTCTGAACCAGAACAATAAACGGGTCTTGATATTCTGTGACAAAAACAAAGTTAACATTGCGGGCCGTGTTTCGGAGGAGGGGGGCGGTGTCACAATTGGTAGGAAATTGTGAGATGGACGTGGTTGAGGGAGTTTCTGTGTGAAAACTGCTGTGAAAACAGATGACAAAATGACGCTTTCCCAAAGTACTTCTCAACTAATTAAGAACTTTTTGAAGTGTAATCACTGTTGCAATGTAGGAAATGCAGTAGCCAAATTGTTCACAGCAAACTCCCATAACCAGCAAAGTGATATGACCAGATAATCTGTTTTAGTTATGTGGGTTGAGGGATAAATATTGGCCAGGACACCGGTGAGGACTCTCCTGGTCTTCGAAATAATGCCATGGGATATTTCACTTTCTTCTGAGAGGGCCGAGGGGGGGACTTGGTTTAACGACTCATCTGAAATACGGCTCCTCTGACATTGCAAGACTCCCTCAGCACTACACTGGAGTGTCATCCTTCGATGTTGTGCTTCTGGGTCTGGAGTGGGACTTGAACTTTTGACTCGGGCGAGAGTGCCATGGCGGATCCTGTTTTAGGAAGGAACATTAACTTGCCATTCATTTGGGCTTGCTGTTGATGGTGTTGCACTCTTGCGTGAGTCAGAACGTCATGAATTCAAGTCTCATTCCAAGTCCAGCACATAATTCAAGCTGCCATCCGAGAACAGTGCTGAATCGGAGATGCCATTAGTTCAGACAAGACGTTAAACTTCGATCTATCTACCTATTGCTGTGGTTCCGGTAGATTGAAGATCCCACCTTATCAGTCAAAGAAGCATAGCGAGGTGGGGGAGGGGGCTACGCTTGGACTTGAAACGTCGACTTCTGTCCCTTCACAAAGGCTACCTGTCCTGAGTATTTCAGATGTCTTTGTTGGTGTCTTTTGAGTTATGCTGTGTTGACCGTTATGCCACCCTTAACCAATAGCCCCAGAAACCGATCCACCGGTCATTGTAATATTTTACAAGTTGCTGCCTCAGGTGCACGCCCAACCTCAGTCACTGCAATGCAATGCATGTGAAGTGTTGTGGGAGCTCACTGAGAGGTGAGGTGCTATATAAATACAAGTGGTGGTGGCAGGACTGACAACTCATGGCCAGCTTAATCTTGCTCGTGTGCCCCTCATGTTGCACGCGAGTTGGTGCCTATCGATTATCAACGATTCCCTTTTCTTTTTCGATGACCAGTTCAGAACACGTCGGGGTGGTTCCAGTACATGGCTGAGCTTATCCGGAAATGGCCCCCCTCCCTGGAACTAATGTACAATTGCGGCAAGTCGGATTGCCAGTTCTCGCGGCTGAAAGAGTGCTGAGGAAGTGGGTGAGACTGACTGCATCCATTCAGGAGGGGACTTTTGTTTTCACCCAACACTCCATTTAAAGCACCAAGAAAGCAGTGACGCAAGATGTCGTTGGTAAAAGAATGATTGAGTAAGATCTCGGTCTATTATGCACGCACCGAGCAGTATTACATTGGTTCCGAGAATTATTCATCCGGCAGAGGCAAAGCAGTGGGATGCATTGATCTCGCTTGCAGCTTCTTATTTCTTTAAGGTGGATAGATTGAGCCGTACCGCTTTTATTTAATCACCATGTACCAGTAAATGCCAAGCACTGCACAAAAGATGTGGAGCTGAGGGGCCTGTAATTCGGGTTAACTAATGAACAAGCCCGGGAAGAGCTGGATCCACGAGTGAGACTTCTGCATCTGGGAAGCACAGCCGACGCGGCACTGGCCGAGAAGCTGCTGATGTAACTCGGGATTAAAGGACAATCCATTCGGCAGCCGGGCGCCTCTGCTCAGCCTCACGTTTACGCGCTGGTCTCTCTTTCTCGGCGGCTCTGCAGTCACTGCTGCTCAAACCCCTCGCTTGGATGTCTGAGCGGCGTTCACAGTTGAGAGAGAAAGCTCTACAGGTCTAGACTAGCAGGTTCCTGGTGCTGGCATGATTAATGGCAGTTTGCATTTGAACTCTCAGTAAGTGGTCTGATTTTCTTTCCTCCTTTTCCCTTGTGTACAACAGTGTGCTAATATCGAATGAGGAAAACCGGAGACGAGCAGGTATTTGAATTGCACCAATTCTGTTTAGGGTAGCGGTGGACAACCGTTGCAACCCGGCTTTTGATACAAATTCTGTTACGTGAAGTCGATTTTACAGGTGAACGATATTTAACAAAAGGACTGCCATTAATGCAGCGTGTATATGTGCAGCTTCGAGCAGCATTACAGTTATTTGATCATTACACTATTTGAAAACGAATATGTGCAAAGGCTGTTTAAAATCTTGCGTTGCAGAACGATTTTTCTTTAAAATAGGATAATCAATCTACAGATCAAATAGAGCTTTTTAAAAACCATATTTAGATCAGGAACATTTCAGATCATGTGCTGGTGTATACTGATTCAATAATTTGGCTCTGAAACCTTTGGAAGTGGAGCTCAGTATTATTCACAACCATAATTCCAACCTGGCCACCAAATGTACTATTCCCCAATATAAACCCAGAGAATTGTTGCAAGGAGAGGATGCATTCAACTCGTGCAGTGCTGCAATCTTCAGCAAATCCCATTAATCCACATGCCTGATCGCTTCCGATCAGCGCGCAGGCGCCTGCCATCTCTAGACGAGGTGCTAATGGGCGAGAAGACCGGAAACTCCAGCAGACCGCGTCTCTACCAATCGGCCACCATCTACCGTAACAAGTCAGACTGAACTGATGCAGTGCTGCAGAAAAAAACACCCAGCATTTTTGCACAATCTCCTTAAAATGCAATTTCCCGTGCAGAATTTGTGTTTTAAATATTGCTCTAGTCTATATCCTGTATAGAGATACACAAGCAGTGCGAATAAATTCAAACAATGCAGGCTGAGCGGAGACAAATATTTGATATTATTTGTGGGAAATTAATTCGATATTTGGGAAGCGTGTGCATTTGTTTTGAGGCTAAATTGATTTCAAGCGTTTTTTAACTGCAGCTGGACATGGTGCTATTGCAGCCACCGCATGATGCTTGCTGGATTGCAGTACGAGCCAGTACTACTGCACTCACTGTAATATGGCTAATCGGATGGTTGAGATTTATTCACGGATTTACTTGTGTAGGTTGCGAATGTAACTTCCACGTCGCTTTTTCTGCCTTGCAAATCTTTAGCTCCCCCTGCTTATCACACGGAAGCAGAGAACAACAACAGGTTTTCTCAACGGTGGGGCTGAGATATATCTGCAGCTTGCTCGGTGTCTCTGTCAAACTGTCTCGTTAGCCTCGAACCAACCTTCAGTTTCCATTGAACACTTCGTACCATACTACACACTGTTCCGATGCCCCGCCCCCGCCCTCCTCCCCGAGAGATTTTTTTTTAACCACACACAATGTGCCTTTTGATTTTATGATGTTCAATATCTCAACTCTTTCATTTAAACGCGTAGTGGTCACCCTAAGAACATTCAATGCAGCGGAGGATATAAAAGATTCCGTCAGGAGCCCAGTCTATGGATGTACTGCCGTACACAATACTGTTTGCAAAATGCGGTGCAATGTCATTTCAGAGGAATGTCTTGTGTTCTTAGTATTGTCTGTGAGAGACAAATCCGTGATTTAAAGGCTCCTAACGGGATAAACCGTCATGGCTTAAAAAAGACCCAATGAATTCTATTTTTATAAAAATGCCCTAAGGAGCCTTCCGTTTGCATTAATGTCAGGATTCCTGTTCTGTCTCCTTTGTTCTTTCCCTGTTGGCCACATGGACCTAATTTATTAACATGCAAAGCAATGTTGCGGCTGATTCATGAAGCACTTGCGTATCTCGCAAAAGTTTTGATATTAACAGCGTCAAGTTCAACTATGAAAAGCGGCGTTGCTTTGGGTGCTAACCGGCCTTTAATCCCCGAGCCTGAGCCTGGCTACAGTGTAGCCGTTCCAACGATTACTGAGATCATCTGGAATTTATCCAACTAGTTCCAGCAAAGGCCCATAAAAAGACATAGAAACCCCGGGGGGTCTGGCATCGTTACACAAATAAAGTGGAACAGCCAGGGGAGCCCAGATTCCCTCAGTCCCCCAGCAGAAGGGCTGAGCCAGTTAACGGGAAAGGACACAGCACGGATACCGTTCTGCAACTCCTGGATCTTCAATGATCGCAAGCAAAAACTGTTCTCCAGTAAGGCAGAACTGAGCTGTTCCGCGGATAGCGTTGATGGTAATTCCTTGACCAACTCAGCTACTGACCTGGAACCCACCTTACGTCCAATGTACACGTAGGTTTACCTTTTGCAGAATCAAATTGGACTTAACTTTTGCTTGTTAACTGAGCCCATGGAAGACAAGTATTTGGATTGGCGTGAAGTCTTTAATGGTTTTAATATTCAGCCTATTGGGAGATGTGATGAAACAGGCATTAGGTGTCCTCTGAGTGGCACTAAGCAATGATCGACTCGTTTGTAATGACAGTAATCTGCCTAATACGGAGGAGTGAAGATGCACGCCTGAAGTTATGATGCAAGTATAACATGAGTTGTGTTTTGATCTTGGCTTAAAGCTCCACTGTCTTCTTTAAGTGCTCCGAGCGGATCTCCCGTGGCGTTGCTTATCTTTCCCGGCGAGTAGACTATTTTACAAGTCTTTGAAGGTGGCAAGACATGTTAACAAAGCAGATAATAAAGCGTATGGGATCCTGGACTTTATAAATAGAGGCATAGAATACAAACACCAGGAAGTTATGCTAAACCCATATAAAACACTCGTCCGGCCCCAGCTGCCAGTACTGTGTCCAATTCTGGGCACCACACTTTAGGAAGAACGTGAAGGCTTTGGAGAGGGTTAAGAAAGGATTTTCTGGAACGATTCCCGGGATGAGGGACTACAGTTACATGGATAGACTAGAGAAGCTGGGGTTGTTCTCCTTGGAGCAAAGAAAGCTAAGAGGAGATTTAATAGAGGTGTTTAAAATCATGAAGGGTTTAGAGTAAATGGTCTTCTCTTTTTAGGCGGTCCCTCGTATTAAGGATGACTTGCTTCCACACGCAAAAGGGATGAGTTCACTGGTGTTTCAATGAAGGAGCTGACATTCCAGGTCCCGAACTACATGCTGAAGGGTAGAAGATGTCTGTGCATGGATTTTTTTTAACCTGCACACCAGCCACCACATAGGCTTGACAGAGCTAGGTCTTGTTCCAGTCGCAAGGATTAACCAAGGCGACTGGAGACCAGCTCTGCTGCACGGACCTAGTGCGCACACATATCGCAGTGTGGGCTGGCCCGTGCTGCCCCTGGGCCCTCGACTGTTCTGGGCCCCGAACGCACGCCTCTCCTGGGCCCCGATCAAATCGCTCTACAATCTCTCACTGCTCCTTCGCCCCGACCTCACTGCTCCTCTGCTGTTTGCCGCCTCTCCTGCTGTACCTGCTCACACTCCAATCAGCGACCTGGATTTTGGTCCAATCCAGTTGCCCTTCTCCAAGTCGTCGCCCTCCTGCATCAGCTCGCGCTACTCCCTGAAGTGGTATGCCTCCACGCTGCTCCCAGGCCTCTGCACCTCTACTCCTTTTATGACCCCGACCTGCGGCTAGTGGTTTCTCACAGGTCGGGGCCAAACTGTCTCCAGTGGCTGAAGGGTTGATAATGAGAGGGCATGAGCTTTAAGGTGATTGGCAAAAGACCCAGAGGTGATAGGAGGAAAAACATTTTTACTCAACAAGTAATTAGGATTTGGAATGCACTCTCTAATAGGATGGTGGATACAGATTCAATAGAAGCCTTCAAAAGGGAATTGGATAAATACTTGGAGAAAAAATTGCAGGGATATGGGGAAAGAGCAGGGGTGTGGGACTAACTGGATTGTTCTTCATAGACTAGTACAGCACAGAAGGAGACCATTTGGCCCATTGAGTCTGCCATTTTCAATGGGTCAAATGGTCTCCTTCTGTGCTGTACTAGTCTATGATTCTATAAGTTCATGGGCATTCATCGTGAATTATAGGCAATACATTACTTTGATGCTATCAATGACTTTTATATAACATACTTTGTCCCTTTAAGGTCTCAATGGCTAAATTATTTTAAATAGGCACATTCTGAGATTAATTGGAGTGTAACTGGTCCTCTGGCAGATGTTTATAAATCACCAACTTCTCCAAAGGTTAGTCAACTACGACCACACTGGTCTGGCTTTCCGTTTTTGCACTTGACATTTTCAGTTGAGTGTGACACCACAAGTTTTTTGGATGTCCGCAAGGTGTGCCGATCGTTTTTTTTTGTTGCTTGAAGATATTGTGGGGATAATTGTAACTCTTGGCAATGGTGTAAACGGGGTGATATTGGATCGTCCGCCCGTTATGCACCTCTCCCGATTGGAAAGGAAATTCGCCAAAAGTTAAAATGACCCCCATTGTGTTGGGTGTTTGCAATAAAAAAGGAAATTATTTGCCAGACACTTTTAAAATGACAATTATAATAGTTAATATTGCTACATTACAGTTTGCTATTGTGGGTGAGGCTGGTTTTATGTTGATATCTGAATGCAGCCAGTGTCCTTATTGTTGCAAATTTCAGAGGAGACATGATTTAACCAGTTAATTACGATGCCGATCGAAGATAAACGGGATAGTATCGTGTACATATCTGGGACGTGTATGACACACCCTACTTACCCTTCACTGCCTGAGAACTAACACCGGCTCATCTTTGATTGATTTAAAGATAACACTAAGAAAAAAAGAGCCCAGAGAAAGCTGATGCCAAAACAGCTTTGTTTAGTAACCTTTCAAAAGGGACGCTGTCTTTCATTAAAAAAAGTTCTTTGCAATATTTGAGTCAAATATTTTCACCCTGATTGACCTTCAGATTGGTGTCTGGATTAGGTATTTTAAGATGATTTACCTTATTAACTTATGTTCGTAAACAAAATAAACTCATTTTTTTTAGCCCATGAAGAAATCATGATTATTTTGTTATTGGACATCCTTAGGCTGAATTTCAAGGCATCGTTCAGGTGCAGAAAAAATTGTTCTGGTCAGTTTGACGAATTTGAATTTAACCAACCAGCTGATTCAGGAAATTATGTGTCTCACTTCAAATATTGTGGATATTTTCAAGATGTTTCCTTATCGGAGAATCGTAGAAATTTACAGCACATAAGGGGGGCATTTGGCCCATTGTGTCCGGCCGACAAAGAATTATCCAGCCTAATCCCATTTTCCAGCTCTTGGTCCGTAGCCCTGTAGGTTACAGCACTTTAAGTGCACATCCAAGTATTTTTTAAATGTGGTGAGGGTTTCTGCCTCTACTACTATTTCAGGCAGTGAGTTCCAGACCCCCACTACCCTCTATGTGAAGAAATTTCCCCTCATAACTTCTCTAAACCTCCCCCCCACTACTTTAAATCTATGTCCCCTGGTTGTTTTGCCTTTGACCAGATGTTTTCACAAACACAGAAGTACGAGAAAATATATGTAACCTTTATTTTTATAACAAAGTGATCCAGTTTGAGCTTATTTGATGTTTAGACCAGCCTATTGATATGTTATTTTCCTTTCTCTAAAGGGGGATGCGTACGAGACCGAGTACAACAAACAGAAGTATGCGACCTTGGAACCCAGACTCGAACAGGCCGTGAACCTCAGATTCTCCTGACCTCATCCCAGAGGAAATCACCTTATTTCGGTGCCGTGTCCAGGCATACGCGGCTCATAAAGCATGTGCAATATGCAGAACAGAGTGTGAAGGACCACGCTATACTGATGAATGACGTGCCTCGTCCAGGTGCTTGATGGGAGTTATGCCAATAACAGTGTGGACTGTTGCACTGTAGCCAGCGGATGTGTTCAACCTTGTCAAATCGATGGATCATCCTGGCCAGCGTCTATTTATTGTTACCAGTACTACCCCTTTGCAAAGGAACGAGAACTTGGATGTTGAGTCTCTGCTAATAAGCATTCCCGGGAGTCCTTTCCCAGGAGAGAGTAACAATGGGGTAAAGGCAGAAAAGCACAGAGGCGGGCAAACTCTCACAAGGGCTCACATTGAACACAATAAAACACTGGGTGCCGAAGGCACAGAGACAGTGGCTTGTTTGCCGACCGCCTCACAGGTTGGATTCGAGCAGCGAGGTGGCGAGAGTGCGTGCTGGGCAGAAAATGATTTGCAGAAGAAACTTTGCGCGGGGGAGTTAGCAAAGGAGCTGGCAAGGCGCGGAGCGGGAGCGGGCGCGGGCGCAGAAGGGGAAGGGGAGCTGTGGTGGGGGGAAAGCGCGGGGTGTGCCGCCGGCGTAGAGGTGGGCGAAGCGGGCGCAGGCGGCCGGCGGGTGGCGGCGGACACCACTCCGCGGGGCCTCACTGGAGCAGCGGGCAGCGAGAACGGTGTGGGCCGAAGCCTGGCGGCTGCTGTCCATGCCCGGGGCACCGGAGCGTGTGGCCAGAGAGCGGGGGGCGCTGCTGGTGCTGACATGGAGACCGGCGGCGGCAGGGTGCGTGCCGGCTCCGGTAGCCCGAGTGCGGCGGCCGGGGGCACCACCACCCCCGATGACTGGGAGCCGGGCAGCTCATCGTGCAGCTTCGGCTCATCGCTGTGCTTCTCGGCGCCGTCGAGCGACGACCAGGAGCCGGCGGCCGGCTCGTCGCCGCGGGTGGTGAAGAGCCAGCGGCAGATTAACAACAGCACGCCGGGGGAGGTGGAGGAGGAGGAGCGGGTGGCGGCCGCCCACTGGAGCCTGGAGCCGGCCAGCCGAGCGGCGGAGGGGGCTGAGGCAGCCGGGGAGGAAGAGGAGGAGGAGGAGGAGGATGAAGGGGCTGAGGCCGGGTCCGGGCCCTCGCCGCCCCCGGACCTGGTGATCGAGGTGGCGGGCCGCCGGATCCAGGCCCACCAGGCGGTGCTGGCGGCCCGCAGTGACTATTTCCGCGCCCGCCGCGGCCGCCGCCAGCTGGCCCTGAGGGGGGTGAGCCTGGCGGCGCTGCGGGTGCTGCTGGACTACGCGTACGCCGGTGGCGGAGGCGGAGGCCTGCGGGCCATGGCTGGGGTGAGCCGGGTCAGCGGGCCGGGTCAGGCGGCCGAGGTGCTGGCGGCCGCCCGCCTGCTGCAGATGCCGGGCGCGGCGCAGGCGTGCGCCGAGGCGCTGGAGGGCCGCCTGGAGCTGCGCAACTGCCTGGAGCTGCTGGGCCTGGCCCGGGCCCAGCGGCTGGCCGGCCTGCGCCGCGCCGCCTACCGCTTCATGAGCGACCACTACCTGGCCGTGCTGCGGGAGCCCGCCGTCTATGGCCGGCTGAGCGGCGCCGAGCGGGAGCTGATCCTGCGGAGGAGGGAGGTGGAGGGCGCCGGCGGAGGCGTTAACAGCGCCGGCGGCGAGCGCTGCCTGGTGCTGGCCGACATCAGTGACGTGTACGAGCGGCGTCTGGGCGGCGGTAGTGCTGGGAGCAGCCGGCCCGAGAGCCGAGAGAGCAGCAGGCCTCAGAGCCCCGAGCTCAGTTGCCTTTCCTGCCCCGCTGCTGACACCGAGCGCTGGCTCTACCGCCACGACGCCGCTGCCGACCAGTGGAAGCCGCTCAGCCGCCTCCCCGAGGCGGTGGCGGCCCGGAGCCGAGGCTGCGGCCTGTGCGCCCTCCACAACTACCTGTTCGTGGCGGGCGGTACTACCGCCGGCGGTGCCACCGCCGCCGAGCCCTCGGCCCGGGTGTTCGCCTACAACGCGGCGACGGGCGGCTGGGCCGAGGTGCGGCCCATGCGCCAGGCCCGCTCGCAGCTGCAGCTGGTGGCGCTGGACGGCCTGCTGTACGCCGTCGGCGGCGAGTGCCTCCTCAGCGTCGAGCGCTACGACCCCCGCGCCGACCGCTGGAGCCCGGCCGCGCCGCTGCCCCGCGGGGCCTTCGCCGTGGCCCACCAGGCCGCCGCTTGCAGCGGCCGCATCTACGTGACGGGCGGCTCGCTCTTCCGCCGCCTGCTGAGCTACGACCCGCGGCGGGACGAGTGGCTCGAGTGCCCGGGCAGCCGGGGCGCTGGCGGTGGAGGCCGAAGCCGGGCTGGTGGAGGAGGGGGAGGCGGCCGCTCGGCCGACCTGGTGGCCCGTGGCCACTGCCTCTACCGCTTCGAGCTGGACCGCGGCCAGCGGGGCCTCAGCGTGTGCCGCTACAACACGGTGGCCAGGCTGTGGTCCGAATGCACCGCCCTGCAGCCGCTCCCGCCCCAGCCCCAGCTCCTCCTGCCCTTCCGCTGTGCCCTGCTC
Organism: Pristiophorus japonicus; assembly: GCF_044704955.1. Lineage (NCBI taxonomy): Eukaryota > Metazoa > Chordata > Chondrichthyes > Pristiophoridae > Pristiophorus > Pristiophorus japonicus. The sequence continues at coordinate 40,888,091 of NC_091983.1, read as the reverse complement.
GGCCGCACCGTCTACTGTGTCAACCGTGCCTGCACCCTGCGCTTTGTGCTGCCCGAGGATGAGCAGGCAGCCTCGGCTACCACCACCCCACCGGGCGCTTTCCACAGCCTCCCGCTCCAGCCTTGCGCTGAAGCCAAAGGGCTGCTCTTTCCCGTCGTCCTTACCCTCCCCGAAAAACCCCCCAAGAAGCTCTGAGAGCACCACACACACCACCAGGAACCTGCACTCCTACCCCCACCCCCCCCACTCTCTATTTATCTCTCTATTGTGCATTGTGCAAAATGATGACCACACTTCTTTTTTAAAAAACACTAAAGGTACTTCACCGGCTGCAAAGTGCCATGGGATCTTTGTTGGGATCAGCGCTTTATCAAGAAAGACTGGATCAACTGGGCTTGTATTCACTGGAGTTCAGAAGAATGAGAGGGGACCTCATAGAAACGTTTAAAATTCTGATGGATTCGGACAGGTTAGATGCAGGAAGAATGTTCCCAATGTTGGGGAAGTCCAGAACCAGGGGACACAGTCTAAGGATAAGGGGTAAGCCATTTAGGACCGAGATGCGGAGGAACCTCTTCACCCAGAGAGTGGTGAACCTGTGGAATTCGCTACCACAGAAAGTTGTTGAGGCCAATTCACTAAATATATTCAAAAAGGCGTTAGATGTAGTCCTTACTACTAGGGGGATCAAGGGGTATGGCGAGAAAGCAGGAATGGGGTACTGAAGTTGCATGTTCAGCCATGAACTCATTGAATGGCGGTGCAGGCTCGAAGGGCCGAATGGCCTACTCCTGCAACTATTTTCTATCTCTGTTTCTATAAATTGTGGGGTTTTTTTGAATTCGTGAAAAGCGCTGTCAAAATGCAAGTCTTGTCTTTTTATGAACCCACATCCTTCCCTGCCTTCAGAGACAAAGTATGCTGCTACCCACTGAGCCACAACTGACATCTGCAGACCAGAGCCCAAAAGGACATCGGAGGGGATTTTTTTTTTACAACAATCTACCAGCTCACAAGTTAGCAGATTTTAACAGAAAATGCTGGAAATCTCAGCAGCTCAGGCAGCATCTGTGGAAACTTTGCACATATGCTGCCGGACCTGCTGAGATTTCTAGCATTTTCTGTTTTATTTCAGATTTCAGCATCCGCAGTATTTTGCTTTTGCTTTGAGTTCGCAGATTTTTATTGAATTCAAATTTCACAACTTGCCATGCTGTGGTTTGAACTCCCCATACCGCTACCCTACTATGACTACTACTACAAAAAATTCTGCAAAGGTGCAGCTCGATTTAAATCATTGAAAGCCACACTGATACCATGCCCAAGAACTGTTTTATTTTCTTCAGGATTGTTTTAAAAATACAGTAAAACACAACTGTTCTGCCAGCATCTGTAAAGAGATGTGGGGGCTATGATGGTGGAGAGTAGTTTTGGGGCTGCATCTCTGCTGCCGTTTCTGAGTTGATGCACAACAGTTTTGGGCACGGTACCAACCCAAAGGTGGCAGTCTAACTCTGGAGACTATCGAGTGCACTAAAGCCGAGAGGGCCAGGGGTTATATCGTATCTGCTGCCCGTTATACAGCATCTGATTTTCATTGACTTCAATGGAAATGAACATCAGGAGCGATGCAAAGTCAAAATTATCTTCCTAGGTGTGAAATGCCTTGTAGAAAGCTGTGGCACATTGGATACAGAGGAGGTCAGTTAGTATCTGGGGGGAGCGAGAGGAAGTCAGGTGTGATGTAGTGTGGGCACTTAACGCTGGGAATTTCCTCTGAGTTTTCCCAAGTGGCCGCCGTAACTTTAGTGGAAGATTGACAGAAACCAGAAGTTATGGAGGCTGGTTGGGAGAACCCCTCCTGAGGAAATTGCCAGCGTTGGTGTTCACACTACAAATGCTAACCTGACTTTTACCTCAGATGCTAACGGACCTGCTCTGTATTTCAGCATTTTCTATTGAGTATATTTGAGAAGTTGTGGGCTCCCTGGAATTTGCAGTAAAAATGGCCATTCTAGGTTAAGCTATTAAAATATGAACTTGAGATGTTGATAAAACGTACTTGCGATTGGATTGTTAGCATGCCAACATCAATACCTGTTGGTGTTTCTGTGTTGCATTTCTTGACATTTTTCTAACACCTGAATAGATAAGTGTGATTTGCAATGTCAGGGATTTTTTACTGGCTTGTTACTGCTTTATTACTGAGTATTATATCCCTGTGAGCGTTTACTACCGCTCCGTAAAACTGGCAGCGATGACGTGACAATACTTACTGCACTGTGATCATCACATTAACTATACAGAGCGCAAGGCCATTAACCAAAGGACAGACATAAATAAAAGCGATATAAACAGAGTGGGTAGTGAAAGTTAAGGCTGTATCTAAACTTGGTGAAACTTCAGGTGATAAAATAAAATTTAAATAACATTTTCTCTGTGAAATATTCAGTTTATTCTATACACACATAGGTAGTGAATGTATAAAGAACATTCAAACACTATTCCAGGTTTATTTTTAATGGTTTACATCTCACCTGAATCCTTTGATGGGATTATTGCTTTGTAATCCCAAGTAAGTATAGACTGGTACAAATGCAAAATGATTAGTTTGAGCAAATTTCCACACAGGTAATTTTAAATGATATAAAAATAACTCAATTGTGTAGTGCTGTCATTTAGTAGTTATCATAGCCTGTTCTTTCAGGTTTACAAAGCCCCTGAAATTGCACTGAGATACTAGTACTCAAATGCTTATTGTGTTTGTATGAAATCTCTTGCTCTCTTATTTTAGCCAAGGCATTAAGAGATTTGTTAACTCCTCTGCTAAAATGGTGTCAAAGGAAATTTGGGGAAGCATAAACTAGTATCCCATTTCGTAACTTCAGGGACAGCTGGAATAGCAGATGTTTGGCATTGATTACAACATAGCAATCTAACTAGTTCAGCTTAGGTCTACACCTTGTAAACAAATTTGGCTAGTGTACAGTTGAATCCTCACATACCAAGTTTTACTGCCCAATATCTGTTTATATTTACACACTTTTATGTGGGATTGTTATTAAGTTTTTGTTCCAGCACACTGTTTCATTGCAAAGCCTCCCTGATAAAGTGCGACATCCCCACTGACACCTGGGAGTCCCTGGCCATAGACCGCCCTAAGTGGAGGAAGTGCATTCGGGAGGGCGCTGAGCTCCTTGAGTATTGTCACCGAGAGCATGCAGAAATCAAGCGCAGGCAGCGGAAGGAGCGTGCGGCAAACCAGGCTCCCTGCCCACCCTTTCCCTCAACGACTATCTGTCCCACCTGTGACAGAGACTGTGGTTCTCGTATTGGACTGTACAGTCAGCTAAGAACTCATGCTAAGAGTGGAAGCAAGTCTTCCTTGATTCCGAGGGACTGCCTATGATGATGATGAACAGAAATGACAGTGTTTGCTGTGCCATCGATGTACAACAATATTCACACACAAGGGCTAACTTGATATCATCCTTCCCAGGTTCTAGAAGGATAGGCTTTGGACAATTACAGTGTAGATTATACATCCAATATACATTCCATGTAAGTTATCAGTGTTCTAACATATTAGTTTTACCCCATTAGTTATTAAGAATGCGAGGAACCCACTTAATTGCAACTGCTCGGGACAACCTTGCAAATTACGATAAAACAGGAATTTCTATAAAGTATGAGGCAACAAAAGTCGAGACTGATCTGGTGCGTAACAACCTAGATTTTGTACAACATATTACAACAAAAATGAATACAGTACAACACCTTAAAAACTAAAGAAAATTGCTGACATCTCCTGAGTCTTTCAGAGAAGACATTGGCTCGAATAGAGCGTTTCGCAGTGTGACCCGCATTGAAACCAAGTAGTGTAAAACACCCATGGATAAGTTGTATCGGGTTGCTGGTGCTTGTCACCATATTGAGTCCAGCCTGATGTGAAGTGGGGTTTAGAAAGTGCTCTGGCACTTAGATTCCCTGGCCACTTTTTAAATTGCTGCTGTTCTAATACTTTGAGGAAATGGACACCCCTGCTCTGCTCCATCCCCCGTCCTGAAACCTCTGTGGCTGCTTGCTTCCATAATTGGCAGAACTCTCCTGTTGTGGGAAGAGTGTAGTTCATAGTCCTTGGGTTTTGCCAGCTGTATTTTGCACCCCACAATTACCAGTCCCAGACTGGCACTACAATAAAACTGTAGCCTAAAACAGTTTACTTGTAACTGCTGCCCTGAATCTTGGAGTGAAATAATCTCTTAAAACCAATACACACTTGCATACTCTATCAAATTTTACTGAGACTATCACTGATTTAAAAAAAAAATCATTTTACTGGAATGAATAGCTACTGAAATAGTTGCTCAAAAATATAGTCCGATCAGGAATATACTTTACTGAGGTTGTCTCCAGGATAACAATCATTAAGCTTTTACTAGAGTAGAATAATTGTAATGTGAACTGAGTTTATGTGGACACAGTATCTGTTCCAAGGGTTTAAAAGCTATTTTCCCATGCTAGTTCTTTTTCAAAAGTGCTGATTATTTGGTTAGAAGGGTAGGTTTCTATTGCAGTGATTGTGTTATATGAATGTTTCTTTCAATATTATGGGGGAGGTTTTCTGTATACACCCATTTTTTATAAACAGTTTTCTCTGTGTAAACCCATTTTTTAAACAACCACCACACTGTAAAATGTTAATAATAGAACGGAATTCCATTAAGAACGACTCACTAGTCCTGTATTGGCAAAACCAAGATAGCATCCATAAAACCAGCTCTGGAGACCAGACAGATGCTTATGTAAACTGTAAAAGTCACAGTTTAATCTCCTGGCAAATACTCCAAACATTAAAAGGTTTGTTCACGATATCCCTTTTATATTGATAGTCCTGTTAAAGATCCAGGAGGAGAATTGATGCTATGTTTTGCAGATGTTAACAGCAGCTTTTAGATTATTGGACGAAGATCGTCTTTTTCTTTCTCTTGATGTAAAGTCTTTTTAAAACAATATTTCTTGCCTTTATAGGTCCCTGTCACCATGTGACCATGAGACTAGGCAGCTAGTCTGATTATAGCGATCCATGAGTGCTGCTATTGAGCTAGGCACGAGGAGGTGCCCAGGATAACTTGGGGTGAAACAAGGACTTTTCCCCTTCCATCCTTATAGTGAAGCACTTACCCCTCCCCACTACCCAAGCCCCTCAACATAGCATGACTAAAAACAGGGATTTAGCATGTATGGGGTATAGTGAGCTTTAATCTGTTCTGCCACAGTCAATGGGGGAAATGCTAAGATGTTATTCTAGTATGTAAAGGTAGTTATGAAAATTTGGATTGTATTCAGGAATTCACCAGATCAAAATATTTGAAGGCTTATTGCCCCTGGGCTTAATTTGATTGTGAAAGAGCTGCTCATCATTTGTTACTGCCCATCCTAATTCCATCCAGTGTACAACACTATTGATTGATTTTCTCCACAGTTAGCACCAATAACTCACTTTTGTAGCGCCTTTAACATAATAGAATTTCTCAATGCTTCACAGAAGCAAAATGCACGGGAAATCAGACAGTAATGAGAGGAGGATTAAGGTTGGTGACTGAAGGCATGATCAGAGAGGTAGATTTTGATGAGACTTTTGAAGGATAGGAGAGAGATAACAAAATGGAGGGATTTAGGAGAGGTTCCCAGAGTGTGGGACAGAGTGTGGGACTGAAGTCACCACTGCTGAAAGTAGAGTTGAGGGAGGGTGTTCTTTCATAAACATTACACTACGGTTTAAGCATTGTTCAATGTCACATTGTTCATGATAATACGAGCTATCGTAATGTAGCAGAGGTCCAGATGCACAACCAGCAGCAGTCTAACAACCATTGGTTTCACTGGGACACGTCTTGTATTCTTTGGGGTTTTCTATCAGTTTACAATGGTCTCTTGTTATAATCTTTTAGGTCCAATTATGTAAATGTGTTTTGCTGAACTACTTGCTTTACAGACCAAACATGCGGCATAGAATCTAAAATAAACAGACACTTAAATTGAACCTTTTTACTGGTCAAAATTCATATTTTGATACTTAGAATTATTTTCACAATTAGAGAGAAACATCTAATGATATTGTTCCATCACATTAAATCCCATAAAGCTGAAAACTAATTGCCCCTAACATTACAATATTTTATTTTGATCTATCTTTAATCACATTGATTAATGTTTTTAAATCCAATGTCAAAATATCTTGACAATATATTCCAATGGTTTAGGTCATTGTATTGCCAAACACACATGAAACAGCCGGTGCTGCTCTTTACAATACAGTGTTCATTCAATGGAACCATGGTCCGGAGTATGTCACTGGCGTGCATGTGGGATTGACATAAATCAGTTGAATGTCCTTTTTGTCTAGTCTAGTGACTTAAAAATAGAACGTTCATTGCTGCTAAATAGTGGTGTGCATTCAAAAGCAACATCAATGTACTTCTGATCCAAGTGATTCCTTATTTAAACCCAAACATGTTATCAACTAGAATCCTGCCCTGTGTGCTGATGTCGAAGTACAGTTAACCATTAGTCGCTGAACCATAGCTGTTGGAGTAAGAGATAGGGCTGTGAAATTTCTGTTATACCAGTACATTCGCACCAAGACTTGCTGTGCTCCCCATCAACTACCAACGTCAAATTTAAATGGTGATGTATATGTTCTCATTATAATTGTCTCCAATACCTGTTTGTTATGCCATGTATTATTTTTTTTTTTAAAAGGCCTTACCAGCACCCATTTTATCTCATTTGTTTGGTGCAGATGTACCCCCTCTGGTTATAAATGGTTTGATTCAAAGGAACACTTTTTTGTTTGTTCCACTGTAATGCGCTTGTTGATTCTATTGCATTCCAGCTTGTTTATCTTGTTCTCATACCTAAGATGACCTGAACATGTTTTAGGCTGTACAGTTCATATATAGTTTTCAAAGTCAAATTCTGTCACGCCTGATGTACTCAGTTCCTAGTCATTCACAATCTGTGTTTCTAACTGAACCACTTGAATAATTAATGTAAATGAGCTATTGATCCAAATAAGTTAATAGCTAGCCGAATGTCATTGCCCTTATTAGATAGAAAAGCTAATTCTGGTCCTACTCCAAATCCAAGCTAGTCTTTGTGAGCCGGTGTAAGTAGGAGGGCTGCAAGTGCTGACACGCTATGCTATAAACAATAGGTGAGGCCCTTACCAGGGTTAATGTCCTTTGTAGGGCAGTAAACCCTTGGCAGTGTGATGCAAGGCAATAATTCAACTAACTGGATGGTTGTAATAAATGAACTGAGTGAAATCCTCCCCAGTTTTGGAGATTTCATTGATACTAGCATCTCCAAAGCATGGTCTGTGTCTGTTGGATTTAGCAGTCTTAAGTTGGTAATCATTGCAATGTCATATTGTATATACAGTACTGTACATTATGTTTTTTATAGATGTTATACGTACAAGCTCTTGAACCCTATAATAGATAAAACTCGATGCCAAGTGGAAGAGGTAGTGCTCAGAGTCTGTGCGTATGATAACGGAATTGAAACGGTTGTTTGGGACCGTTACTATATTTGTGACTCAATGATTCCAGCTCGTATATTGTATGTGGAAATGCAGCATGTTTGTCTATTGCACTCTCAGTGCAACCAATGCATGTGGTGCCATGTATTCACGTGTCAATCTCCTAAAGGCCTCGGCATGTAAATAACGAGGCAACTATAAGACATTAGCAGTAAGTGTTCACGTTGTTCAATTGCATTGTGGGGTGTGCTTCTGGCCACACTTTAATAAATAACTGCTAAAATATTTTCAGTTATTTTCAGACTTTTTTAAATGATAGATTGGAAACATTTTTATGATATTTTTGATGATCAAACTGTTATTCGTTATCTGTAATAAAGCCACTCGAACTGCAAGAGGAAGATGATCTTGTGAAGATAGAAACTTTTAAGAGTCTGCTTTATGATTTATGGCACAGCTACAATGATCATTATTAAGCACTGGAATGAGTAATTGGAGGACATAAAAAATCTGATTCATCTCGACTCAACTTCCTAAGTACTTGACTCTTCTGAACCAGGCTAATGCTGTTCATTTTCATACAACACAGTCAGATAAAGGCTAATGCACTAGCCTGTGGAGAACATGACTGCATAACAACTGACATTGTTTCAAACAAGGATTATTAGTGATGATAAATCATTCTTTGATTTATGTAAACACCGCACATTTTAATGCAGAATTCTCTTTCCAGTGTTCCCCACCAAAAGTGTAAAATTATTAAATAAGAGAAAGTTAATGATTCATACTGTGTATTGAACGTAATTGAAGATGTTTACAGTGGTAACTCCTCGAACTGTTGGCATTCTTTCTACTCTTATATAAAGGACCGTGTGGCACTTTGATAGACTGTGCTTGGATCACTTGTAAATAATCTATGACATGATGGGAGTTGCTGACTTTACCACCTTGTGAGAAGAGCGAATGTTATCCACTGCGGAGCTAAAAGCATTTTTCTTACTTGTTTATTGATGTATTTATTAACATTTCATTTATGGACATTGTAAAGTTTCAGTGAAAATGTAAAACTTTAATACAGACCAATGCAATCTAACAGCAGTGATGTAATAAAGAGCTTAAATGCTTGCGCCAATTTTTAAACAAGTTTGATGTGTGTATTCTATGGATTCAGGTTTGACTAGATATGAGAGATCCACACAATTAATGAGCCTATGACACTTTCTAGTCTTTGTCTCCAAGTAGTAACAGAAAGCCTCAATTTCTAATTCAAACTTATATGTTGTCACCATAGTCATTCTTTTTATACAGTGGAGTAAGAAAGAAAGACTTAAGGGGAAAAAGTCATTATCGCCCACTTTGGGGGTTGTAACTTTTGAGAGGCGGGAAACAGCGGCAGGTGCTAAAGTTTCTCCCTCTCAAAAAATTCGGTTTAGCGCTCCCGAAAGGAAGTGGAGCACTAAATCAAGCACTGCACTTCCTTCTTGGAGTGCTAATGGGGCGGATGCCTCAGCAGTGCTGCACACTGGGCCATGCAGCGCTACTGCATCAAGGGAAGGGCCCACGCTGCAGACTCTGCAATAGGGAAAAGGATCCACCTGGACACCTAGGGAGTAGGGGTGCCACGCGCTCAGTCTGGCGCTCAAGCAGAGGGCTGAGCAATTGTGGCCAGGGCTCCGTGAAGGAAATGGAGCAGCACCACAAAAAGCAAGGTAAGCTTTATTTTTACTCACCTCGCCTTTAATTATTGTCCTGGTAGCAGACAGCTGCCCGATCGATGCTTCCTGCAGCCGTTGGTGTTTTTGCCTGCGGCAGGGGGCGAAAGTGAATTTCAGGGTTGGGGCGATGCACGCAGCGATGATGGCATGATCTCTGGGCGCAGGAGATCGGGCACAAAGCCGCTACTCCACTGCCAAACTCTCGCCCAATAGTGTCAAAGTGGTGATAGCCTGTGTTACAACCCGATTTTTTATTTTCATTTCACTTTATCTAGTGCCTCATTAAATCACTGGAATATCTCAAAATGCTCCACAAACAATGAATTACTTTGAAATGCACCAACTGTTATCATATAAACAAACACACCAGCCCTGTGTAAGATCCCATAAACAGCAATTAGTAACCAGTTAATTTGCTTTTAAATGGTGTTGGTTAAGTGAGGAATGTTGGCCAGGACAAGGGAACTCCTTGCTTTTCAAATAATGCTGTGTTACCTAGATAGAAAGCTAGTTAGACAGACGGGACCTCAGTATTGTGTCTCAAGCTAAGTCATCATCATCATCATAGGTGGTCCCTCAAATGAGGATGACTTGCTTCCACAAGAGTTCACAGATGTTTCAGTCTTGAACTCCAATTGAGGGGGTGGAAGATGCCTGTGTGTGGATTTTTTTTAATGTGTGGTGACCGTTGCACATCAGCCACCACACAGGCTCGACAGAGCTAGGCCTTTATCGAGTGGCAAGGGTTGAACCAGGACGACTGGAGACCTGCTCTGCTGCACGGACCTAGTGCGCACACATATCGCAATGTGGGAAGGCCCGTGCTCCCTCTGGGCCCTTGGCTCTTCTGGGCCCCATACCCTCATTCGCCCCACTTTCGCCCATGATGTCCCAGGACCCGGCACTCCAGCTCGATTTATAGCCCCAATGTGCGGTGATGTTCTCACACAGGTCGGGGCGGCCCACTCAACTAAGTAACAACTGAAACACAACAGTAAGTCAACATCAAAAATGTGTCCTGAGTAGCAAGCAGTAACGCTTTTTAATAATGTTTATTAAAAGTAAGGTTCTGACAGCTACATCAAGCAATTTTAAATGGTGCAATCATTCTGTGCATCTCATTACTGCAGAGTAGGTTCCCTGGTATAATTACAAGCTGAATCAACGTTCGTTTGGAATTTTATGCTGGGTGAGACACAATCTGGAGGAAGTAGTTTTCTGATACTGCAGCTTCACAACTAGCTTGAAGCAATATTTTTTTTTAAATTTAAGTTTAAAACAAATTACAGCAGTCAATCCATTTAATTAGCTTTAAGCTTGGCTCTTGGAAATTTCACTGGCAGTCAAGCACCCGAGCAGAGTTTTGCCTCGCTCATACAAAGAGTTCTGCGAACAGGCAGAATAACTCTAGAAACATAGAAAATAGGTGCAGGAGTAGGCCATTCGGCCCTTCGAGCCTGCACCACCATTCGATAAGATCATGGCTGATCATTCCCTCAGTACCCCTTTTCGGCTTTCCATACCCCTTGATCCCTTTAGCTGTAAGAGCCATATCTAACTCCCTCCTGAATATATCCAATGAACTGGCATCAACAACTCTCTGCGGCAGGGAATTCCACAGGTTAACAACTCTCTGAGTTAAGAAGTTTCTCTTCATCTCAGTCCTAAATGGCCTACCCCTTATCCTAAGACCATGTCCCCTGGTTCTGGACTTCCCCAACATCGGGAACATTCTTCCCGCATCTAACCTGTCCCGTCTCATCAGAATCTTATATGTTTCTATGAGATCCCCTCTAATCCTTCTAAACTCCAATGTTTAAAGGCTCAGTTGATCCAGTCTCTCCTCATATGTCAGTCCTGCCATCCCGGAAATCAATCTGGTGAACCTTCGCTGCACTCCCTCAAGAGCAAGAACGTCCTTCCTCAGATTAGGAGACCAAAACTGAACACAATATTCCAGCTGAGGCCTCACCAAGGCCCTGTACAACTGCACTAAGACCTCCCTGCTACTATACTCAAATCCCCTAGCTATGAAGGCCAACATACCATTTGCCTTCTTCACCGCCTGCTGTACCTGCATGCCAACTTCACAAAGACTGATGAACCATGACACCCAGGTCTCGTTGCACCTTCCCTTTTCCTTGGGGAAGAGTGACCATAATATGGTAGAATTCTTCATTAAGATGGAGAGTGACGCAGTTAATTCAGAGACTAGGGTCCTGAACTTAAAGAAGGGAAACTTCGATGGTATGAGACGTGGTTTGGCTAGGTTAGAATGGCAAATGATACTTAAAGGGTTGACGGTGGATAGGCAATGGCAGACATTTAAAGATCACATGGATGAATTACAACTATTGTACATCCTGTCTGGCGTAAAAATAAAATGGGAAAGGTGGCTCGACCGTGGCTAACAAGGGAAATTAAGGATAGTGTTAAATCCAAGGAAGAGGCATGTAAATTGGCCAGAAAAAGCAGCAAACCTGAGGACTGGGAGCTATTTATAATTTAGCAGAGGAGGACTAAGGGTTTAATTTGGAGGGGGAAAATAGAATATGAGAGTAAGCTTGCGGGGAACATAAAAACTGACTGCAAAAGTTTCTATAGATATGTGAAGAGAAAAAGATTAGTGAAGACTAAGGTAGGCACCTTGCAGTCAGAATCAGGTGAATTCATAAAGGGGAACAAGGAAATGCAGACCAATTGAACAAATACTTTGGTTCTGTCTTCACTAAGGAAGACGCGAATAACCACCAGAAAATACTAGGGAACCGAGGGAAATCCTTATTAGTCAAGAAATGGTGTTAGGGAAACTGATGGGACTGAAGGCCGATAAATCCCCAGGGCCTGATAGTCTGCATCCCAGAGTACTTAAGGAAGTGGCCCTCGAAATATTAGATGCATTGGTGGTCATTTTCCAAAATTCCATGGACTCTGGATCAGTACCTATGGATTGGAGGGTAGCTAATGTAACCCCACTTTTTAAAAAAAGGAGGGAGAGAGAAAACAGGGAATTATAGACCGGTTAGCCTGACATCGGTGGTGGGGAAAATGCTGGAATCAATTATTAAAGATGTAATAGCAGTGCATTTGGAAAGCAGTGACAGGATCGTTCCAAGTCAGCATGGATTTATGAAAGGGAAATCATGCTTGACAAATCTTCTCGAATTTTTTGAGGATGTAACTAGTAGAGTGGATAAGGGAAAAACAGTGGATGTGATGTATTTGGACTTTCAAAAGGCTTTTGACAAGGTCCCACACAAGAGATTAACGTGCAAAATTAAGGCACATGGTATTGGGGGTAATTTATTGACGTGGATAGAGAACTGGTTGGCAGACAGAAAGCAAAGAGTGGGAATAAATGGGTCCTTTTCAGAATGGCAGGCTGTGACTAATATAGAAAATAGGTGCAGGAGTAGGCTATTCGGCTCTTCGAGCCTGCATCACCATTCGATAAGACCATGGCTGATCATTCCCTCAGTACCCCATTTGTCTTATAATACTCTGAAATTACTTGTGACGTTTACACATTAAAGGCGTTATATAAATACAAGTTTTTGTTGTTGCCGATTCCCTTGATTTGACCTTTTATGGTATTCCATATAATGTACAGCACATTAGGTACAGGCCATTCGGTCCAACGGATCCATGTCGGGGTTTAAACTTCACACGACCCTCCTCCCACCCTATCAACATATCCTCCTATTCCTCTATAGTGAGGAGTTCCACAGTCACTGGTTGCCTTCTGGTGCCCATCCAAAGGTGTGAGGGTATAGAGTAATTGTTGGCAGCCTATTCAACCATGGGGGCATCACAGTTGAAGAAATGTCCTTTTGCAGACTTGGTCTTAGCTGCTGGGGTGAGTGGACAGTGATCATTAGCAGGAGCCAAGAGCACTGAGGTTAACTGCAGTCTCCCCAACTACAGCCCAGGCTGGGATCAGCTGACAACCCCCACAGTAAGCAGCGGGAATGTACAACCGATCCTGGTCTGCACTGGGGAGCAAGAGAGGTCAAAGGTCAGCACAGAATGTCATCAATCTTTACCCCCAGCAACCCACACTCAGGAGAACCAAGTTGGAGTGCCGCAAGGTTCAGTGCTGGGACTCCAGCTATTTACAATATACATTAATGATTTAGATGAAGGAATTGAATGTAATATCTCCAAGTTTGCAGATGACACTAAGCCGGGTGGTGGTGTGAGCTGTGAGGAGGACGCTAAGAGATTGCAGGTGACTTGGACAGGGTAGGTGAGTGGGCAAATGCAGTATAATGTAGATAAATGTGAGGTTATCCACTTTTGGTGGCAAAAACAGGGAGACAGATTATTATCTGAATGGTGACAGATTAGTAAAAGGGGAGGTGCAAAGAGACCTGGGTGTCATGGTACATCAGTCACTGAAGGTGGGCATGCAGGTACAGCAGGCAGTAAAGAAAGCAAATTGCATGCTGGACTTCATAGTGAGAGGATTTGAGTTTAGGAGCAGGGAGGTCTTACTGCAGTTGTACAGGGCCTTGGTGAGACCACATCTTGAGTACTGTGTGCAGTTTTCGTCTCCTAATCTGAGGAAGGATGTGCTTGCTATTGAGGGAGTGCAGCGAAGGTTCACCAGACTAATTCCCGGGATGGCAGGACTGACATATGAAGAAAGAATGAATCAGCTAGGCTTATACTCACTGGAATTTAGAAGAATGAGAAGAGATCTCATAGAAACATATAAAATTATGCCGGGACTGGACAGGTTAGATGCAGGAAGAATGTTCCCAATGTTGAGGAAGTCCAGAATCAGAGGTCACAGTCTAAGGTAAGCCATATAGGACCGAGATGAGGAGAAACCAGAGAGTGGTGAAGCTGTTAATTCTCTACCACAGAAGGTTATGGAGTTCAGTTCATTGGATGTATTCAAAAGGGAGTTAGATGTGGCCCTTGCAGCTAAGGGGATGAGGGGATATGGAGAGAAAGCGGGAGTGGGGTATTGAAGTTGCATGATCAGCCATGATCATATTGAATGGCGGTGCAGGCTTGAAGGGCTGAATGGCCTAATGCATCTATTTTCTATGTTTTTTATGTTTCTATCCCAAAAGTTAGACCTGAAAATATGCCCAATCCCACTCACATTCTGGCGATGTCAAGTTATGCTCAGATTTCCTGTGAATCAGATTAGAAAAGCTTGAAAGTAAAATGGACATAAATAAGTAGAAACATTTGGGGCCCAAGGAACAATGAACTCACACCATATATTTTCTTCTTTAAGTATGAAAATTAACGTTTCAAATAACGGGCCCAAGTTTCCACCGATCCTTAGAACGACGCACCTCCGTGAGGTCCGCTGATTTTCTCGAACAAAAAGCAGGCCTAATCCTTACTGTGGTATTCTCCACACTGATCAGGCCTCCGTGGTATTGTATCCCTAACACAGATGAGGCTGCACACAGGGAGATTAAAGTAACAGTGACCTCAGTCTTTAGTAAGACATTCCAGAGTGAGGAACAGGCCTTAGGGGCCGGCTTATATACAGTGCTCCCAAGGGATGTTGGGACTTCAGGGGATGAGCTCCCTGGTGGTAAAACATGGGAGTGCATGCTTTACAGATATACAACATCACTCCCCCCCCAAAGTCAAAGTGAAAACTATTTACAAGGTGAGGCGGTCAGGAGCCTTTCTTTCCCTGGTGGACCGCCTCGGTACAAATGTCTGTTCTGGTGTGTTGGCTGTGCCCTCGCTGGGCTGGCGTGTGTTGGCCCTGCAGGGCTGCTAGGTGAGCTTGGCCTTGCTGGGTTGTTGGGTGTGATGGGTTCAATTTCCTGGTCCGGCGTGGTGTCGTTGATCCTTTGGGTGTGTGTTGTGGGCTCGAAAAAGGTGGTGTCTGCTGTGGGTTGTTCAGGGCAGTCTGTGAACCGTTTGGTCCAGGTGTTTTCTGCAAATTTGTCCATTGTCGAGTTTGACCACAAACACCCTACTCCCTTCTTTAGCTATCACCGTGCCCGCGATCCACTTGGGACCATGTCCATAGTTTAGCACATACACAGGGTCATTCAGATCAATTTCCCGTGACACAGTGGCGTGACCATAGTTTACATTTTGTTGTTGCCGCCTGCTCTCTGCCTGATCATGCAGGTTGGGGTGAACCAGCGAGAGTCTGGTTTTAAGTGTCCTTTTCATGAGTAGTTCAGCCAGGGGCACCCCTGTGAGCGAATGGGATCTCGTGCGGTCGCTGAGCAGTACTCGGGACAGGTGGGTTTGGAGTGAGCCTTCTGTGACTCGTTTAAGGCTCTGTTTGATGGTTTGTACTGCCCGCTCTGCCTGCCCATTGGAGGCTGGTTTAAACAGGGCCGAGGTGACATGTTTGATCCCATTGCGGGTCATGAATTCTTTAAATTCGGCACTGGTGAAACATGGCCCGTTGTCACTGACCAGTATGTCAGGCAGGCCATGGGTTGCAAACATGGCCCTCAGGCTTTCAATGGTGGCGGTGGCAGTGCTTCCCGACATTATTTCACATTCAATCCATTTTGAAAAAGCATCCACCACCAGCAGGAACATTTTACCGAGAAACGGGCCCGCATAGTAAACATGGATCCTGGACCATGGTCTGGAGGGCCAGGACCACAAACTTAATGTGCCTCTCTGGGCGCGTTGCTCAACTGAGAACATACGCTGCATTGCCGTATACAGGACTCTAAGTCAGAGTCGATACCGGGCCACCACACGTGGGATCTGGCTATCGCTTTCATCATTACTATACCCTGGTGTGTGCTGTGGATATCCGAGATGAACATCTCGCTGCCCTTTTTGGGTAGCGCTACGCGGTTACCTCACAACAGGCAGTCTGCCTGAATAGACAGCTCGTCCTTTCGTCGCTGGAACGGCTTGATTGGCTCTTGCATTTCAACGGGGATGCTGGCCCAGCTCCCATGCAGTACACAGTTTTTTACTAGGGGCAGCAGAGGATCTTGGCTGGTCCAAGTCCTAATCTGGCAGGCCGTGACAGGTGATTTATCATTCTCAAACGCTTCCATGAATGACCATCAAGTCTGCGGGCTGCGTCACCATCAACAAGTTTGCAGGCTGCGCCATTTCCACCCCCGTGGTGGGCAATGGTAGCCGACTGAGAGCATCCGCACAGTTCTCGGTGCCTGGCCTGTGGCGGATGGTATAGTTATACACTGATAGCGCGAGTGCCCACCTTTGTATGCAGGCTGAGGCATTAGTATTTATCTCCTTATTTTCAGCGAACAGGGATGTGAGGGGCCTGTGATCAGTTTCCAGCTCAAATTTGAGGCCAAACAGATACTGATGCATTTTCTTTACCCCGAACACACACACACGAATGCTTCTTTCTCAATCATGCTGTAGGCCCTCTTGGCCTGAGACAAGCTCCTGGAAGCATAGGCGACAGGTTGCAATTTCTCCGCAATGTCAGCTTGTTGTTATACACACCCGACTCCGTACGACGATGCGTCACATGCTAGCATAAGTCTTTTACACGGGTTATACAATACAAGCAGCTTGTTGGAGAATAAAATGTTTCTGGCTTTCTCAAAAGCAATTACTTGTTTTTTTCCCCATACCCAGTTCTCACCTTTGCGCAATAACACATGTAGGGGCTCTAAAAGGGTGCTTAACCCCGGTAGGAAGTTACCAAAATAGTTGAGGAGTCCCAGGAACGACCGCAGCTCTGTGACGTTCTGTGGCCTGGCCACGTTCCTGATAGCCTCAGTCTTGGCGTCTGTGGGCCGAATGCCATCCGTCGTGATCTTTCTCCCCAAAAACTCCACTTCTGCTGCCATGAAGATGCATTTCGACCTCTTCAGCCGCACCCCAATGCAATCCAGTCACTGGAGGACCTCCTGCAGGTTTTGTAGGTGCTCGGCGGTGTCCCGATCCGTGACCAATATGTCGTCCTGAAAGACCACCGTGTGTGGTATCGACTTGAGTAGGCTCTCCATGTTTCTCTGGAAGATCGCTGCAGCCGACCGAATTCCAAACGGGCATCTGTTGTAGATGAACAGTCCCTTGTGCGTGTTGATGCAGGTGAGGCCCTTCAAAGACTCCTGCAACTCCTGCGTCATGTATGCCGAAGTCAGGTCGAGCTTGGTGAATGTCTTGCCTCCTGCTAGCGTTGCAAATAGGTCGTCTGCCTTAGGTAGCGGGTATTGGTCCTGTAGCGAGAAACAATTAATAGTTACTTTATAATCGCCACAAATCCTGACCATGCCATCAATTTTGAGTACTGGAACAATCGGGCTGGTCCACTTGCTGAATTCCACTGGGGAGATGATGCCCTCGCATTGCAGCCTATCCAGCTCGATTTCCACTCTCTCCCTCATCATGTGAGGTACCGCTCACGCCGTGTGGTGAATGGGCTGTGCCTCTGGGACCAAGTGGATCTGCACCTTCGCGCCGGAAAAGTTTCCAATGCCTGGCTCAAAAAGGGAAGGAAATTTGTTAAGAACCTGGGTACATGAGGCCTCATCGACATGTGATAGCGCTCGGATGTCATCCCAGTTCCAGCGGATTTTGCCCAGCCAGCTCCTTCCAAGCAGTGTGGGGCCATCGCCCGGGACAATCCAGAGTTGCAGTTCATGCACCGTGCCCTCGTAGGTGATCTTGACCATGGCGCTGCCCAGGACAGTGATAAGCTCTTTGGTGTACGTTCTCAGTTTTGTGTGAATGGGGCTCAGGGCTGGACTGAATGCCTTGTTGCACCACAATCTCTCAAACATCTTTTTACTCATGATGGATTGGCTAACGCCAGTGTCCAGTTCCATAGCTATAGGTAAGCCATTCAATTTTACATTTAGCATTATATGTGGACATTTCGTCGAAAATGTGTGCACCCCGTGTACTTCAGCATCTGCCTCCTCTCTCTGAGGCTCGAAATTGCTTTGATCCACCATGGACCGATCTTCCTCTGCCACGTGGTGGTTAGCAGGTTTTGCAGAACTTGCAGCTCGTTTGCAAGCTCATTGGAGGTGCCCCATTGTTCCACAGCTCTTGCAACCATACCCTTTGAAGCAGCATGAATAGGCTGAATGGAAGCCTCCACAACGCCAATAAGGTGTGAATTGCCTTACATTCATCCTTTGTTAGGGACTCTGAGTCATCTGGGACACCTGAGGCCTGCTGGCAGTTGCAGACTCGTGGGTTCTGCCCTGTACATTTCTGCTCGCAAACACAGTTCCAGTTCATTTATGAACATTGCTAGCACTTGTGTGCCGAGAGATTTGTTTGATGTTATCACTGGTGGACATAAACGCCTGTGCTATCGCAATGGCCTTACTGAGGGTCGGTGTCTCTACAGTCGAAAGTTTTTGTAGGATGGTCTCATGGCCAATGCCCAGTACAAAAAAGTCTCTGAGCATTTGCTCCAGGTAGCCATCAAACTCACATTGTCCTGCAAGTCGCCTTAGCTCGGCGACGTAGCTCGCCACTTCCTGACCTACAGATCGCTGGCACGTGTAGAACCGATATCTCGCCATCAGCACGCTCTCCCTCAGGTTAAGATGCTTCCGAACCAGTGTACACAGCTCCTCATACGACTTATCTGTGGGTTTCACCGGAGCCAGAAGATTCTTCATGAGGCTGTAGGTCGGTGCCCCGCAAACTGTGAGGAGGACCGCTCTACTTTTTGCAGCACTTCCTTCTCCGTCCAGCTCGTTGGTTACAAAGTACTGGTCTAGCCGTTCGACATCGGCTTCCCAGTCCTCACCCTCCGAGAACTTCTCCAGGATGCCCACAGTTTTCTGCATCTTGGCGTTGGATTCGTATTCTCGTCGCCAGTCATTGTGTTCCTAACGCAGATGAGGCTGCACACAGGGAGATTAAAGTAACAGTGACCTCAGTCTTTAATAAGACACTCCAGAGTGAGGAACAGGCCTTAGGGGCCGGCTTGTATACAGTGCTCGCAAGGGATGCTGGGATCCCTTGGGACTTTAGAGGATGAACTCTGGTGGCGGAACATGGGAATGCATGCTTTACAGAAACACACATTTGGCAGTCGGTGCAACGCAGCAGAGCCAGCAGGGGGGCGGAGCTACAGCCCTGCGCCGAAAAGAGTGCCGGCAGCTGCATGCGTGCGCAGTATATCCTGGCCCTCCCAGCGCGTCCTGGCTCTGGGCGACCCTATCTCTGGCCTAGAGGATGACACGATGTTCGCCGCCCCTATCCCGGGCCGAGTGGCCTGCCGCACTTCCCGTGCTCACACCAGTTCATTGTTGTAGCCTCTCGCACCACCATTGCCTGCATCCTCGGCCAGTGATGCCCCTTCCGTTCAGCTGGCAGAGTGTGTGCGCAGTGTGTGCTGAGGGAGTCCGGGGGAGCAGGACCTGGAGGAACCCGAGGTGGCGTGGCTCGAGTCCGGGCCACCAGATCAGCACCAAGAGTCATACAGCACGTTTGTGGCGGAATTCTTCGAGTTACTGGGGGTGGGGGGGATGAAGCTACTGGTTTGTGTCACTGGATCACATCTATGTCAAGAAATTTCAAAGCATTAATGCCTAAAGACAATATCCCTTTTGGACTTTATATATCGAGTTCAAGACTCAATCCACTCTGAGGGCTACAAGAAACAGGTTAGTGCGGGATGACTTTTGATCGGGGGGGTGGGGTGGGGACAGGGGGGAAGAGTTTTGATGGGGGGTGGGGGGAAGGAGGAGAGTTTCTTTAAATGATTTAGAAAAATAACAAGCTGCTCAAATTAGAAAAGTTGTCCCTAGATTGTCTGCTGATAAGAAAAGTAAGAAAGGCAGTCAGCACCATCAAAATTCAACTTCTGATATAAATGATATTAAAAAGTGTATATTTTATGAAGCTTTATATAGTGGAATGTGTAAATTATGCAAAAGTTACAGTACAAGATCTGTATTAGTTGTTGTGAAGGTGTTTAGTGCTTTGCAAGGCCCTCTAACTGAGGGCGGGACTAGTTTTGTGGGCAGGGATATATAGACGAACATAAATGATTGAGACGATTAAGCCATAAATGAATTATGTCCGTAATTCACGCCCAAAATTCCGTGATAGTGCAGTGCATGTGTCTCTGGACGCAAATACGCAGGACATTCCAGACCATAAAATAGTTCTGTTTCAGTATGCTGATGTTTCAGTGAGTGAATGTATCACCCACTGTGAACTGAACCATGCAGACCATGAAACTCCTAAATTCAATCCCTCATTGGTGTTAAGTTAGCTCACCTCAGTTAGAGTGGCAATGTGGTTGCTACAATTGGCCTCAATGTATCTGGGCTAGAGAATAAAACATCCTCATTGATATCAGTGCCTCCTGCTGTAAGGTGTGGACATCTGGTGAGGATAAAAGCAGATTTAACCTTGATGCTTGTCGTGGCCCAATAGGCTGCTGATTCTTACTGTCTAAGTTCACAGGTGAAGCGAGACCACTTGGGCAAAGTAGCGGAGGGCTGCTCGTGCCCATAGAATGATACTTTAGTGCAAATCTTCACCTTCAAGAAAGGAAAGGGGAAGCAATTGTGTGCAAAATTCTATTGAAACAATAAATGTTGTTGACAAGATTGGTGGGTACTGATTGGAAGGATTACTGAGCTCAGTGTTCGGTTGAGTACAGTGCACAATCAGTAGTAAATTGACTGTGTTTATGGCGATAGAGCAGGTGGTACAAAACTGCGTTCCCGGTGAGGAGCCTCATCCGACAGGAATATGTATCAAAAGATTGCGGGCAGACTCCCCACGATTCTTCATCCACTAATTTTAATGATGTTTCCATAAATGCTACTTTAGCCCTCTCCCAATCAGGCTTGATAACTCTTTTAAACCTATGGTCTTTAATGTAGCATCAGCGTTTACTATTTCAATAAAAAATGAACACAACAAAGAAAAAGGGTGTTAATCATAATTATTTATCATTGTTTTTTTGTGACAGAGAATGATTCTTAAGATGTTTCCAGGTAATGGCCATAAATCATTAACATCCTTGTGTTTAAAAAAAAAAATCATAATCAACTAAAGGGACATTCAAAGACCATTAGACCCAAGCCACCTGACATTTTTGATAGATCAACCCTTCCTATCTGCATTGTCACTATATCTCTCAATCCTTTCTTCCAAATGAGAGGGCTGTCTTATGATGAGAGATTCTGCAGAATGGGCCTGAGCTCTCTGGAGTTTAAAAGAATGAGAGGTGATTTCATTGAAACATACAAGATTCTGAAGTGGATTGGTAGGGTAGATGCTGAGAAGTTGTTTCCCCTGGCTGGAGTGTCCAAAAATAGGGGGCACAGTCTCAGAATAAGAATGAGATGAGGAGGAATTTCTTCACTCAGAGGGTTGTGAATCTTCAGAATTTTCTGCTCCAGAGCGCTGTGGATGCTGAGTCTTTAAGTATATTCAAGGCTGAAATAGATAGATTTTTGGACTCTAGGGGAATCAAGGGATATGGAGATCGGGCGGGAAAGTGGAGTTGAGGTCGATGATCAGCCATTATCTTATTGAATGGCGGAGCAGGCTCGAGGGGCAGTATGGCCTACTCCTGCTCCTATTTTTTATACATAAGAACATAAGAAATAGAAACAGGAGTAGTCCATGTGGCCCCTCGAGCCTGCTCCGCCATTCAATAAGATCATGACTGTTCTGATCATGGACTCATCTCCACTTCCCTGCCCGCTCCCCATGACCCCTTATCCCCTTATTGTTTAAGACACTGTCTACTTCTGTCTTAAGTTTATTCAATGTCCCAGTTTCCACAGCTCTCTGAGGCAGCGAATTCCACAGATCCACAATCCTCTGCTCATCTCAGTTTTAACTGGGCGGCCCCTTATTCTAAGATCATGCCCTCTAGTTCTAGTCTCCCCCATCAGTGGAAACATCCTCTCTGCATCCACCTTGTCAAGCCCCCTCATAATCTTATACATTTCGATAAGATCACCTCTCATTCTTCTGAATTTCAATGAGTAGAGGCCCAACCTACTCAACCTTTCCTCATAAGTCAACCCTCTCATCCCTGGAATCAACCTAGTGAACCTTCTCTGAACTGCCTCCAAAGCAAGTATATCCTTTCATAAATATGGAAACGAAAACTGCACGCAGCATTCCGGTGTGGCCTCACCAATACCCTGTGTAGCTGTAGTAAGACTTCCCTGCTTTTATACTCCATTCCCTTTGTAATAAAGGCCAAGATTCCATTGGCCTTCCTGATCACTTGCTGTATCTCCTTTTGTGTTTCATGCACAAGCACCTCCCGGTCCCGCTGTACTGCAGCACTTTACAATCTTTCTCTATGTTCTTATATACTGGCATTTCATTACACAATGACTTGGATGAAAACGTTACAAATGATTTTTTGTTACTCGTAATTTCTTTATTTCTAACATTGCTGCTCTCGTATCCCTTCATTATCATGAACTATATGCCTGGTTCAATTTTGCCAGTCACTTTCATTGTCTTGAACACTTTAGTCATTTCATTTCAAAATTAAATCCATCATGAAATGTTTTTAATTGGAACTGATCAGGGTATTTTTGAATAGACTTTTGATAACACACCCTAGGGTCAGAGGATCAGGTGCAGTGACAGACTTTGATGCCGAGTCCATTGCAACTGCTTTGGTACTGCTGCTTAGGGGTCAATGATACACAGCTATGGCCTGGCAGGGGTCAAGGAGCATCAAAGATAAATCTAATTTTATTGATCTTTTTTGAAATTGTTCTTTTTTTGTCTGTTTTACTTTGGATCCCCAGCATCATGTCCCATTCCTCAGTGGTGATTGTGAGCAGTGACAGAAAGGCTTTGCTCAGGCTACCATATAATTAGCTGCTAAAAATTAGCTAGAGATGTGTGTAAGAAGTCCTGGATGACCAACTCTCTGATACTTCGCTTTCTCTCTCTCTCTCTCTCCCCTCAGCTCCTCCTCCGGACAGCTTGGCTACGATTAGCAAGACTTTCAATACGTGGGCAGATTGCTTATAATGAGCTTTTTGTAGCTCTTTGCGACACATGCAGTGCATTTTAATGATGCACTTTACAGACATGACACTGAATTATGGAGTCTTCTTTCCACATTTCGCAATTTCTTCATTCTCACAGTAGTATCAGTTCCTAAGCAGTGTCAGCTGTGGCTCAGTGGGTAGCACACTCGCCTCTGTCAGAAGCTTGTGGTTTGAAGTCCTACTCCAGGAACTTGAGCACAAAAAATCTCGGCTGACACTCCAGTGCTGTGCTGAGGGAGTGCTGTACTGTCGGAGGTGCCGTCTTTCAGATGAGACGTTAAACCGAGGTCCCGTCTGCTCTCTCAAGTGGACGTAAAAGAAAAGCAGGGGCGTTATTAACGGTGTCCTGGCCAATATTTATCCCTCAACCAACATTTCAAAAAAAAATTAGCTGGTCATTATCGCATTGCTGTTTGTGGTAGCTTGCTGTGTGCAAATTGGCTGCTGCGTTTCCTACATTACAACAGTGACTACACTCCAAAAGTTGGCTGTAAAGCACTTTGAGATGTCTGGTGATCATGAAAGGCATTATATAAATCCAAGTCTTTCTTTCTTTTTGTTATGTATGTACCTGCTGTTTGTAGCCACTGAGCAGCACGCACATGGTGCTGCTCAGGTATAAAAGGCCAGCCATTTTGAGAGTCAGGCACTTTGGGCCTAAATAAAGCAGAGCTAAGGTTGTACCTTGCTTAGTTAAACAGTACTGAGTTTGAACTTTTATTGCATAC
This sequence comes from Pristiophorus japonicus, assembly GCF_044704955.1. Taxonomy (NCBI): domain Eukaryota; kingdom Metazoa; phylum Chordata; class Chondrichthyes; family Pristiophoridae; genus Pristiophorus; species Pristiophorus japonicus. Next base: position 40,864,147 of record NC_091983.1, on the reverse strand, counting down.
ATAACTTTTGGCAACGAGAATACAAGAATCTTTGTTTGCAAAATGAGCGCGATTGCATTATTAGAGCGATTTGTGGAGGGAGAAGATTGGGCAGACTTTGTGAGCTGTTTGAATCAGTACTTCGTGGCCAACAAAATGAAGGGAGTCAATGATGCAGATCAGCGCCAGGCCGTGTTCCTCACAGTGTGCGGTTCAAAGATCTATGGTCTGATAAAGAATCTACTCATGCCTAGTGATCCAACAGAGAAAACGTATGAGGAGTTGTGTACATTGGTACGGGAGCCCCTCAAGCCAGACGACGGCATCATCATCTCGAGATACAGGTTTTATACACACGTTGGATCAGAGGGCTAGAGCGTGGCGGAATTCATTGCCGACCTGAAACATCGAGCGGGACGGTGCAAGTTCGGGATGGTGTTGGCAGACATGCTGCGGGACTTCTTTGTTATCGGTATCAACCACGAGGTGATCCTGCGCAAACCTCTGGCGGTGGAGGAGTTGGATTTAAAAAGGGCCATCCAGATCACTCAATCATGTATGACGACAGACAGGAGTTTAAAGCAAATATCGGTGAAGAACCGAACCTCGGCAAGTATTGTAAATGCGATTGATTCGGCATTCGGCAGAGCGGCACATGGCAGGGCCTATCCGGCTGTGTTTGCGAAACCTGTGGCTGCCCAAAGTCCGCCAATGGGAATGTGTCCGACTTCTCCGTGATGGCGTTGTGGGGGAAATCATCAGCACCAGCAGTGCCGATTTAAGCAATATAGTTGCAAAGGCTGTCTGAGAGTGGGGCATCTCCAATGGAAGTGTCCGCAGATGAGCAAGCGAGCTGCGACGCACCACGTGAAGGATGAGAGGCAGACTAGCGCGGATCTGGATACGCAATCTGAGATGCCAGAGGAGGAAGTGTATGGACTGTATTCCTGCATAACCAAGAGTAAACCAATTTTGATTAAAGTGACGTTTAACGGGATACCGGTATCGATGGAACTGGACACGGGGGCGAGTCAATTGATCATGAACGAGAGGGCATTTAATAAGCTGTGGGATACCAAGACTGTGAGGCCCAAGCTGCGCACGTACACCAAAGAACTGATAAAGGTGATTGGCAGTGCACAAAATAACGGTCCGGTTCATGAGTTACTGCTGTGGATTGTTCCAGGCAATGGCCCAACGCTGCTCGGCAGGAGCTGGTTGGAGAAAATCAGATGCGACTGGAACAACATAAAGGCGTTGTCGTCGGAGGAAGATACATGTGCCCAATTATTGAGCAAGTTCCCCTCGCTGTTCCAACCGGGTATCGGCAACTTCACGGGAGCCAAGGTGCAGATCCACGTGGACTCAGATGCAAGACCTGTCCATCATTAAGCTCGGGCAGTACTGTATAAGATGAGGGAGAAGGTTGAAATTGAACTGGACAGACTCCAGCGTGAAGGGATCATATCACGAGTCGAATTTAATGAATGGGCCAGCCCCATTGTTCCTGTGCTGAAAAGAATCTGTGGAGACTACAAGATCAACAGGGTTTCGAAACAAGATCAGTACCCGTTACCGAAAGCTGATGACTTGTTTGCCAAGCTAGCCGGAGGGAAATCGTTCACAAAACTGGACTTTACGTCGGCCTATATGACGCAGGAGTTGGTTGAAACGTCAAAGAGACTTGCATGCATTAACACGCACAAAGGACTGTTTATTTACCACAGATGCCCTTTCAGAATTCGCTCGGCTGCAGCAATATTCCAGAGGAATATGGAAAGTCTACTGAAGTCCGTTCCCAGAACCGTCGTGTTCCAAGATGACATCCTGATCACCGGTTGTGACTCCAAGGAACATCTGAACAACCTGGAAGAGGTTCTACTGCATTTGGATAGAGTGGGACTCAGAGTGCGTCTTCATGGCACTGGAGGTTGAATTCCTCTGGAGGAAAATCACCGCTGATGGCATCAGACCTACTGACGTGAAAACCAAGGCCATCAAGAATGCACCCAAGCCGCAGAATGTGACGGAGCTGCATTCATACCTGGGTCTACTCAACTACTTGGTAACTAAATTGAGCACCTTACTAGAACCACTGCACATGCTATGAGAAAAGGGGACAACTGGGTGTGGGGCGCATTGCAAGACAGAGCTTTTAAAAAAGCCACCAATCTGCTTTGCTCAAACAAGTTGCTGGTACATTATGACTCATGTAAACATTTAGTTTTGGCCTGTGATGCATCGTCATATGGAATTGGTTGCGTACTCCAACAAGCCAATGAGTCGGGGAAACTTCAACCTGTCACGTATGCATCCAAAGGTTTGTCTAAAGCGGAAAGAGCCTTCAGCATGGTAGAAAAAGAAGCTTTAGCGTATGTGTACGGTGTTAAAAAGATGCATCAATACCTGTTCGGTCTGAGGTTCAAATTAGAGATGGATCACAAGCCGCTCATTTCATTGTTTTCCGAGAGCAAAGGTATCAATACCAATGCTTCATCCCGCATCCAAAAGTGGGCGCTGACATTATCTGCCTATGATTATGTCATTCGCCACAGACCTGGCACAGAGAATTATGCCGATGCTTTGAGCAGGTTGCCGATGCCCACATCTTAATGTTAATGGCAATGTTAATCATGGATGCTTTTGAGAGTGAAGGTACCCCTGTCACAGCTCAACAAGTTAAGACCTGGACCAGCCAGGACACGATTTTATCGGTGGTAAAGGGTTGCATCCTCAAAGGGGATTTGTCTGCCATACCCAAGCAAATGTGCAAGGAGGCCAAACCATACATTCGTTGCAAGGACGAACTGTCTATTTAAGCAGATTGCATAGTGTGGGGCAATCGCGTTGTAATGCCCAAAAAAGGGAGAGAGATGTTCATGCATGAGTTACACAGCACGCATCCTGGTATAGTGATGATGAAGGCCATCGCCAGGTCTCACGTTTGGTGGCCAGGATTGATTCTGAGCTGGAAGCATGCGTGCATCAGTGCAACACCTGCATGTAGCTCAGCAAAGCACCAGTGGAATCGCCGCTGAGTCTGTGGTCGTGGCCATCCAAACTTTGGTCCAGGATCCATGTAGATTTTGCAGGTCTGTCGAAATCTCGACTCACAATATATGACTCAGACACCTTCAGCTCTGGCAGATGTTCCTTTAATTTTACTTGCAGCAAGGGAAAAGTCTCACTCAGTCAACGGCTAAGTGAAGACCTCCGAAATGGTACAATTTCACGAGATATTTATACAGTAAAAGCCCAAGTTATGGCTTCTTCCTGTGTATTGGCTCTGTCTTGCAGTCAGTGAATACAGATAAAGAGTTAATTACTACATCCTTGTCCTGACATGATTTCCAAATCTTTCCTTTTGTCAGGGTTATTAGTTGGCCAGTCAGCCATCACTCGATGAGAGTGTGATAATGTGCTATTGCATTGTGTCAGGATTGTCCAGTTTCCTGGTCAGTTATCTTTTTGCATAAAATGGATGAGCTCTGTATGAGAGATAATGGCTGGTAGTTTGAGTATCTCAAAAAAGTGGGGGGGAGTGGAACTGGTGTTGTATGGACATTACAGGAGAACACCACGGGTGGTACTTGTCTCAGTCTCCATGCTGTCTGGTGGCTATTGATTAGCTATCAGCCGTTTCAAGCCAGGTTTAGCTGTTTATGCAAACAGACTGTCTGTAGCAGAAATTTCTGGAAGGACCAGGACTCCATTTTGTTTTATATCAAAAGGGGTACAAAATGCAGTGTGATACAGCTTAGATAAAAATACATTTCCACATTCCCCCCTTTTGTCCTTCACAAGGACAACTTAATCCATTCTGATCTTGCACGGTCTCTCTATTTCTATTTCCCCACAAGAACCTTCAGTAGTTGTTGCTACCATAACTCTAGCCGTGGTCTTGTTAGGTAACACTGTTTTTCCCAACCTGGCACAGCAACACTTAACCAAGAAAAACAAAGATATAGGGCGAAGACTATCAGCAGGAATATGATCAAATCCTGCACCTAAGATCTTCCTAGGGATCCCAACCATCCCGATGCCCAATCCCACAAGGTGGTACCGTCCTGGCCAACAGTCTGTTTGTACTCTATTACCTTTTTCCTCATGTATTCAGCTCGGCTGCCGATTTCTCCTGACTTATCCGGGATATATGTACAGCATTCTCCACCTATTAATGCGCATGTCCCTCCTTCTTTGGCTAGGAGATAATCTAAGGCCATCCGATTTTGGAGAGCCACTGTTCGAATGGCTACCATTTCATCATTCACCCCTTCGAAGGCTTGGGAAGTTGCGTTGGCTACTGATTCGACTAAATTAGCCAGTTCCCGTAACTGCCATTCATTTGATGCTATTCCATAGGGTGGCATCATTACCTTGAATATTCCATTTAGCCATGTCAAATCCTGTTTAAATCTGTGACTTCCATAGTCATCCCTTGCAGTCTTTGTTGATCTAATGAAGGGTACCACATATTCTAAGTAACAGGATCCTGTCCAGTTGGCTGGTAACCATGGCCACAAATAAAGTAGGTGCAATTATAGGACGTCAGCTCCTGGTCCTTTCGTGTCATCCATACTCGAGTGGTCTCACCATCCCACCCTTTACCTGAGGCTTTGTTATGGACCATCGTCCAGCTAACGGTTGCTATCTTTCTCCCATCAGTGGGATTTGTTGTGGCTTTCCATTTAGTCATTTGGGAACACTTGCTACGTCCCATTTCTGGTCCTTTAGTCTCATTACTCACTAGGCATATTATACCTTCAGGATTTCCTATTCCGGGAGTAATACCTAGGAAGGGTGGCTGACGGTTATTATTATAATTTGGCTGGTACCATCCCTGGAAGGTTGTAAGTTTATACCCTGCTGACCTCCATTCTGTTAGATCCTTCGTTTCTGACACCTTGGTTAGATTTGTCCTATTTTGCACTATCAACCATTCTACCATCTCTGATTTGTTAAAGGGGATGGATCTTAGGGGAATACCCCCTTCGGAGTGGATGGGTACATGGGAACATATCCAACAACTAGACAAGTTTCTTTCTTGAGCATACTTATGACTCGGCGCCATAAATACGTTTTACCTGCAGTTCCCTTCGTTTGCGTGTCTGTACCCCTGGTATAATTAATAACGCAAAGCAAAAACCCTGTCAAGCACAGCACTATCAGTCCCCATAGTCTGTACAGTTCCTATTCAGTCTTCCTTTTTCTGTTCCTCTGGTTCCTTCTTCCCTTCCTCCTGGTCGGGTGCCCTTTAGCAATGGGACGCATGGATCCATGTTGGTCTTTCCTTTACCTTGATTGCAGTATGGTCCTTCAAATTTTGGTTGTAGACTGCATTTTCTTTTAAAGATTTTGATGTAAATGAATTCCCCGGGCTCCAAGTTATGACACTTCCCTTCCGCTGGATTGACTTGAGCTTCTTTTACCTGCGAATGAAAGCTGGAAATACATTTGGTTAGTGCAATACAATAATTCAACATATTTTCCTCCATTTTGTGGATGTCCATTTGTTTTGCAGTAAATGGTGCTGTAAAAGGTAGTCGTTAGGGACGTCTCATAACTATCTCATGCGGTGACAGGCCTGTTGTTCTGTTGGTTGCAGATCGCATTACCATCAAGCCTAAGGGCAGCAGTTCTATCCATTTCAGTCCAGTGTCATTACATAATTTGCCAGCTTATTTTTAAGCATTCCATTATATCTTTCAACAAGTCCAGCTGATTGTGGATGATAACTGCAATGAAAACATTGGTTAATCTGTAAAGCTTTACACATTTCTCTTATAACAGTGCCCGTGAAATGTGACCCGTTATTACTAGAAAGCTTAGCAGGGATTCCGAAGCGCGGTACGATTTCTTTTAACAAACATTTAGCAACAGTAGTGGCATCGGCCTTTTTACATGGAAAGGCTTCAAACCATCTAGAGAATACATCGACAATAACTAATACATACTTGAATCCCATACACATAGGTAATTCAATAAAATCCATTTGTAAATGTACAAAAGGCCCCATTGGATTTGGGTGGGAGGCAGACTCTATTCTTTCCGTCTTACCCGGATTCATTGTCTGACAGGTAACACAATTTTCACACATTTGTTTTGCAATTGCCGAAATACTTGGTGCATACCAAGTTGCCAAAATATGATCTGCCACCCCCCCTTTGCCCGCATGTGTGAATGTATGAACACATCGGGCAATCCATGGAAGTAAGGATTTGGGAGCCACTACACGGCCTCATGGTGAACCCATATTTCTTCTGGATTTTTATAACATTGATCCTTCGTCCAGATCAACACCTCCTCCGTACTGGTCTGTGTCTGAAAGGCCAGCACATCATTAATAGTGGGTGGCAGATCTGAACAATTATTTTTCCTTAGTGGAAACAATGAGACCTGCATCCCTCCTTTTGACAGAGCTGCTGACTTAGTTGCATTATCAGCTCTGGTGTTCCCAAGTGCTATCTCATTCAACTGACCTGTATGTGCTTGGCATTTTATAATGGCAAGTTTCAAGGGGCATTGAATGGCTCGCAGGAGATTTTCTACTTGTTCTGCATTTTTGATAGTGGTTCCTGAAGAAGTCAGGTACCCGCGAATTTTCCAAATTTGTCCATAGTCATGTGATACCCCAAAAGCATACCTGGAGCCGGTGTAGATATTAACTGTTTGTCCTTCAGCCAGAATACAGGCTGAAGTTAGCGCAAACAATTCGGCTTGTTGGGCTGAAAAGGAGTCTGGAAGAGAGGCCGTTTCGACAACATTAAACTGGGTTACAATTGCATAAGCCGCTTTAGGTTGGCTCCTATCATTTCGTAAGGCTGATCCGTCAACATAGTACACTAGATCAGAGTTACACATTGGTACATCTGTTAAATTGATACGTGGTTTAATCACTAATTCGGTTACCATTTCACATGAATGGGATTCGCCGTCTTCTTCCCGTGGGGAGTAGAGTGGATGGATTTAAGGTAGTACATCTTTTAATGATAAGGTTCGGATTTGATAACAGTTCAACTTCATATTTAGTGGTTCTTGCAGGAGTTAGGTGTTGAGTGGCACATTTAGTAAGTAAAATCTTGACAGAGTGTGGGATGTATAGAATGGTTTGATGATTTAAAGTTATTGTCTGAGCCTGTTGTATAGCGTAATAAGCTGCTGCCAACGAAGGAAGACATCCTAGTAGTCCGTGTGCCACTGGGTCTAGTTGGGCACTGAAATACGCTACCGGTCGCTGCCTGTCCCCATGTAACTGAGTCAAAACAGATTGTGCAAAACCCGACTTGTGATGAACAAATAAGTTGAATGGTTTAGTGTAATCCCAAGGCTGGTGCTGAAGTGAGGGACTGCTTAAGATTCTGGAAAGCATTCCGGGATACTTCATTCCAAATCCTTCTTTAAGCATTGTGAGAATATAGTAGATTCATTCACAGTTCGTAGGTCTTGGACAAACCTCCATTTGTCACTGAACCGGAAAAATCGGTGTGTTACACGGACTTCTCATTTATGCTTATAGTGATTCACAGATCACAGAATGCAAAGTACTTGTTTTATAATTGTGTGCCCAACTTCTGGTTTCAAAGCTGAACATCAAAAACTCCAATTTTTTGCTCTGTAACTTCAATTTTATGATACAGTGTCTCATAAATTACATCTTTTTAGGCTTCAGCTTCTGACGTAGCAGTTGTGTAATTTTATTAAAAGGCTTCCAAACCCAAAATTTTCCAATACAACCAAAATGTTTATCAAGGAAAATCACCTGAAATATCTCAAATTCCAATTCAAATATTTTATTGCCAATCTTTTATTTAAAAATCTCTTTACTGAGCTAGAAGCTTTCGCGTCAAGGTTTTACACAAAGGACAATGGAAGCGTACTCCCCCAGCCTGCAGCCTCGAGAGACCCACACAGGCTTTTAAAAAAAAAGGCATTACAACTTCCCTTCTCCATTCTTTATCTAATTTCTAGACTAAATTTATGTCTTTCAACCCAATGTAATCAATGATTGCATGTTTTCTTTCAACAAGTAAGTAAGCGTGTCAAATAAATTCTCTTAAAAAATAAACCCCACCAGGACCATGTATTTTTATCTTTTGCTCAACAAACCTATCCTTTGTGCATTTCCTAGCTCCATAACTTATCATCCGGATAAATCCACACCTGCGTTTCTAACTTAAAATGTAATTCAATTCTAGGTTCACACTCTTAAAACTTCCCACATACAGGACAACACTACGAAGGGTTAAAAAAAACCTTCACTCTGTTTGAAAAAGTGGGTGGAGCTAAAACAAACAGGCAGCTCCACCACCTTCCCAAACAGCCTTTCAGACACATGAGAAATTCCGCAGTCAAAAAATCACACAAGCACTCTCATTCAAAGACAGACATTCACAAAAGTCTCTCTTCATTCAACAAAGCTTATTGTTTGGCCAGTTCTATTTTTGGATCCATACATCACTATCAGGTTTTCTTTTTTTTCTCTTACATATTGATTTATTTCCTCTGTTAATTTTACGTGGGCTCGAAGAATCGGAACCCAGGCCTTTTTTTTAATAACTTTCATTTTTTTCCTCTACTACCTGGGTCTCTGTCTATAAGACACTCCTCTAGACATGTTATTCTCTCTAAATTAAATGAACCATCAGGTGGAAATGGCCTGTTTTCACCCTTAGTCCACTCTACCCATTTTTTTTTAGGTGGTCAATTGAAGACTGACCATCATTCTGGAGCATAAAATAGGCTAGTTTTACTTGCTCCGGCACCCATTCTGGATGATTTAAGATTTTCCACAATTTCTGATCTCACAATCCTTTCAGCCAACTGAGTTCTCAATGCCCACTTCTCCTGGCTGTCACGTGGCCTAAAAAGGCTCTTAATTCGGGCTCAGTCTGGGTGTGTGAGAGATGTTGGCACGAACTAACCGTAGTTGATCAATCAGTTACTGTTTCTTTTCTCAATCAATCCTTGTTTTCCCGAATCACAATTTTCCCAAGTGACTCTTCCCGTTTCTCTAATTGCAATGTGGCACAAAGGTATTGAACACAACAGTATAACAAGGACAACTAGGACAAACAACATTCATGCAAGTATACAAATCATAACCTTAAACTCTATCTAAACAAATAATCAATTCTCAGTCTGCATTGTCCGTCACTACAGACCGAGTCCTTAACTTATCCTAATAAAACTTAGAAAACTTATGGTCCCATTACCTTAACTCTTATCACATAAGAACCGTCGATCGATTAGCGCTTTTTTTTCCTTTTCCTAATGTTATCACATAAGAACCGTTTTCCTAATCTTATCACATAAGAACCATCGATCGAATAGCGCTCTTTTTACCTTTTCCAAATGAAAATCTTCCCGGGCTGTTTCAAGATATTTCCAGGATCAGATTCCTTCTGCCTACAAGCTGAGAAGGAAATGATTACAAAAATAACTTTAGCTCTTAAATGTCGAGTCTCGTAGATCGCAGTACCTCCCCTGTGGACAACAGATTACATATGCGATTCAACAGTAAAGAGACCTCTTGTGAGCAAAAGGCTCACCTTATTCTGGCCAGTGAAGCCCTTCACTGAAGAGGCACTATGCCGGCATCCGTTTACTCACGGGGTAGAGAGTAAGCGATCTCGGTGGAACCTCCAAGAAGTAACTGTCGAAATCTCGACTCACAATATACGACTCAGACACCTTCAGCCCCGGCAGATGTTCCTTTAATTTTACTTGCAGCAAGGGAAAAGTCTTACTCAGTCAACGGCTAAGTGAGGATCTCCGAAATGGTACAATTTCATGCGATATTTATACAGTAAAATCCCCAAGTTATGGCTTCTTCCTGTGTATTGGCTCTGTCTTGCAGTCAGTGAATACAGTTAAAGAGTTAATTACTACATCCTTGTCCTGACATGGTTTCCAAATGTTTCCTTTTGTCAGGGTTATTAGTTGGCCAGTCAGCCATCACTCGATGAGAGTGTGATAATGTGCTATTGCATTGTGTCAGGATTGTCCAGTTTCCTGGTCAGTTATCTTTTTGCATAAAATGGATGAGTTCTGTATGAGAGATAATGGCTGGTAGTTTGAGTATCTCAAAAGGGAGGGGGGGGGGGAGTGGAACTGGTGTTGTATGGATATTACAGGAGAATGCTATGGGTGGTACTTGTCTCAGTCTCCATACTGTCTGGTGGCTATTGATTAGCTATCAGCCATTTCAAGCCATGTTTAGCTGTTTATGCAAACAGATTGTCTGTTGCAGAAATTTCTGGAAGGACCAGAACTCCATTTTGTTTTATATCAAAAAGGGTACAAAATACAGTGTGATACAGCTTAGATAAAAATACATTTCCACGGGTCCCTTACTGGGCAAGATGTTTTTAGTTGTGGTGGATGCTTATTCGAAGTGGATAGAATGCATAATCATGTCATCCAGCACGTCCACGGCAACCATAGAGAATCTCAATATCATATTCGTGACACATGGTCTGCCTGACATAGTGGTGAGCAACAAAGAGTCATGCTTCACCAGTCAGGAGTTTCGGGAGTTTGTGAAACTCAATGGGATAAAACATGTAAGGTCAGCACTGTTCAAGCCTGCGTCCAACGGGCAAGCTGAACGTGCAGTACAAATTATCAAGTAAAGCATGAGGAGAGTAACCCAAGGGTCACTGCAGACCTGCTTGTCCTGCATATTGCTGAGTTACAGGACAAGACCTCACACACTCACAGGGGTTTCGCTTGCTGAACTCATGATGAAAAGAAGTCTTAAGACCAATCTATCTCTGGTACACCCGGATTTAAATAATCATGTTGAATGCAGAAGACTAAGTCAACAAGAGTACCATGATCGTGCAACTGTGTCACGCAAGATTACTGTTAATGATCCTGTATATGTGTTGAACTATGGTCAGGGTCCCAAATGGATCGCTGGTACAGTCATGGCCAAGGAGGGCAACAGAATATTTGTTATTAAGCTCAAGAATGGGCAAACTTGCAGGAAACACATGTATCAGACAAAGCTGAGGTACACAGACAAGCCAGAACAGTCGGACGAAGGAACCATCAACGACCAACCAACCTACCAGCAGTCTTCAGAGGACTCGAGGGTCATCAGTGAACCCGAAATTTCCATCACGGACCTTGTTGTGTATGGAAAAAGAGTCAGACTGAACACTGTGAGCTCAAAGCAAAGTGTGACCGTAGTCTTTTATTGCAGGTCTCCAGAGTACCTTTCCAACCTGTGAAGTCTCCTTAAATACCTGTGTTCCCAAGGGATTATGGGATCCCTTGGGAACACAGGGGATGAGCCCTCTGGTGGCTGTACAAAGTAAATACAAGTTCAAATATATAACAACACTCCGCCTCCAAAGTCAATCGTGTAACTATTTACAATGTGAGTCGATCTTGGGCCCTTCTTGCCCTGGTTGATCATCTCGGTGTGAAAGCTGGTGTTGTTGAATCATTTCTTGGGCACTTGCTGGGCTGCCGTGCAACTGGCCTTGCTGGGCTGCCTGGTGTGTTGAGCCCTGCAGGGCTACTGTGGATGATGGATTCTGCTTCGTGGTCAACCGTGGTGCCGGTCGCCACTGGTATGTATGTTGAGGGATCAAAAAAGGTAGGGTCCAAGGTGGGTTGCTCAGGATAGTCCGTAAATTTGAGTTTGATTTGGTTCAAGTGAGGAAGGACATTCTTGCTATTGAGGGAGTGCAGCGAAGGTTCACCAGACTGATTCCCGGGATGGCGGGACTGACCTATCAAGAAAGACTGGATCAACTGGGCTTGTATTCACTGGAGTTCAGAAGAATGAGAGGGGACCTCATAGAAACATATAAAATTCTGACGGGGTTAGACAGGTTAGATGCAGGAAGAATGTTCCCAATGTTGGGGAAGTCCAGAACCAGGGGTCACAGTCTAAGGATAAGGGGTAAGCCATTTAGGACCGAGATGCGGAGGAACTTCTTCACCCAGAGAGTGGTGAACCTGTGGAATTCTCTACCACAGAAAGTTGTTGAGGCCAATTCACTAAATATATTCAAAAAGGAGTTAGATGAGGTCCTTACTGCTAGGGGGATCAAGGGGTATGGCGAGAAAGCAGGAATGGGGTACTGAAGTTGAATGTTCAGCCATGAACTCATTGAATGGCGGTGCAGGCTAGAAGGGCCGAATGGCCTACTCCTGCACCTATTTTCTATGTTTCTATGTTTCTATGTTTCCAATGAATGAGTCCATTTGAAAGTTTGACCCGAAACACCCTGCTGCCCTCTTTGGCCACAACAGTGCCAGGAAGCCACTTGGGACCTTGTCCATAATTTAATACAAATACAGGATCATTGATTTCAATCTCGCATGACACATTTGCTCTATCATGGTATGCACTTTGTTGAAGCCACCTGCTTGTTACCTGTTCATATAGATCAGGGTGAACTATTGAGAGCCTTGTCTTAAGTGCTCTTTTCATGAGCAGTTCAGCAGGTGGAATCCCAGTGAGTGAGTGCGGTCTTGTGCGGTAGCTAAGCAGGATTCGGGATAGGCGAGTCTGCAGTGAGCCTTCAGTTATTCTCTTCAAGCCTTGCTTGATGGTTTGCACTGCTCTCTCTGCCTGACCATTGGACGCTGGTTTCTACAGGGTAGATGTGACATGTTTGATTCCGTTACGGGTCAAGAATTCTTTGAACTCAGCACTGGTAAAACATGGCCCTTTGTCGCTCACCAGGACATCGGGTAAGCCATGAGTGGCAAACATCGCCCGCAGGCTTTCAGTCGTGGCACTGGACGTGCTAGCCGACATTATCTCACATTCAATCCACTTGGAGTACGCGTCTACAATCACAAGGAACATTTTACCCAAGAATGGGTCTGCATAGTCGACGTGTACCCTAGACCACGGTTTGGAGAGCCAAGACCATAAACTTAGCGGCGCCTCCATGGGTACATTGCTTATCATATTATAGGCAGTCCCTCGGAATCGAGGAAGACTTGCTTCCACTCCCTAAGTGAGTTTTTTGATGGCTGAACAGTCCAATACGAGAGCCACAGACCCTGTTACTGGTGGGACAGCCATTCGTTGAGGGAAGGGATGGGTGGGACTGGTTTGCTGTGCGCTCCTTCCGCTGCCTGTGCTTGGCCTCTTCATGCTCTTTGCGTTGAGACTCAAAGAGCTCAATGCACTCTCAGATGTACTTTCTCCATCTCGGGCGGTCTTCGGCCATGGTCTCCCAGGTGTCAGTGGTGATGTCGCACTTTACCAGGGAGGCTTTGAGGGTGTCCTTTTAACGTTGCCGCTGTCGTCCTTTGGCTCGGTTATCACTAAGGTGCTCCGCATAAAGCATTTGCTTAGGGAGTCTCGTATCTGGCATGCGAACTATGTGGCCTGCCCAGCGAAGCTGATCGAGTGTGGTCAGTGCTCCAATACTGGGGATCCAAGCCTGGATGAAGACACTGAGGATTTGCAGGATCTTGCGGAGACATCGTTGGTGATATATCTCCAGCGACTTGAGGTGCCTTCGAAACATCGTCCATGCCTCAGATCCATACAGGAGAGTGGGTATTACAACAGCCCTGTAGACCATGAGCTTGGTGGTGGATTTGAGGGCCTGGTCTTCAAACATTCTTTTCCTCAGACGACCGAAGGCTGAACTGGCACACTGTATGCGATGTTGAAACTCCGCATCAATGTCTGTCTTTGCTGATAAGAGGCTCCCGAGATATGGGAAATGGTCCACGTTGTCGAGGACTGCGCCATGAATCTTGATGATTGGAGGGCAGTGCTGTGCAATGGTGACAGGCTGGTGGAGGACCTTTGTTTTACGGATGTTAACCGTAAAGCCCATACTTTCATATGCCTCAGTGAATACATTGACTATATCCTGGAGTTTAGCCTACAGCTCAACGACAGAGGTTGGGGTGATCTTGGAGCTGACCTGGAGGCAGCGTAGGTTAAACAGCTTCCCACTGGTTCTGTAGTTTAGTTCCACTCCAGCGGGGAGCTTGTTAATTGTGAGGTGGAGCATGACGGCGAGGAAGATTGAGAAGAGGGTTGGAGCGATGACGCAGCCCTGTTTGACCCCGGTCCGGACGTAAATTGGATCTGTAATAGATCCGTTGATAAGGATCACGGCCTGCATGTCATCGTGAAGCAGGTGAAGGATGTTGACAAACTTTTGGGGGCATCCGAAACGGAGGAGGACGCTCTATAGACGCTCATGGTTGACAGTGTCAAAGGTCTTTGTAAAATCAAAAAAGGCCATGTATAAGGGCTGGTGCTGCTCCCTGCATTTTTCCTGTAGCTGTCGCACTGCACAGATCATGTGTGTTGTGCCCCGCAGGGTACGAAATCCGCATTGTGATTCTGGGAGGAGCTCCTCGACCACAGAGAGTAGTCGATTGAGAAGAACTCTAGCGACAACTTTCCCAGTGGCTGATAGCAGGGAGATTCCCCTGTAGTTGCCGCAGTCGTACTTGTCCTCTTTTTAAAAAATGGTCACAATCACTGCGTCTCTGAGATCTCCCGGCATGCTCTCCTCCCTCCAGATGAGAGAGATGAGGTCATGTATCCGTGCCAACAGCGCCTCTCCGCCATACTTTAGTGCCTTAGCAGGGATTCCATCCACACCTGTAGCCTTGTTATTCGTCAGCTGTTTTATGGCTTTGCCTACCTCGTGCAAGGTTGGTGTTTCACGGAGTTGGTGCTGGGTCGCATGATGCGGGATGGAGTCGAGAACACTCGCGTCAAAGGCAGGGTCTCGATTAAGGAGATCTTCAAAGTGCTCCTTCCATCGGGCCCTGACAGCCTCAGTGTCCTTGATGAGTATTTCCCCGTTCTTGGCCAGGAGTGGGGTGGGGCCTTGGGAGTTTGGACCGTAGGTGGCCTTTACTGCAGTGAAGCATCCTCGCATATCATGGCTGTTGGCCAGTTGTTGTATCTCCTGTGCTTTCTCCATCCACCACCTGTTCTTTAGGTCCCGGGTTCTTTGATTGACCTAAGCCTTGAGCCGTCTGTAATGTTGTTTTGCAGCTCCCAAATTGGGTTGTTGCTTGAGGCTCAGAAATGCTTTGCGCTTGCGATCTATTAGTTCTTAGATCTCCTAATCATTTTCATCAAACCAGTCCTGATGTTTTCTGGTTGAGTGACCAAGTGTCTCTTCACAGGCACTGGTTATAGAGGCCTGGAGGGCAGACTGTGTGGGCATTCAGCATCTCAGGGTCATCAAGGCACACCAGATTGGCTGTGAGGCGCTGGCTGTATATGGCTTTCTTAGCTGGGAGAGTACCCCGGCATTAACTTTTTTGTGGAACTGCTTCTGCTGTCCCCTCTGCTTTAGGGCAATGTTAATGTTGATGATGGATCGGATTAGGCGGTGGTCCGTCCAGCAGTCGTCAGCTCCTGTCATGGCGCGGGTGATGCGCATATCCTTGCGATCCCTGGCTCTGATGATGACATAGTCAAGCAGTGCCAGTGTTTGGAGCGAGGGTGTTGCCACGATGCCTTGTATTTGTCCCTCTGGCGGAACAAGGTGTTGGTGATGAGGAGTTCATGTTCTAGACATTTTGTCAGGCGTAGGGTACCGCTGGAGTTGGCTTTCTCTACCCCCTCTCTGCCAATCACGCCTCCCCAGAGGGTTGTGTCTTTGCTAACACTGGCATTAAAGTCACCTAGGAGGATCAATTTGTCACCCATGGGGACGGGGGACAAGGATGTCTCGAGGTTGGAATAAAAACCTTCTTTAGCCTCATCCGTTGCATCGAGTGTAGGGGCGTACGCACTGATGACTGTGGCGCATTGGTTCTGGGATAAGGTAATACGAAGAGTCATGAGGCATTCGTTAACCCCGCAGGGGGAGTCTTTGAGGCGGTCGAACAGCTCATTCTTGACGGCAAAGCCGACTCCATGAAGGCGGCATTCTGCCTCTGGTTTCCCTTTCCTGAAGAAGGGACTTCCACCATGTTCCTTCAACTGGCCTTCCCTGGCCCACCGGGTCTCGCTTAGGGCGGCGACATCAATGTCAAAATGTCTGAGTTCCCGGGCAACTATCACGGTGTGGCGTTCCGGTCTGGTGCTGTTGGGAATGTGCATGAGGGTCCAGATGTTCCAGGTCCCGAACTTCATACTGATGAAGTGGAAGATGCCTGTGCGTGAGTTCTTTTAACATGGGGTGGCCGCTGCACACCAGCAACCACACAGGCTTGGCTGAGCAAGGTCTTGGTCCAGTAGCAAGGGGGTCCAAGACAACTGGAGACCAGGCACAATTCTATAAGCTACATTGCTTAACTACGAGCATGTAGTACATCTGCGAACGCAGGACTCTAAGGCTGCATCGATGCCGGGCCATCACATGTGCGATCTGGCTATCGCTTTCATCATTACGGTGCCTAGATGGGTACTGTGGAGGTCATTGATGAAGGTTTCTCTGCCCTTCTTGGGGACCACTATTCGATGGCCCCACAGAAGGCAGTCTGCCTGTATAGACATTTCATCTTTGCGCCACTGAAACGGCTTTATCTCTTCCTGCATTTCCACTGGGACACTGGACTAGCTCCTGTGAAGCACACAGCTTTTGACTAAAGATAATAAGGGGTCCTGTCCAGGTTTTGATCTGCCGGGTAGTGACAGGTGATTGCTCACTCTCAAATGCTTCCATAACCATGGCTAGATCTGCGGGCTGCACCATTTCTACCCCCGTGGTGGGCAATGGCAGCCTACTGAGAGCATCAGCGCAGTTTTTTGTGCCTGGCCTATGGCGGATGGCATAGTTGTATGAGGACAACATGAACGCCCATCTCTGGATGCGGGCCGATGCGTTGGTATTTATCCCTTTACTCTCACAAAACAGGGATATAAGTGGCTTATGGTCAGTTTCCAATTTGTATTTTAGCCCAAACAGGTATTGATGCATTTTCTTTACCCCATAGACACACGCTAACGCTTCTTTTCAATCATGCTCTAGGCTCTCTCAGCCTTAGACAGACTCCTGGATGCATAAGCAACCTGTTGCAGTTTTCCGAAATCATTAGCTTGTTGCAATACACACCCGACACCATATGACGACGCATCACATGCTAGTACCAAACACTGACATGGATCATACAACACAAGCAATTTGTTTGAGCATAACAATTTTCTCGCTTTTACAAAGGCATTTTCTTGTCTTTTGCCCCAAACCCATTCGTCCCCTTTTCGTAGTAAGACATGTAGTGGTTCTAGCAGGGTGCTGAGACACGGTAAGAAGTTACCAAAGTAGTTCAAGAGTCCCAGAAACGACCGCAGCTCCGTCACGTTCTGTGGCCTCAGTGTGTTCTCGATTGCCTCCGTCTTCGCGTTGGTGGGCCTGATGCTGTCCGCCGCAATCCTCCTTCCCAATAACTCCACTTCAGGCACCAGGAAAACGCACTTCGAGCATTGTAACCTGAGCCCCATATGGTTGAGTCGATTAAGAACCTGCTCCAGGTTCTGCAGATGCTCGACTGTGTTCTGATCTGTGACCAAGATGTCGTCCTGGAAGACCACGGTGTGCGGGACCGACTTCAGTAAACTTTCCATGTTTCTCTGGAAAGCGGGTTGTGTAGAGGACACAGAGAACCTGCAAAGAGATTTAGATAGGTTAAGCGAATGGGCTAAGGTTTGGCAGATGGAATACAATGTTGAAAAATGTGAGGTCATCCACCTTGAGAAAAAAAACAGTGAAAGGGAATATTATTTGAATGGGGAGAAATTACAACATGCTGCGGTGCAGAGGGACCTGGGGATCCTTGTGCATGAATCCCAAAACGTTAGTTTGCAGGTGCAGCAGGTAATCAGGAAGGCGAATGGAATGTTGGCCTTCATTGCAAGAGGGATGGAGTACAAAAGCAGGGAGGTCCTGCTGCAACTGTACAGGGTATTGGTGAGGCCGCACCTGGAGTACTGCATGCAGTTTTGGTCACCTTAGTTAAGGAAGGATATACTAGCTTTGGAGGGGGTACAGAGACAATTCACTAGGCTGATTCCAGAGATGACGGGGTTACCTTATGAAGATTGATTGAGTAGACCGGGTCTTTACTCATTGGAATTCAGAAGGATGAGGGGTGATCTTATAGAAACATTTAAAATAATGAAAGGGATAGACAAGATAGAGGCGGAGAGGTTGTTTCCACTGGTCGGGAAGACTAGAACTAGGGGGCACAGCCTCAAAATACGGGGATGCCAATTTAAAACTGAGTTGAGAAGGAATTTCTTCTCCCAGAGGGTTGTGAATCTGTGGAATTCTCTGCCCAAGGAAGCATTTGAGGCTAGCTCATTGAATGTATTCAAGTCACAGATAGATAGATTTTTAAGCAATAAGGGAATTAAGGGTTACGGGGAGCGGGCGGGTAAGTGGAGCTGAGTCCACGGCCAGATCAGCCATGTTCTTATTGAATGGCGGAGTAGGCTCGAGGGGCTAGATGGCCTACTCCTGTTCCTAATTCTTATGTTCTTATGTTCTAATATTGCCGCCGCTGATTGGATCCAAACGGGCATCTGTTATAAACAAAAAAACCTTTGTGCGTGTTGATGCAGGTGAGGGCCTTCGATGATTCCTCCAGTTCCTGCGTCATGTAGGCTGAAGTCAGATCCTGCTTCGTGAACGTCTTTCCTCCTGCCAGCGTTGCAAAGAAGTCGTCGGCTTTTGGTAGTGGGTATTGGTCCTGCTGGGAGAAATGATTGATAGTTACTTTGTAATCGCCACAGATTCTGACGGTGCCTTCTCCCTTGAGAACTGGGACAATAGGACTGGCCCACTCGCTGAATTCGATCAGTGAAATGATGACCTCTCTTTGCAGCTGGTCTAGCTCGATCTCTATCCTTTTTCTCATTATGTACGGTACTGCCCTCGCCTTGTGATGGATGGGTCACGCCCCCGGAATTAGGTGGATCTTCACTTTTGCTCCTTGGAATTTTCCAATGCCTGGTTCAAACAGCGAAGAAAATTTGTTTAAGACCTGGGCACACGAAATGTCATCAACGGGTGATAGCGCTCGGATGTCGTCCCAGTTCCAACGTATCTTTCACAGCCAGCTCCTGCCGAGCAGCGTGGGACCATCGCCCGGTACCACCCAGAGTGGTAGCTTGTGCACCGCTCCATCATAGGAGACCTTTACGGTAGCACTGCCGATTACAGGAATCGGTTCTTTTGTGTAAGTTCTTAGTTTCGTGCGAACTGGAGATAAGACTGGCCTTAAGGCCTTGTTGCACCACAACCTTTCGAAAGTCTTTTTGCCCATGATGGACTGGATCGCGCCCGTGTCCAGCTCCATTGACACCCTGAGTCCATTTAGTCCAACATTCAGCACCATCAGGGGACAATTCATGATGAATGTGTGCACCCCATGTATCTCTGCCTCCTTGATCCGTGGCTCTGGTTCGTCGTGATCCTCCGTGGATCTGTCCTTCTCTGCAACATGGTGGTTTGCAGGTTTAACAGGCTTTGCAGCTCGTTTGCACACTCGTTGGTGTCCCATTGTTCCACAGCCCTTGCAAATGTACTCTTTGAATCGGCATGACTGGAAACGATGATCACCCCTGCAGCGCCAACAAGGTGTTAATGGCCTTGCATTCATCACCCTTGATGGTGGACTCTAAGTCATCTGCGGACGTGCAGTTGCAGGTATGTGTGACCTGCCCTGTACGTTATGATTTGAAAACAACATCACTTTGTTCACAGTACTTGTAGCAGCACTTGTGTGCTGAGAGATTTGCTTCGTCTTGTCACTACTAGCAATGAACGCCTGGGCTATCACTATGGCCTTACTCAAGGTTGGGGTCTCTACAGTCAAAACTTTGCGAAGTATGGTTTCATGGCCCATGCCAAGTATGAAAAAGTCTCTGAGCATGTGCTCCAAATGACGTTCAAATTCGCAATGTCCTGCAAGGTTTCTTAGCTCGGCGACATAACTCACCACTTCCTGGCCTTCAGACCTTTTGTAGGTGTAGAACCGATATCTCGCCATCAGAACGCTTTTTTTCGGGTTCAAATGCTCTCGGACCAGTGTGCACAAATCGTCGTATGATTTCTCCGTGGGTTTCGCTAGAGTGAGCAGATTCTTCATGATGCCATACATTGGTATCCCACAGACATAAGAACATAAGAACATAAGAATTAGGAACAGGAGTAGGCCATCTAGCCCCTCGAGCCTGCTCCGCCATTCAACAAGATCATGGCTGATCTGGCCGTGGACTCAGCTCCACTTACCCGCCCGCTCCCCGTAACCCTTAATTCCCTTATTGGTTAAAAATCTATCTATCTGTGACTTGAATACATTCAATGAGCTAGCCTCAAATGCTTCCTTGGGCAGAGAATTCCACAGATTCACAACCCTCTGCGAGAAGAAATTCCTTCTCAACTCAGTTTTAAATTGGCTCCCCCATATTTTGAGGCTGTGCCCCCTAGTTCTAGTCTCCCCGACCAGTGGAAACAACCTCTCCGCCTCTATCTTGTCTATCCCTTTCATTATTTTAAATGTTTCTATAAGATCACCCCTCATCCTTCTGAACTCCGAGTAAAGACCCAGTCTACTCAATCTATCATCATAAGATAACCCTGTCATCTCCGGAATCAGCCTAGTGAATCGTCTCTGTACCCCCTCCAAAGACAGTATAACCTTTCTTAAGTAAGGTGACCAAAACTGCACGCAGTACTCCAGGTGCGGCCTTACCAATACCCTATACAGTTGCAGCAGGACCTCCCTGCTTTTGTACTCCATCCCTCTCGCAGTGAAGGCCAACATTTCATTCGCCTTCCTGATTACCTGCTGCACCTGCAAACTAACTTTTTGGGATTCATGCACAAGGACCCCCAGGTCCCTCTGCACCGCAGCTTGTTGTAATTTCTCCCCATTCAAATAATATTCCCTTTTACTGTTTTTTTTTTTAAGGTGGATGACCTCACACTTTCCAACATTGTGTTCCATCTGCCAAACCTTAGCCCATTCGCTTAACCTATCCAAATCTCTTTGCAGCCTCTCTGTGTCCCCTACACAACCCGCTTTCCCACTAATCTTTGTGTCATCTGCAAATTTTGTTACACTACACTCTGTCCCCTCTTCCAGGTCATCTATATCTATGTATATTGTAAATGGTTGTGGTCCCAGCACTGATCCCTGTGGCACACCACTAACCACCGATTTCCAACCCGAAAAGGACCCATTTATCCCGACTCTCTGCTTTCTGTTCGTTAGCCAATTCTCTATCCATGTTAATACATTTCCTCTGACTCCGCGTACCTCTATCTTCTGCAGTAACCTTTTGTGTGGCACCTTATCGAATGCCTTTTGGAAATCTAAATACACCACATCCATCGGTACACCTCTATCCACCATGCTCGTTATATCCTCAAAGAATTCCAGTAAATTAGTTAAACATGATTTCCCCTTCATGAATCCATGCTGCGTCTGCTTGATTGCACTATTCCTACCAAGATGTCCCGCTATTTCTTCCTTAATGATAGTTTCAAGCATTTTCCCCACTACAGTTGTTAAACTAACTGGCCTATAGTTACCTGCCTTTTGTCTGCCCCTTTTTTTAAACAGAGGCGTTACATTAGCTGCTTTCCAATCCGCTGGTACCTCCCCAGAGTCCAGAGAATTTTGGTAGATTATAACGAATGCATCTACTATAACTTCCACCATCTCTTTTAATAGCCTGGGATGCATTTCATCCGGACCAGGGGACTTGTCTACCTTAAGTACCATTAGCCTGTCCAGCACTACCCCCCTAGTGATAGTGATTGTCTCAAGGTCCTCCCTTCCCACATTCCTGTGACCAGCAATTTGTGGCATGGTTTTTGTGTCTTCCACTGTGAAGACCGAAGCAAAATAATTGTTTAAAGTCTCAGCCATTTCCATATTTCCCATTAATAAATCCCCCTTCTCATCTTCTAAGGGACCAACATTTACTTTAGTCACTCTTTTCCGTTTTATATATCTGTAAAAGCTTTTACTATCTGTTTTTATGTTTTGTGCAAGTTTACCTTCGTAATCTATCTTTCCTTTCTTTATTGCTTTTTTAGTCATTCTTTGCTGTTGTTTAAAATTTTCCCAATCTTCTAGTTTCCCACTAACCTTGGCCATCTTATATGCATTAGTCTTTGATTTGATACTCTCCTTTATTTCCTTGGTTATCCATGGCTGGTTATTCCTTCTCTAACCACCCTTCTTTTTCACTGGAATATATATTTGTTGCGCACTATGAAAGAGCTCCTTAAAAGTCCTCCACTGTTCCTCAATTGTGCCACCGTTTAGTCTGTGTTTCCAGTCTACTTTAGCCAACTCTGCCCTCATCCCACTGTAGTCCCCTTTGTTTAAGCATAGTACGCTCGTTTCTGACATAACTTCCTCACCCTCAATCTGTATTACAAATTCAACCATACTGTGATCACTCATTCCGAGAGGATCTTTTACTCAGAGATCGTTTATTTTTCCTGTCTCATTACACAGGACCAGATCTAAGATAGCTTGCTCCCTTGCAGCTTCTGTAACATACTGTTCTAAGAAACAATCCCGTATGCATTCTATGAATTCCTCCCCCAGGCTACCCCGTGCGATTTGATTTGACCAATCGATATGTAGGTTAAAATCCCCCATGACCTACTGCCGTTCCTTTTTCACATGCCTCCATTATTCCCTTGATTATTGCCCGCCCCACCATGAAGTTATTATTTGAGGGGCCTATAAACTACGCTCACCAGTGACTTTTTCCCCTTACTATCTCTAATCTCCACACACAACGATTCAACATTTTGTTCATTGGAGCCAATATCGTCTCTCACAACTGCCCTGATATCATCCTTTATTAACAGAGCTACCCCACCTCCTTTCCCTTCTTGTCTATCTTTCCGAATCGTCAGATACCCCTGTATGTTTAATTCCCAGTCTTGGCCACCCTGCAACCATGTTTCTGTAATGGGCACCAAATCATACCCATTTGTAATGATTTGTGCCGTCAACTCATTTACTTTATTTCGAATGCTGCGTGCATTTAGGTAGAGTGCTTTAATACTAGTTTTTAAACCATGATTTTTAGTTTTGACCCCTCCTGCAGCCCCTTTATATTCAGTGGCCCTTTTTGTTTTTTGCCTTGGGTTTCTCTGCCCTCCACTTTTACTCATCTCCTTTCTGTCTTTTGCTTTTGTCTCCTTTTTGTTTCCCTCTGTCTCCCTGCATTGGTCCCATCCCCCTGCCATATTAGTTTAACTCCTCCCCAACAGCACTAGCAAACACTGCCCCTAGGACATTGGTTCCAGTCCTGCCCAGGTGCAGACCGTCCGGTTTGTACTGGTCCCACCTCCCCCAGAACCTGTTCCAATGCCGCAGGAATTTGAATCCCTCCCTGCTGCACCACTGCTCAAGCCACGTATTTATCTGTGCTATCCTGCGATTCCTACTCTGACTAGCACGTGGCACTGGTAGCAATCCTGAGATTACTACTTTTGAGGTCCTACTTTTTAATTTAGCTCCTAGCTCCTTAAATTCATCTCGTAGGACCTCATCCCTTTTTTTACCTATGTCGTTGGTACCAATGTGCAGCATGACAACTGGCTTTTCTTCCTCCCTTTTTAGAATGTCCTGCACCCGCTCCGAGACATCCTTGACCCTTGCACCAGGGAGGCAACATACCATTCTGGAGTCTCGGTTGCGGCCACCGAAACACCTATCTATTCCCCTTACAATTGAATCCCTATCACTATCGCTCTCCCACTCTTTTTCCTGCCCTCCTGTGCAGCAGAGCCAGCCACGGTGCCATGAACTTGGCTGCTGCTGCCCTCCCCTGATGTGTCATCCCCCTCAACAGTACTCAAAACAGTGTATCTGTTTTGCAGGGGGGTGACCGCAGGGGACCCATGCACTACCTTCCTTGCACTGCTCTTCCTGCTGGTCTTCCATTCCCTAGCTGGCTGTGGACCCTTCACCTGTGGTAAGACCAGCTCGCTACATGTGCTACTCACGCCATTCTCAGCATCGTGAATCCACCCTCAGCTCCAATTCCACAACGCGGACCGTCAGGAGCTGGAGGCGGACACACTTCCCGCACACGTCGTCGTCAGGGACACCGGAAGTGTCCCTGAGTTCCCACATGGTACAGGAGGAGCATATCACGTGACCGAGCTCTCCTGCCATGACTTAACCCTTAGATACACTTAAATTGGCAACAACAATGTTAAGATTACTCACTGTTATAGAAGAGAAAAAAGAAAAACTACTCACCAATCACCAGCCAATCACTTACCCCCTTGGCTCACGACGGTGAGGAGGATTGCCCTTAATTTTGCAGTGCTCTCTTCCACATCTAGCTTGTTGGCCACGAAGTATTGGTCGAGTCGCTCCAAAAATATTTCCCAATCATCTCCTTCCGAAAATTTCTCCAGGATGCCCACTGTTCTCTGCATCTTCTCTGCGCTATCTGTATGTCGTTGCCAGTTGTTGTGTCTGGAGAAAGAGTCAGACTGAACACTGTGAGCTCAAAGTAAAGTGTGACCTCAGTCTTTTATTGCGGGTCTCCAGAGTGCCTCTCCAACCTGTGACACCTCCTTAAATACCTGTGCTCCCAAGGGATTATGGGATCCCTTGGGACACCAGGGGATGAGCCCTCTGGTGGCTGTACAGAGTAAATACAAGTCCACATATATAACAGACCTGTTCAATAAAAATGGACTTGCAATTTCTGACATGGCCACTGCCACCCCCAACAAGACAGTCATCCAGCCATCAGCCACAACAGACCCCACACACCCAAGGCTGGAATTGAACTGAGACGCTCAACCTGGGAGTGCAAAGCACTGGACCATCTCAACCTGTGAAAGACTGTGATAAGATCTCAGAGGAGGGTATTTTCATGTATCTACATGCTGTTTGTAGCCACCAGATGGCGTAATTGTCGGGGGCCACTGAGCAGCACACACATTGTGCTGCTCAGGTATAAAAGGCCAGCCATTTTGCGAGTCAGGCACTTTGGGCCTAAATAAAGCAGAGCCAAGGTTGTACCTTGCTTAGTTAAACAGTACTCTGTTTGAACCTTCATTGCATACATAACACTTTTTGACACCACCTTCACATTTCAATAAATTAACTTGGAACTTTGAACTTGGAACTTTGAATTCTCAGAACAGAGGGGATCAAGTTCTATTATATTAGCACAATTAACTTCAAGCACTTTCGAGATCAAATTTGACAAGTTTTTTAACAAAGAGTCGGAAGAGTCCATTAAACATTTTCTTGATTGCTTGGTAGGTTTATCCATCAGGCAGCTAAGTTACAAAGACTGGCATCATCCCTGAACTGTGCTGATTGAACTGAATTTACCCAGGGCTGTGGTAAGAGAGCATACATTGACCTTTGCCCCTCTCCTTGAGCCATTCAGGGAATGGGAAATAGGTCATGGTTGACACTTCTGATCACTAGTCACTGACTAATGATGCAAGTGCATGTGTGCAGAGGTTGGAGTGATGACAGGTCAGATTCAGCTGTGACGTCCACACAATCCAAGTCAGCTGACAATCACCATCACAGATACTAAGTGGCCATGGTGCCCCAACAGAACCATACACCAGAAAGTAGTAAATCCCTTCAGCATGGGAGGAAGAAAATTGGCGTGAAAAGTAAAATCCACAGGAAAAGGAGTCCTGAGTTATAACTGAGTGCTATTTACAGCTTACAATAAAGCTTAGGCAAGGGATCGTGGTTGAAGACAGGTTATTAGCAGAGCTGGAGAAAAAAATGCTCCC
This sequence comes from Pristiophorus japonicus, assembly GCF_044704955.1. Lineage (NCBI taxonomy): Eukaryota > Metazoa > Chordata > Chondrichthyes > Pristiophoridae > Pristiophorus > Pristiophorus japonicus. The sequence continues at coordinate 40,838,447 of NC_091983.1, read as the reverse complement.
TACAGGGGACCAGACAGTAAATTTTCTGAAGTTTCTACTGACTCAGTCAAAACTTCTAATGAATTTCATATTAGGACAGAGACACCAGTATTCATTTATCTGCTCTACACTCACTGTATATGAAACAAAAAACACACATAACACACACACAAATTTCTCTTGATCCAGGTGGAAAATGTAAGTCACTACTTCCGATTAAACCACCCCCAAATCATCATGCTGCCACCCATTTAACAAGTTACAATCACCTGATGCTTCAACAAAGTAATATGCCTGGATAGAGTGTACAGATAGGTATGTGCACATAAGCCTACTTCTGGCCAGATTCATATCTACCTGAATTAACAAGGCTTGCAACTGCAACCAATGGAAGGGATCAGGGACAATTGGAATTAACTGATGCAAATTCGCTCAGTGTACTTGAGTACTGGAAATGCCCAGAAGAAATGGAACAGGGAACTAATCTCTCCACATTCCCTCTACTCGTGGAACTATTTCCATTACTATTTCATACATTGGCAGGTACATCGGTGTGTCATCTGAAGGACATAGTTCTTCAGATGTTTGCCCTCAGTCATGTCCCTATGCTTGCCTCATAAGGCTGAAATGTACTGGGCCTCATGCATCATAAACTAGGTGGAAAATAATAGTTATAAAAATAACATTACAGCCACACAAGTGAAGCAACAATTAAAATGTCTCATTTACACAACCTCTGCTTTTCTTACCTTGAAATGCAAGATTCTCCAAAATTTAGGATGCCACTACAGATGAAAGTCACTTCACCTGTTATATATGTAACCTTCATGTAACTGTAACCTTCATGTAACAACACTGCATACTGTATACACCTAAGAAATGCACACCTTGACCACAGGGGTGAACTTGTGGGAGACACCCCTCACCTAGGTATATAAAGGGAGGTCCCACGCAGGATCATCACTTCTTGGTCGTGTGAATAAAGGTTAGGTCACAGAGTGACTGTGTCTGCAGAATGTGCCTCGTGTGAATTTATAGTAGTGTGTAAGGACACAACATTTGGCGACGAGAAACGGGAATCAACGGCTCACGAGAATGGCCACCGGTAGCACAGAGGAATGGTACTGTGTTGGTGAGGACTGGAACGATTTCATTGAGAGGCTCCAGCAGAGCTTTGTCACGAAGGACTGGCTGGGAGAGGCAGCGGCTGACAAGCGAAGGGCGCATCTACTGACCAGCTGTGGACCTAAGACGTACGCGCTGATGAAAGACCTGCTCGCACCCGAGAAGCCGGCGGACAAGTTTTTTGAGGAGCTCAGCAAACTGATCGGTGAGCACCTCAAACCAGCGAGCAGTATACACTTGGCCTGACACTGATTCTATATACACCGACGTCGGGAAGGACAGAACATACCGGACTTTGTTGTGGACCTTCGGCGTTGGCCAGCCTCTGTAAGTTCACAGACGCCTGCAGGGGGGAGATGTTACGGGATTTCTTCATTGAGGGCATTGGGCATGCCGGGATTTTCAGAAAGCTAATTGAGACCAAGGACTTGACCTTGGAAGTGGCGGTGTTGATGGCTCAGACCTTCATGGCGGGGGAGGAGGAAACCAAGATAATATACATGCGCAACTCTGCTCCCAACGTGGTGATGGAGCAGGGAGTTAGCATGGTAAACGTGACTCAGAACCACGCAGGCAGGCAAGGGCAATTCGACACCAACCAGGCAGTAACAGACTCTAGAGTGGGTCATCGACAGAGACAATGGCAGGTTGAATGGACATTTACACCATCACAAGGGGCAATACGTCCCGGGATGGGGCCATTGACACCCACTAACAGAGTGCTCAAGAGGTAATCAAAGAGACAATCAGAGAGGAATGGCTGGTAACAGCCCTTTTGTTCACAACAATCTCAGCTCATGCTGGAGGTGCGGGGGCAGACATGCTGCAAAAACCTGCAGGTTCCAAAAATTCATCTGCAGAAATTGTAACTTCAGTGGACATTTAGCCAGAATGTGCAGGAAGCCTGCAATGAGGCTAATTTACGGGGCAGATGAATCACAAGAGGGGTCTGCAAGGCAGGGTGATGCTTGGGACACAGCAATGGATGCTGAAGTTCAGCGGGTTCAGGTGGCTAACATCCACAGCTCATATACAAAAATGCCACTTATGATGATGAAAGTCCTATTAAATGGCATCCCGGTACACATGGAGCTGGACACATGGGCCAGCCAGTCACTTATGAGTGTCCAACAATTCGAGAAACTATGGCCACTCAGAGCTAGCAGACCCAAACTAGAACGCAATTACGGACGTACACAAAAGAGATCATCCCAGTGCTAGGCAGTGCAATGTTGGTGGTCACACATAATGGATCAGAGAACCGGTTGCCACTCTGGATTGTTCCGGGAAATGGTCCCGCGCTTTTGGGGAGGAGCTGGCTAGCCGAGATGAACTGGAAATGGGGGGATGTGCGCGCCATTTCATCTGTGAAGCGAAGTTCATGCTCACAGGTCCTACAGAAATTTGAGTCACTATTTCAACCTGGTGTCGGGACTTTCAAAGGTACCAAAGTTGTGATACGCATCACCCCGGACGCCAGACCAGTGCACCATAAAGCCAGAGCTGTGCTGTATGTGATGCGGGAGAAAATTGAGAGTGAGTTGGACAGGTTGCTAAGAGAGGGCATAATTTCGCCCGTTGAATTCAGCGACTGGGCAAGCCCCATCATCCCCATCATCCCTGTCCTAAAAACGGATGGTTCAGCAGTCAGTCGAGGAGGCGGGAGCTCGGAGCAGCGCGAGTCCGGGGTCGGCGAGAGGCGTGCCGGTGCAGCTACAGGGAGAAGGCAAAGAAAGAAACAAAGGTGACGTCACAGCCTAGGGGGTAAGTGATTGGCTGGTGATTGGTGAGTAGTTTTTCTTTTTCTTCTTATATTAGTCAGTAACTTTTAACATTGTTGTTGCCAATTTAAGGGTATCTAAGTGTTAATTCATGGCAGGATAGCTCCTCCTGTACCATGTGGGAACTCAGGGACACTTCCGGTGTCCCTGACGGCTACGTGTGCGGAAAGTGTGTCCACCTCCAGCTCCTGACTGGCCGCGTTGCGGAGTTGGAGCTGAGGGTGGATTCACTCTGGAGCATCCACGATGCTGAGAATGACGTGAGTATCACGTGTAGCGAGTTGGTCTTACCGCAGGGAAAGGGTCCACAGCCAGCGAGGGAATGGAAGACCAGCAGGAAGAGTAGTGCAAGGAAGGTAGTGCAGGGGTCTCCTGCGGTCATCCCCCTGCAAAACAGATACACTGCTTTGAGTACTGTTGAGGGGGATGACTCATCAGGGGAGGGCAGCAGCAGCCAAGTTCATGGCACCATGGCTGGCTCTGTTGCACAGGAGGGCAGGAAAAAGAGTGGGAGAGCAATAGTGATAGGGGATTCAATGGTGAGGGGAATAGATAGGCGTTTCTGCGGCCGCGACCGAGACTCCAGGATGGTATGTTGCCTCCCTGGTGCAAGGGTCAAGGATGTCTCGGAGCGGGTGCAGGACATTCTGAAATGGGAGGGAGAACAGCCAGTTGTCGTGGTGCACATTGGTACCAACGACATAGGTAAAAAAAGGGATGAGGTCCTACGAAACGAATTTAAGGAGCTAGGAGCTAAATTAAAAAGTAGGACCTCAAAAGTAGTAATCTCGGGATTGCTACCAGTGCCACGTGATAGTCAGAGTAGGAATCGCAGGATAGCGCAGATGAATACGTGGCTTGAGCAGTGGTGCAGCAGAGAGGGATTCAAATTCCTGGGGCATTGGGACCGGTTCTGGGGGAGGTGGGACCAGTACAAACCGGACGGTCTGCACCTGGGCAGGACCGGAACCAATGTCCTAGGGGGAGTGTTTGCTAGTGCTGTTGGGGAGGATTTAAACTAATATGGCAGGGGGATGGGAACCAATGCAGCGAGACAGAGGGAAACAAAAAGGAGGCAAAAGCAAAAGACAGAAAGGAGATGAGGAAAAGTGGAGGGCGGAGAAACCCAAGGCAAAGAACAAAAAGGGCCACTGTACAGCAAAATTCTAAAAGGACAAAGGGTGTTAAAAAAACAAGCCTGAAGGCTTTGTGTCTTAATGCAAGGAGTATCTGCAATAAGGTGGATGAATTAACTGTGCAAATAGATGTTAATAAATATGATGTGATTGGGATTACGGAGACGTGGCTCCAGGATGATCAGTGCTGGGAATTCAACATTCAGGGGTATTCGACATTCAGGAAGGATAGAGTAAAGGGAAAAGGAGGTGGGGTAGCATTGTTGGTTAAAGAGGAGATTAATGCAATAGTTAGGAAAGACATTAGCTTGGATGATGTGGAATCTATATGGGTAGAGCTGCAGAACACCAAAGGGCAAAAAACGTTAGTAGGAGTTGTGTACAGACCTCCAAACAGTAATAGGGATGTTGGGGAGGGCATCAAACAGGAAATTAGGGGTGCATGCAATAAAGGTGTAGCAGTTATAATGGGTGACTTTAATATGCACATAGATTGGGCTAGCCAAACTGGAAGCAATACGGTGGAGGAGGATTTCCTGGAGTGCATAGGGATGGTTTCCTAGACCAGTATGTTGAGGAACCAACTAGGGGGGAGGCTATCTTAGACTGGGTGTTGTGTAATGAGAGAGGATTAATTAGCAATCTCATTGTGCGAGGCCCCTTGGGGAAGAGTGACCATAATATGGTGGAATTCGGCATTAGGATGGAGAATGAAACAGTAAATTCAGAGACCATGGTCCAGAACTTAAAGAAGGGTAACTTTGAAGGTATGAGGCGTGAATTGGCTAGGATAGATTGGCGAATGATACTTAGGGGGTTGACTGTGGATGGGCAATGGCAGACATTTAGAGACCGCATGGATGAATTACAACAATTGTACATTCCTGTCTGGCGTAAAAATAAAAAAGGGAAGGTGGCTCAACCGTAGCTATCTAGGGAAATCAGGGATAGTATTAAAGCCAAGGAAGTGGCATACAAATTGGCCAGAAATAGCAGCGAACCTGGGGACTGGGAGAAATTTAGAACTCAGCAGAGGAGGACAAAGGGTTTGATTAGGGCAGGGAAAATGGAGTACGAGAAGAAGCTTGCAGGGAACATTAAGGTGGATTGCAAAAGTTTCTATAGGTATGTAAAGAGAAAAAGGTTAGTAAAGACAAACGTAGGTCCCCTGCAGTCAGAATCAGGGGAAGTCATAACGGGGAACAAAGAAATGGCAGACCGATTGAACAAGTACTTTGGTTCGGTATTCACGAAGCAGGATACAAACAACCTTCCGGATATAAAAGGGGTCAGAGGGTCTAGTAAGGAGGGGGAACTGAGGGAAATCTTTATTAGTCGGGAAATTGTGTTGGGGAAATTGATGGAATTGAAGGCCGATAAATCCCCAGGACCTGATGGACTGCATCCCAGAGTACTTAAGGAGGTGGCCTTGGAAATAGCGGATGCATTGACAGTCATTTTCCAACATTCCATTGACTCTGGATCAGTTCCTATGGAGTGGAGGGTAGCCAATGTAACACCACTTTTTAAAAAAGGAGGGAGAGAGAAAACAGGGAATTATAGACCGGTCAGCCTGACCTCAGTAGTGGGTAAAATGATGGAATCAATTATTAAGGATGTCATAGCAGTGCATCTGAAAAATGGTGACATGATAGGTCCAAGTCAGCATGGATTTGTGAAAGGGAAATCATGCTTGACAAATCTTCTGGAATTTTTTGAGGATGTTTCCAGTAAAGTGGACAAAGGAGAACCAGTTGATGTGGTATATTTGGACTTTCAGAAGGCTTTCGACAAGGTCCCACACAAGAGATTAATGTGCAAAGTTAAAGCACATGGGATTGGGGGTAGTGTGCTGACGTGGATTGAGAACTGGTTGTCAGACAGGAAGCAAAGAGTAGGAGTAAACGGGTACTTTTCAGAATGGCAGGCAGTGACTAGTGGGGTGCCGCAAGGTTCTGTGCTGGGGCCCCAGCTGTTTACATTGTACATTAATGATTTAGACGAGGGGATTAAATGCAGTATCTCCAAATTTGCGGATGACACTAAGTTGGGTGGCAGTGTGAGCTGCGAGGAGGATGCTATGAGGCTGCAGAGTGACTTGGATAGGTTAGGTGAGTGGGCAAATGCATGGCAGATGAAGTATAATGTGGATAAATGTGAGGTTATCCACTTTGGTGGTAAAAACAGAGAGACAGACTATTATCTGAATGGTGACAGATTAGGAAAAGGGAAGGTGCAACGAGACCTGGGTGTCATGGTACATCAGTCATTGAAGGTTAGCATGCAGGTACAGCAGGCGGTTAAGAAAGCAAATGGCATGTTGGCCTTCATAGCGAGGGGATTTGAATACAGGGGCAGGGAGGTGTTGCTACAGTTGTACAGGGCCTTGGTGAGGCCACACCTGGAGTATTGTGTACAGTTTTGGTCTCCTAACTTGAGGAAGGACATTCTTGCTATTGAGGGAGTGCAGCGAAGATTCACCAGACTGATTCCCGGGATGGCGGGACTGACCTATCAAGAAAGACTGGATCAACTGGGCTTGTATTCACTGGAGTTCAGAAGAATGAGAGGGGACCTCATAGAAACGTTTAAATTCTGACGGGTTTAGACAGATTAGATGCAGGAAGAATGTTCCCAATGTTGGGGAAGTCCAGAACCAGGGGTCACAGTCTGAGGATAAGGGGTAAGCCATTTAGGACCGAGATGAGGAGAAACTTCTTCACCCAGAGAGTGGTGAACCTGTGGAATTCTCTACCACAGAAAGTAGTTGAGGCCAATTCACTAAATATATTCAAAAGGGAGTTAGATGAAGTCCTTACTACTTGGGGGATCAAGGGTTATGGCGAGAAAGCAGGAATGGGGTACTGAAGTTTCATGTTCAGCCATGAACTCATTGAATGGCGGTGCAGGCTAGAAGGGCTGAATGGCCTGCTCCTGCACCTATTTTCTATGTTTCTATGTTTCTATGATCTGTGGTGACTACAAGGCCACTATCAACCGAGTGTCACTACAAGACCAATACCCATTTCCGAGAGCGGAGGATCTTTTTGCCACACTGGCAGGCGGCAAGCTGTTCACCAAGTTGGACCTCATTTCAGCCTACATGACCCCGGAACTGGCCAAAGAATCCAAGCTACTGACCACCATCACCACGCACAAGGGACTGTTGGTCTACAACAGGTGTCCATTTGGCATTCGTTCAGCAGCCGCTATCTTTCAAAGGAACATGGAAAGCCTGCTCAAAATCATCCCTGGAACAATCGTATTTCAGGACGGCATCCTTATCATGGATCGAGACACCGAGGAACACCTCCACAACCTGGAGGAGGTGCTACGCCGACTGGACCGGGTATGCCTGCGACTAAAGAAGTCCAAGTGTGTGTTTTTGGCCCCAGATGTCAAGTTTTTGGGCAGGAGGGTTGCCGCAGATGGGATCCAGCCTACCGAATCCAAAACGGAGGCGATTTGTCGTGCGCCCAGGCCCGGCAACACATCGGAGTTGCATTCATTTCTGGGACGCTTGAACTATTTCGGAAACATTCTGCCAAACTTAAGCACATTGTTGGAGCCGCTACACGTGCTCCTGCATAAGGGTTGCGATTGGTTTTGGGGGGACTGTCAGGAATGGGTTTTCAATTGGGCGTGGAACCTGCTTTGTTCTAATAAGCTATTGACCGTGTACAACCCCTGTAAGAAATTGGTTTTAACATGTGATGCATCATCCTATGGGGTTGGGTGCGTGTTGCAGCAGAGTAATGATGAGGGCCAACTCCAACCTGTGGCTTATGCCTCCAGGTCGCTCTCCCAAGCAGAAAGGGGATATGGGATGGTTGAAAAGGAAGCATTCGCATGTATCTACGGGGTAAAAAAGATGCACCAGTACCTTTTTGGCAGAAGGTTCGAGTTAGAAACGGACCACAAGCAGTTAATATCTCTGTTGTCAGACAGCAAAGCTGTCAATGCCAATGCGTCAGCTCGCATACAGCGATGGGCTCTCATGCTGGCTGCGTATGACTACACCATACGGCCCCGGCCAGGCACCGAAAATTGCGCTGACGTGCTCAGCAGGCTTCCACTGGCCACCACTGAGGGGGCAGCGGAGCAAAGCGCTGAGATGGTCATGGCTGTCGATGCCTTTGACAGTGCAGGCTCCCCCATCACAGCCCAACAGAGATCCCCTCCTATCTTTGATTTAGAAATGTGTCCTGACTGGGGATTGGGCGCCCGCACACGGAGCATGCCCTGAAGAGGTCAGACCATTTCACAGACGGATGGATGAGCTCTCCATCCAAGCTGACTGCCTACTATGGGGCAGCCGGGTAGTCATGCCCCTGAAGGGAAGGGAAGCATTCATCAGGGAACTCCACAGCGAGCAACCAGACATTGTGCTTATGAAAACCATTGCCCGGTCACATGTATGGTGGCCGAGAATTGACTCAGACCTGGAACACTGTGTTCGCAGGTGCACGACATGTGCCCAGCTGGACAATGCCCCCAGGGAGGCCCCACTCAGCCCATGGCCCTGGCCCACCAGGCCATGGTCATGTATTCACGTAGACTACGCGGGCCCGTTCATGGGAAAAATGTTCCTCATTGTTGTTGATGTGTATTCGAAATGGATCGAGTGCATCATTTTGAATTCGTGCATGACATCCACCACTGTGGAGAGTCTGCGTGCGGTCTTTGCGACCCACGGCTTGCCGGACATCCTGGTTAGCGACAATGTCCCGTGTTTCACTAGCTATGAATTTCGGGAGTTTATGTCAGGTAATGGCATCAAACATGTCAGGACAGCACCGTTCAAGCCGGCCTCCAATGGCAGGCGGAACGTGCGGTCCAAATCATAAAGCAAGGCATGCTCCGGATTCAAGGACCTTACTTCAATGCCACCTATCGCGCCTCCTGCTGGCCTCTAGGCCCCGACCGCATTTACTCATGGGAGTCCCGCCCGCGGAACTACTCATGAAACATACACTAAAAACTCGGCTGTCCCTCATTTATCCAGTCTTGTTGAGGGCAAGCGCCAGTCCCAAAATGAGTGCCATGACCATAACTCAAAGGGGAGATGTATAGAAATCGATGACCCTGTATTTGTTCTTAATCACGCTTTCGGGCCCAAGTGGCTTGAGGGTACTGTAATTGGCAAAGAGGGGAATAGGGTCATAGTGGTCAGACTTAACAATGGACAGATATGCCGCAAGCATCTGGACCAAGTAAAAAAAAAAGTTCAGCATGGACACTGAGGAACCTGAGGAACATCATGAGATGCTGCCCACACCACTGCCAGTGAATGAGCAACAAGAACTTTCAGCAGCATGCACAGTCCCTGCGGCCAGCCCGGACAAGCCGGAATCACCACAGAGGAGAGAGACGCATGCCAAGGCTCAACAACCAGAGCCCCAACTACTGCGGCGCTCCACGAGAGAGCATCGACCGCCCGAAAGACTTAATCTTTGACCCCACAAGACGTGGTGGGTGGGTGAGGTGATGTCATGTATGTAACCTTCATGTAACTGTAACCTTCATGTAACAACACGGCATACTGTATACACCTAAGAAATGCACACCTTGACCACAGGTGGTGAACTTGTGGGAGACACTCCTCACCTGGTCATCCAGGTATATAAAGGGAGGTCCCACACAGGGTCATCACTTCTTGGTCCTGTGAATAAAGGTTAGGTCACAGAGTGACTTTGTCTGCAGAATGTGCCTCGTGTGAATTTATAGTAGTGTGTAAGGACACAACATCGCCCAGCTGCATAGTAAATTGAGTACTGGATTTCATATAAGGCTAGAAGGCTAAATATACCACAACAACAGATCACTTTGTACAGGCTAAAAATACTGATCATCTTTATTTACAATTGGATCATTCACAGAAACTAGGACATCGACAAAGTACTATATAGCACAATTGGCCATTTATAGTACATACAACTGGGATAACTGTTTAAAATAGGTCATTGTTCTCTCAGCATCTTCTGGCAAACTCTTGAAATGACACTCTCTTGTTATTATACATCAGCAGCTGCTTACAGAGTTTGATACATCCTGAATGTGTATTGGTTAATGCCAGATCTACTGAGTAGTCAAAGGTTCCATTGCTTTATATGTTTAACTTGTATGATGTAAAATTAAATTCTTGGAAGACTGTAAAGCAAACCAAATCTTAAGAGTCTAACATTGTAGTAATGAATCGGGGTCAATGGCTTGGGATAATTCTATCCGCTGCCTGCAGTTTTCACACCTGTGAACTGACTGTTGTAAGATATGACAACAATCGAAAATTACATTTCAGTCTGCCATTGTACTAGGAGGGATGCACATTGTAAGAAAGTGTTAATCTGCTTAAAAGCTTGGCGATAGCACTTATAAGTAAGGAAGTAACTGACATAGGGGCCAAAATTCATTGCAACCAGAAAGTTGGGGGTGTTAAGGCCTTTTTCCCCCGATTAGCGCCGCAAAGTTTGCAGCGGCCATTGGATCCAAATTCACTTTTTGACCACAAGAAAGTGTTCCAGTCTTATTAGCCCTTCAAACCTGAAAGTTTTCAGTCTTAATTGGGGTGTTATTCTCACGGGAAATTCACCCTTAGGGTGATGTGGCAGCTGCCATTGCAGCACAGGCGCAAAGGAACGAACATATCGGTGCTGCTTTGGAGAGGATGGCCGCAGCTCTACAAGAGTCGACGGAGGGTCTAAGTGCTGTCATATCTGGTGGCTTTCAGACTGTGGCTGCTCGCATGCAGTCTCAGCTGGATGTCCCCCGAGACCTCAGTGTTGCTTTCACGGCTGGGTCCACCACAGGCCACGGGGGACCTTCCGGTGTGGTGCCACAGCACCGACCTGAGCTCCCTCAGATTGGTGGTGGTGGTATTGTGCCGCCCCCTGGTGAGTGACTCAGGCTCCTCGGGCCAGGATATGGATGATGCTTGCTCCGACTCACAGCATTCCTGTCCCCAGACCTGTCGCTCTGCCAGTGCCTCCATGCGTGGCCTCGCCCGAGCCAAGTCAGACTGAACCCTCCCAGGAGAGTGTTGACCAGTCTCCAGCCAGCCCTTCCAGCCCCAAAGCAGCTCAAAGGCATCCTAAAATGACATCTGCAGCTTCCATACAGCGAACACAGCAGCTTCCCAGACCCATGAGGCAGCCACAGGTGAGACACTGAGGCGAGTTCGCAGGTTAGGCATGCATAAGATCATCATAGGCAGTCCCTTGAAGTCAAGAATGACTTGCTTCCACTCTAAAACTGAGTTCTCAGATGACTGAAGAATGCAATGCGGGAATTATAGTCTGTCACAGGTGAGACAGACAGTGGTTGAAGGAAAGGGTCGGTGAGGAGTCTGGTTTGCCGCACGCTCCTTTCGCTGTCTGCGCTTGGTTTCTGCATGTTCTCGGCGACAAGACTCGAGGTTCTCAGCGCCCTCCCGGATGCTCTTCCTTCACTTTGGGTGGTCTTGGTCCAAGGATTCCCAGGTGCCGGTGGGGATGTTGCACTTTATCAAGGAGGCTTTGAGGCTGTCCTTAAAGCGTTTCCTCTATCCACCTGGGACTTGCTTGCCATGTCGAGGCTCCAAGAAGAGCACTTGCTTTGGGAGTCTCGTGTCAGACATGCGGACGATGTGACCCACCCAGCAGAGCTGATCGAGCGTGGTCAGTGTTTCGATGTTGGGGATGTTGGCCTGAGGGAGATCACTGACGTTGGTGTGTCTGTCCTCCCAATGAATTTGCAGGATCTTGCGGAGGCAGTGTTGGTGGTACTCCTCCAGTGTTTCGAGGTGTCTGCTGGAACTAGTCCACGTCTCTGAGCCATACAGAAGGACGGGTATCACTACCGCCCTGTAGACCATGAGCTTGGTGCCAAATTTCAAGTTCTGGTCTTCAAAAACTCTCTTCCTCAGGTGACCGAAGGCTGCGCTGGCACACTGAAGGCGGTGTTGGACGTCATCATCGATGTCTGCCCTTGCTGACAGTGGGCCCCCGAGGTATGGAAAATGGTCCATGTTGTCCAAGGTCTCACCATGGATTTTGATAACCGGGGGGCAGTGCTTTGTGGTGGGGTCAGGTTGGTGGAGGACCTTGGTTTTTTGGATGTTTAGTGTAAGGCCCATGTTTTCGTATGCTTCGGTGAAGGTGTTGACGATGGCTTGGTGTTTGGCCTCCGAGTGTGCACAGACACAAGCGTCGTCCGCGTACTGTAGTTCGATGACAGAGAATTGAACGACCTTGGATCAAGCCTGAAGGCAGCGGAGGTGGAACAGATTCCCATTTGTTACCGATCGGAATGCTGAGCTGGGCGATATTTCCAGTCTGAGCCCCTGGATTGAGATTTTAGTTTTCTCTCAGTGAATCTCGTGATCTCTATTTCTCTCTCTCTTTCTTGATTTTTTTCCCTTTTCTCTTTCTCTATTCCTATGTCTCTATTTCTCTCTCTCCCAATCAAATGTTCTCATTCTGTTTCTCATTCCCTTTGCTCACTTCTATCGCTTTCTCCTTTCTCTTTTGCTACCTGTCCACTCTCTTTCCCTCTCTCTCTCACCCTCTCCCCCTCTCTTTCCCTCTCCTGCTCCCTCTCACCCTCTATCTCACCCTGTCTTTCCCTCTCCCGCTCTCCCTCCCTCTCTCTCTCTCACCCTTCCTCCCTCTCTCTCCTCCTCCCTCCCTCTCTCACCCTCTCTCTTTCCCTGTCCCTCTCTCTTTCCCTCTCCCTCTCTCCCTCCCTCCCTCTCTCTCTCTCACCCTCCCTCCCTCTCTCTCACCCTCCCTCTCTCAACCTCTCTCTTTCCCGCTCCCTCTCTCCCCCTCTCTCTTTCCCATCCCTTTCTCCCTCTCTCTCTCCCCTTGAGTGCGGATTGTGTGTTGAGCATCCTCAGGTTTGGATCTTGCCTTCTTATCTCTCTCCGCTCCAACAGCTCCGAGATCTCTGCACTGGCCCTAAAAGCTGGCGAGGGCACCGTCAGCTGAAGGGCCAGCTTTTTCACACTGAAAATGGGTTCGGGGGCAGAGCAGCAGCGGTGCGCACTTTAAGCGCGCCACTACTGCCGCAAGCTCCACACCGCCTCGAGAGTCGGTAGTGGCCCACACCGCTGCAAGACCTCCCAAGCCAAATCTATGTCGGGGCGGCCAATTGAGCCCAAAGCGGCGGCCATTCAATTTTGTCGAATGGCCGCCGCAAATGGGCAGGAGCGGTCCTTCCCGGGACCATGAATTTTGGGGTCATACTTAGTAGAGAACAACAAACTCAGCAAACTGTATCCTGTTACTGAAAGAAAGAAAGAAAAGACTTACATTTATATGGCGCCTTTCACAACCACCGGACGACTCAAAGTGCTTTACAGCCAATGAAATACTTTTGGATTGTGGTCACTGTTGTAATGTGGGAAATGCAGCAGCCAATTTGCGCACAGCAACTCCCACAAACAGCAATGTGATAATGACAAAATATTCTGCTTTTGTTGTGTTGATTGAGGGATAAATATTGGTCAGGACACTGGGGATAACTCACCTGCTCATCTTCGAAATAGTACCATGGGATACTTTACATCCACCTGAGAGAGCTGATGGAGCCTCGGTTTAACGTCTCATCCGAAAGACGGCACCTCTGACAGTGCAGCACTCCCCAGCACTGCACTCAAGTGTCAGCCTAGATTGCCACTGGACCAAGACCTAGCTCTGTCAAGCCCGTGCGGTGGCTGGTGTGCAATGGCCACTACACCTTAAAAAGATCCACACACAGGCATCTTCCACCCTTCAATATGTAGTTCGGGACCTGGAATATTAGGTCCTTCATTGAAACACCTGTGAACTCAGCCTTTTTTGGCGTGGAAGCAAGTCATCCTCAATATAAGGGATCACCTATGATGATGATGATGACAGGAACCCATGAACCTTCTGACTCAGAGACGAGTGTGCTACCAACTGAGCCAGAACAAAGCTCAGTTACAATGCTAGGAAGACTGATTGGTGCAGGCATATAGTGTGATCAGAACAGGAACATTAAGGAAAACAAGGGAAATAAGTGTGATGTGTGCCAATTTTATTAGGTTGTATGCAGTTTTATTTTCCGGTTTGTAAAGGATGAGCACTCGAGGCTGTTCAGTGTAGAAGGATTTCGAGGTGGGGGGCAAAGCATCCAAGAGGAAGGGAACAGACTTATTGTGTAACATCAAGAGGCACACTTCTATCCAGGACTAAGCGGGTGATATACTTTCTGCTTGGTTCTGTAAATTGGAAGAACTCCACTGTTTCCCGTCCCCCTCCCTCAATAGCACAGAGACCACATGCAGCACCCCCCCTCCCCGCTGTTGCCCACATATATCAGCTAACTCGGCATAGACTGGAAATTGTATCTAGGTCCTTCCTGTCTCTGCAGCTCGGAATCACACCAGGTGGTACTCGCAGGTGTGATTTTACACCAATGTATAATTACCATTACAGAACTGCCATAATTTATACCAAGTTTAACAGTAGTACAATTGAAATAAAACTAAGCTCAGTCTCCAAGAAGGAATAAAAAAGCGTTTAGATTTTGTTTAATAAATGTCTTTCAATTTGGCGTACGCACACTACCATCAGGGTTGCAATAGCATTTCCACAGCTCAAGCAGCTGAGCACTGGACTCCCAGGCAGGTTGTTAACTTTCAAAGGTCCAAAGCTGGCTGCCACAGTAGTTGTCTTGTCTCTGTGTTAAGTTTTACAAGTCTTAAATAAAATATCATTGTATCCAATTGGAGTTGAGTCGAATTCCCTACAACATATAAGATTTCAGTCTCTCATTAAACTGTATACTCTCTGTAAACAAATGATTGGCTATGTTAGGATAGACATTTTCACACTGTTGAGGACATTTTTTACCTTTGACAGAGAGTTAACTAATTATGCTAATTTAGTTTTGGAATATTTGGGCCCCTGTTAAATATATAAAAAACTGGTGGAGTGTGGGGGTTTCTTTGCACAAAATAGAACAAATTTTCCAGATAGTGAAATTCCTCATATTAAAAGAAAAAACTTACATGTATATAGTGGCTCAGCATGCCCTCAGGTAATCTAAACATCCATAAAACAAAGGTCCTCCACCAACCTGCCCCCCCGTCACCAAGAACCACAGCGTGGCCCTTGACAACGTGGACCACTTTCCATAACTTGGGAGCTTATTATCGCAAGGGCAGACATCACCGACGATGTTCAACATCGCCTTCAGTGCGCCAGCGCAACCTTCGGCCGCCTGAGGAAACGAGTGTTCAAAGACCAGGCCCTCAAATCTACCACCAAGCTCATGGTCTACAGGGCTGTAGTAATACCTGCCCTCCTGTATGGCTCAGAGACATAGACCATATACATTAGATACTTCAAGTCGCTGTAGAAATACCATCAACGATGCCTCCGTAAGATCTTTCAAATCCCCTGGGAAGACAGACGCACCAACGTCAGTGTTCCCGATCAGGCCAACATCCCCAGCATCGAAGCACTGACCACAGCTCTGTTGGGCAGGCCACATTGTCCGCATGCTGGACACAAGACTCCCAAAGCAAGCGCTCTACTCGGAACTCCTACACGGCAAGCAAACGCCAGGTGGGCAGAGGAAATGTTTCAAGGACACCCTCAAAGCCTCCTTGATAAAGTGCAACATCCCCACCGACACCTGGGAGCCCCTGGCCAAAGACCACCAGAAATAGAGGAAGAGCATCCGGGAGGGCGCTGAGCACCTCGAGTCTCGTCGCCAAGAGCATGCAGAAAACAAGCGCAGGCAGCGGAAGGAGCGTGCAGCAAACCAGACTCCCCATCCACCCTTTCCTCCAACAACTGTCTGTCCCACCTGCAACAGAGATTGTAATTCCTGTATTGGACAATTCAGTCACCTAAGAACTCACTTTTGGAATGGAAGCAAGTCTTCCTCGATTCGAGAGATGAGAAATGAGGAAGCCAACCTGTAGTGGGATTTTTTGGCTATTCCTGCTATGAACCTAATTTGGACTCCAACATCCGCTGACCCTGGGTCATGAAGATAGGGGAAGCAAGACAAGGGACGGATGGAGGGGGCACACAACTGCACGTTTGTTCTTACTGATATCTGCTTGTTTTTCTGCTGATAAAGGGGAACTGAATGTTTAAACCACGACCTCAGGGTCTCATGTACCTTGTTGCGGAATGTGTCTATTCTTCTGTTGTAACCTTGATGACACAGTCAGTTGTAGTTTGCGAGCTTAAACATGGGGCACTCCGGGCCAGTCGGGGAGTTCTCGGGTTATGGGTTGCGGAACCCCTTAAGCACAGATCTCCGACGTGACCACGTCTACAAATACGTATATTAAACTTGTGTGTTTTCCCACTTAAAGCAGATGGTGTCTCGAGTCTTGTTCTTTGACATAGATTTGTACCCCAACACAGCCTGTCAATCAGGCTGACTTTCGGGTGGGGAACCTGCCCTCTATGTCGCATGCACAGTAAAACTCCAGTGTGCCAGGAAAAATGGATGTCCAGGTTTCCTGCTTGTTACATGGGTCCCGCTCCCCCACCCACCCACTCCGCGCCGATGGGAAATGGGGAAACCAGTCCATTACATTTTCACTGCAGTAGGAATTTTCATTCCTTAAAAGAGCTGTTACACATAAGTTGAATTGTGTAAAATGTTTGTTTTTTGACATTCAATCCGATCTGAATAAACTAATTACTAAAGACATAAAAAATAGTAGAATCTTCTTCAATCTATATTATTCATGATCTGTCCCTAATATTATGATGACTAGGTCACTAAACAGATGGATGATCCCATCTCAGTAATCGATATTTCATTAAGTAAAACATGATTTCAAAAGTTGCTGAAAAAGGATTTTGTGCTGGAAAACCCTAGAGGTGAGCATTTCATTAACTTCTCCTTAATGCTTCATTTACTTCTGCAGCTACCATTCTGAGACCAAAAGGAATTGGATATGGGCTTGAAAAGGAAATTTTTTGCCGGGCTGTGGGGAAGGAGCAGGTGAGTGGGACTAATTGGATAGCTCATTCAAAGAATCGGCACAGGCATGATGGGCCGAATGGCTTCCTACTGTGCTGTACGATTCTACAATTCTAAGTACAGATTCCAGCCAAACAATACCCTTTAACATTGCTTGGCTGGAACTGAAATTCTCGTGCCCCGAGAAGAGCTCAGAACAAGAATGCTTACACACATGCACAAAACTCCTCTCTCCGGTGTTAGAATTTAAAGAGCCAGTTTTCCTGGACTTTTTGCCTAGACACTGAGTGTTCCCTGGAGACAAGGGTCAGGAATAAGGTGTGGAGATCAGTACAGCCCAGTCTCCAGCTTTTTCACGTTGCCCCAGGACTCCCAAAGCTTTCCTGCAGAGGTGGAGTCGGCACTGAACCTGTAGAAGGCACAGGAAGTAGCTTGTTAATGAGGTGGGATGGAGGCATTCCTGGCTTCCCATCTCTTTTTCTGTCCTTTACACTTGCCCAAGCACAGAGGCGCGCAGGAAATGTTTGTGACATGGCCTGCCGCTGGTATGTCAATGGACGTCCAAGGGGCAGACTGAAGATATCAAGCCAAGCCTCATTTATTTTTTGACCTTCCTGTTATATATGCAGACTATAGTTATACTCTCCGTGTAGTCACTATACAGTTGCATAAGATGGAAACTCGTTACATGATGTACTATCAATAAGGTTTACACTGTGTATATACTGTACTGGCACCACTAGAGGGTGCAACTGGTGGAGACCGGGGTTTCCTGCCCCTGTGGCAGAGGCTGTCCAGCAGAGGGCACTGTGGTGGGAGATCTGAGGGTCATCTGCATAGGTGTGAGGACCCAGTATAAAAGGCTGCCCACCAGCCGTGTGCCTCACTCTGGAGTTACAAATAAAGGACAAAGGTCACTACAGTTTGACTACAACAAATTGCCTCATGGAGTCATTCATAAGTGCATTACAGACATAACACTTCCCACCCCCGAAGCTCAAAGTTCTGTCTACCTGTTGCATAGGAAGGCAGTAGGTCGCAATTACCCAGGCCTGGCCCTACCTGAGGCTCTGGCAGAGGACAGGCCTGTGCTTGGGGCTGCTATGCTGGAGTGATCCTGGGACTGAACAGGTGCAGCACATTTTGGGAGTGCTGCTCCTGTTTAGCGCCTGGGCACAGCCTGGGAATATCGGACCTTAAACCTTGTCAGAGAAGGTGTGGGAGCATTCGCACTCTCTAAATTAATTGCAGGTAGGTTTACAACTCTCACAAGAGATTCAAGTGAACCTCCCAGGAACTTTGTACACCCAGTTTGACACTGCACTGACATTTGGTGTCACACCCAAGCAGTACGAGGCAACAGGCCCTGAGAGTATCTCACACACTCCTCTCTGGGGTCAGGTTCGATCCTGACCAGGGATTTTTGCTGCCACTTTCGTGTCACTTCAAAGTAGAAACCACTTCAAAGTGATGCTCAAGTTTGAAGACCATAATTCAATGATATTTGCACTGGAACACAGCTCCTTTAAACGTTGATCGAATTTGCAGAAAGCAGAGATTGGACTGGACGGATGTCAATCACAGTTCCTGCCACTGGGTGGTGCAGTGGTCACATTTTTATTATTGATTCCAAAAATCACTTCAACTTTAGAGTGAATTTATACTGTGAGATCACAAGATAATTACAGATAAGGAAGGTCAGTTAGCCCGTTTTAATTTATTCATGTAGAGAGATCCCAACTCCTCTTATTGTAGCAGCCAATTGTTTCTCACATGATTGCAGAGGTTTTGCTTGTGCTGCCCTGTCTGGAAGTCTGTTCCACATAGTGATCACTCTGAAGAAGAATCTACCGATATCCATCTTAAACTGGCCTTCTATTAAGTTTGAATCTATGTCCCCTAGTTCTACTCCCACAGTTTAATTTGAAGTAATATTCAGGGTTAACTCTTTCTCTACATTTAATAAACTTAAAATAGACTCCTGTGAAACGCCTTGGGACATTTTGCAATGTTAAAGGTGCTATATAAATGCAAGTTGTTGTTTTTATATACCTCTATAAGATCACCTCTCGATATACCTCTTTTCAAGTCTAAACCACCCAAGAGTTTCCAGACTTTCCTCATACCTCAAACCCCTGACTTTGTGAATCAGCTTGATGGCTCTTCTCTGCTTGAATCTCCCTCGTTACTTGGTGACCAGAACCAGATACTATATTCTTAGATACAACCAGAAAACTATAAGGTTTGATAATTATATTTTATGATTAATATTCCACTGTTTTTTCAACATTGTTGCCCTGTTTGCATATGCTTAATGTTGAGTCTACTAAGACTCCTAGGTCTCCTTCGGATTGTCAGTGCCTCACATATCTTCCTCCTCCTCATCTGTCCTAACTCTGAGATAAATACCATCTCTCTCTGGTCACCTGTTTTTTATGATCCCATTTCATCAGAGATTTCCATCTTATTTAAATTAAATCACTGATTTTACTTGGGGTATCTTTGTTTGGGGAGGACATGTTGCTCACGTTTTCCCTTATGAATATTTGGAGAAAGAAGTCATTCACTAAAAATATTTACTTTTTTGTGCTCATAAGTTTCAAACCCATTAGCATCTTTTATAGTCCTCATCTCTTCTCTGACTACCCTCATACAGTTGTAATACCGAAATAATCTTTAACTGTTATACTTCAGCTGCTATGCATTTTGCAGGTCTTCCCCAATGGTGACTCTTTATGATTAAGTGCCCCTTGTCTCAGGATGGTCAGCACTTGTGTCACCCCTTTGTATTTTAAATACCATTTCAGTTCATTCAACTAAAGACAGTTTAGCACTGTTAGATTCATCACACACACAGACATACTCTATATATTAGGCGGGAAATTGTGTTAGGGAAATTGATGGGATTGAAGGCCGATAAATCCCCGGGGCCTGATAGTCTGCATCCCAGAGTACTTAAGGAAGTGGCCCTAGAAATAGTGGATGCATTGGTAATCATTTTCCAACAGTCTATCGACTCTGGATCAGTTCCTATGGACTGGAGGGGAGCTAATGTAACACCACTTTTTAAAAAAGGAGGGAGAGAGAAAACGGGTAATTATAGACCGGTTAGCCTGACATCAGTAGTGGAGAAAATGTTGGAATCAATTATTAAAGATGAAATAGCAGCACATTTGGAAAGCAGTGACAGGATCGGTCCAAGTCAGCATGGATTTATGAAAGGGAAATCATGCTTGACAAATCTTCTGGAATTTTTTGAGGATGTAACTAGCAGAGTGGACAAGGGAGAACCAGTGGATGTGGTGTATTTGGACTTTCAAAAGGCCTTTGACAAGACCCACACAAGAGATTGGTGTGCAAAATTAAAGCACATGGTATTGCGGGTAATGTACTGATGTGGATAGAGAACTGGTTGGCAGACAAGAAGCAGAGAGTCGGGATAAACGGGTCCTTTTCAGAACGGCAGGCAGTGACTAGTGGGGTGCCGCAGAGCTCAGTGCTGGGACCCCAGCTATTTATAATACACATTAATGATTTAGATGAAGGAATTGAGTGTAATATCTCCAAGTTTGCAGATGACACTAAGCTGGGTGGTGCTGTGAGTTGTGAGGAGGATGCTAAGAGGCTGCAGGGTGACTTGGACAGGTTAGGTGAGTGGGCAAACGCATGGCAGATGCAGTATAATGTGGATAAATGTGAGGTTATCCACTTTGGGGGCAAAAACACGAAGGCAGAATATTATCTGAATGGCAGCAGATTAGGAAAAGGGGAGGTGCAACGAGACCTGGGTGTCATGGTACATCAGTCATTGAAAGTTGGCATGCAGGTACAGCAAGCGGTGAAAAAGGCAAATGGTATGTTGGCCTTCATAGCTAGGGGATTTGAGTATAGGAGCAGGGAGGTCTTACTGCAGTTGTAAAGGGCCTTGGTGAGAACTCACCTGGAATATTGTGTTCAGTTTTGGTCTCCTAATCTGAGGAAGGATGTTCTTGCTATTGAGGGAGTGCAGTGAAGGTTCACCAGACTGATTCCCGGGATGGCAGGATTGACATATGAGGAGAGACTGGATCGACTGGTCCTGTCTTCGCTGGAGTTTAGAAGGGTGAGAGGGGATCTCATAGAAACATATAAAATTCTCACAGGGCTGGACAGGTTAGATGCAGGAAGAATGTTCCCAATGTTGGGGAAGTCCAGAACCAGGGGACACAATCTAAGGATAAGGGGTAAGCCATTTAGGACTGAGGTGAGAAAAAACTTCTTCACTCAGAGAGTTGTTAATCTGTGGAATTCCCTACCGCAGAGAGTTGTTGATGTCAGTTCATTGGATATATTCAAGAGGGAGTTAGATATGGCCCTTACGGCTAAAGGGATCAAGGGGCATGGAGAGAAAACAGGAAAGTGGTACTGAGGTGAATGATCAGCCATGATCTTATTGAATGGTGGTGCAGGCTCGAAGGGCCGAATGGCCTACTCCTGCACCTATTTTCTATGTTTCTATGTTTCTACACTTTTCGATCCTGTCAATCTGCCCCCAATCTAGGACCCTCACAGCTTGTTTGTTTAATCAGGGGAGTCTGTGTTCCACATCTATGTAGAGTGTGCGAAGTTGAAGCTCCTCTTCCGTTATTTGAAGGGGCTGCTCCTTGATTTCTGGCTGCATTTCAGTCCCATGCTCCGGATCTTTGAGCACCCTTTGCGGAGGGGAGTGGGCAGGTCAGAGGGCCTCCTCATGGGACTGCTCCTGAGCCTGGCCAAGGTGACCATCAACAGGTCCAGGCAGTGGGCGGTCGAGGGGGTCATTCAACCCGACTGCCTACCTCTCTTTCGCGGCTTTGTTCGCTGCACGGGTGTCCCTGGCGATGGAGCACGCGGTGTCCACCGGTACGCTCGAGGCCTTCCACGAGAGGTGGGCACCGGAGGGACTGGAGCGCATTATCACCCCCGGAAACCAAATTTTGATTTGATTTGTTAGGTTTTTTTTGAATGTTTTTGGTTAGTTTCCTGGTCCTAGTGGTTGTACCCCTTTAACAAGGGAACACAGGATTGAATTCAATCGGCAAATCGGAGTTTTTAAAAGAGTTGTTTGTTTAATCAGGGACACCTGTGGCCACTTGTCTTGCAGCCCAGATGGCTGCCATCATCCATTCCCCATGGTCCTAGTGCCCTACTTCGCAGTGTGGGCTGACCCGTGCTGCCCCTGGGCCCTCGCCTCTTCTGGCCCTGAACTCACGCCACTCCTGGGCCCCGATCATGTCTCCCTACAATCTCTCGGCGCTCCTTCGCCCCGATCTCGCCGCTCCTGCTGTACCTGCCCACACTCTAATCACCGACTTGGACCTTGATGACGTCCCTGTTCACTGCCTTCGCCCTCCTGCGATATGTGCACGCACTAGGTCTGTGCAGCAGAGCAGGTCTCCAGTCGTCTTGGTTAACTCTTCCCACTGGACCAATACCTAGCTCTGTCAAGCCTGTGTGGTGGCTGGTGTGCAACGGTCACTCCACGTTAAAAAAATCTACGCACAGGCATCTTCCACCCTTCAGGATGTAGTTCAGGATCTGGAATATTAGATCCTTCATTGAAACACCTGTGAACTCATCCATTATTGGCATGGAAGCAAGTCATCCTCATTTCGAGGGACTGCCTATGATGATGAGTGCCCTATATTTCAGGTGTGGAAGTACACTAAATCTCACATTTTAGTATGTTTCTGCACTTTCGTGTATTCATCCCAGTAAGCCCTCTTTCCATTTTCTTTGCAGAATCTCTACAGTCAATTTTTCCTCTTTATCTCACTATTCATTTGTTTATTAATTCATTTTGGTCACATTTGTTTAGTCTTGTTTTGGGGATGTATTTATCATGCATGCTCAGCATTATGCTCTTAAAGATGTTTCCCTTGTCTTCTACTGAAGTGTTGTTGAACAATCTCCCCCAGGTTTATTTGCTTTCGTTGTTCCATTTTAAAGCTATGTAATTGGCTCCTGGTTTTAGGTATTTCTGACTCCCAGAACATGTTGAACTTTAACATTCTGTGGTCACTGTCCCCCAGAGATGCTACGACTTCCATTTCTTGTACTTATTCCGGGTCATTAACGAATACAAGATCAATCATGAGCATTACCCCTTGTGGCAGCCTTGATGCACTGGGTCAAGAAACAATCATGCACTATATCAACCAACTCTAATTCTAGATCACTCAAGTGTTCCCAGTTTATATTAGGTTAATTAAAGTCTCCTATTAAAATAACTTTCATGTTCTCACATATTTTTCTTATCTCTTTCGTCATTTGGCTGAGCTGATCTCTCATTAGGACGTAAAAGATCACATTGCATTATTTGAAGAAGAGCAGGGGAGTTCTCACGGGTGTCATAATCAATCTTTATCCCTCAATCAACATAACTAAAACAGATTATCTGATCATTATCACATTGCTGTTTGTGGGAGCTTGCTGTGTGCAATTGGCTGCCGCATTTCCTATATTACAACAGTGACTGCACTTCAAAAGTATCTCAATGACTGTAAAATGCTTTGGGACGTCCTGAGGTCGTGAAAGGCGCGATTTAATGCAAGTCTTTCTTTCCTCTTCACAGAGCAAGCTGTCCTTCTTATGCTGGCCTAGAGGTCAGTAGCATGTCCCTAGGATTAGCTTGTTAGTTTTTTGTATCAGAAATTTTTAACCAGAATAATTCATTTTGTAGCTTTCTAACTCCCACAGGATCAACTTTTTTCCCCTCGCATTTGTATCATGTAGGGCAACATCACCTTTTTTGTCTGCTCTATGTTTTCTAAATAATCTATACCCCTGTATGAAATATTACTTTTAACCATGGTTCTAATTTTACCATCACATCATAGTTCTCTACAGCCTATATAGAAACATAGAAAATAGGTGCAGGAGTAGGCCATTCAGCCCTTCGAGCCTGCACCGCCATTCAATGAGTTCATGGCTGAACATGCAACTTCAGTACCCCATTCCTGCTTTTTCGCCATATCCCTTGATCCCCCTAGTGGTAAGGACTAAAATCTAACTCCTTTTTGAATATATTCAGTGAATTGGCCTCAACAACTTTCTGTGGTAGAGAATTCCACAGGTTTACCACTCTCTGAGTGAAGAAATTTCTCTTTATCTCAGTCCTAAATGGCTTACCCCTTATCCTTAGACTGTGACCCCTGGTTCTGGACTTCCCCAACATTGGGAACATTCTTCCTGCATCTAGCCTGTCTAAACCCGTCAGAACTTTAAACGTTTCTATGAGATCCCCTCTCATTCTTCTGAACTCCAGTGAATATAAGCCCAGTTGATCCAGTCTTTCTTGATATGTCAATCCCGCCATCCCGGGAATCAGTCTGGTGAACCTTCGCTGCACTCCCTCAATTGCAAGAATGTCCTTCCTCAAGTTAGGAGACCAAAACTGTATACAATACTCCAGGTGTGGCCTCACCAAGGCCCTGTACAACTGTAGTAACACCACCCTGCCCCTGTACTCAAATCCCCTCGCTATGAAGGCCAACATGCCATTTGCTTTCTTAACCGCCTGCTGTACCTGCATGCCAACCTTCAATAACTGATGTACCATGACACCCAGGTCTCGTTGCACCGCCCCATTTCCTAATCTGTCACCATTCAGATAATAGACTGTCTCCCTGTTTTTACCACCAAAGTGGATAACCTCACATTTATCCACATTATACTTCATCTGCCATGCATTTGCCCACTCACCTAACCTATCCAAGTCACTCTGCCTCATAGCATCCTCCTCGCAGCTCACACTGCCACCCAACTTAGTGTCATCCGCAAATTTGGAGATACTACATTTAATTCCCTCGTCTAAATCATTAATGTACAGTGTAAACAGCTGGGGCCCCAGCACAGAACCTTGCGGTACCCCACAAGTCACTGTCTGCCATTCTGAAAAGTACCCATTTACTCCTACTCTTTGCTTCCTGTCTGCCAACCAGTTCACAACCCACGTCAGCACACTACCCCCAATCCCACATGCTTTAACTTTGCACATTAATCTCTTGTGTGGGACCTTGTCGAAAGCCTCTGAAAGTCAAAATACACCACATCAACTGGTTCTCCCTTGTCCACTCTACTGGAAACATCCTACAGTTTGGTAACTTGTATCAAAGGCTCCTAAGATTATAGATTTTCCTCCTCTTGCATTCCCCTATGTCTGCCTGTTCTTGCTCTCTGGTTCATGTGTATCTTTTGGGGTATCAATGTCCATACCCAGCTGTTGACTGCCTTCTACCCTATGATCTGTTTCATCTGGGATCTTATTTCCTCCTTGCCCCTCCCCCCTCCACTTATCGGCCAGAATCTTTCCAGGCCTGCGAAGTGCGAGTTTGGGGGTGGGCCCGCTGTCAAAATGCCCCTGATCGACAATGGGGTGGACGTACGCTCTGAACCCACCTCCGTGTCAGTTTCTCAACTGTCGGGTCTACGTGCAGATCGCAAACCCAACATCAAGTGGTGGGCCAGTCAATTAAGAAGTTTAAGAGTTCATTTAAAGGTATTTAAAAGGATTTTACCCAGTTTTCAATGAGCTTGCCGTCCCTCAGGTTTCACGCCAGGTAATTGTGTCGGGTTCTCAGTGACTCTCCATTGTCTTAGTTAGTTGACAACTGCAGAAGTGGTATAAAAGCTCCCATTTCACAGCTGTTCACTTACCAATGTCAGAAGCTGAAGCCTTCAGGATTTGGAAGAAACTTTTGAGCTCTATGCTGTTTGAAAGTGTTTGCAATGAACTCTCTATCCACTGTCACCTCCTTGGAGCAACCTCTCTCACCATTGACAGGGTGCTTCTGTCATCTCAACCTGACCTGCCATCTATTCCAGCAGCATCGGTGCCTTTGAAAAAATCTCACCCTGGTCCTCAGAATCCCACCATGTTCAACCCCAACACCAACATCACTAAACACACCAGCATCACCAACACCAACCTTTTCCGCAATCGCCTGATGCTGCACAGGACACAGAGCATCAGCACCCTGTCAATGCGGTCGCATTACTGCCTGGGATGCCAGGGATGGCCTCACCATGGCCACATTTACTGATGTGCCAGGTTGGCACCTGCCCACACCAACACCATAAAGCATCCCTGCAATGCCCAAGCCATTCCTTTCACACTCAACATCATTGTGCGGGGTACCTTTATGTCTGACCATTCACTACAACTCACTAAGCCACTTCCAAAGGTGCACACAAATCTGTCCAAGAACACAAAGTGTTGAAAATAAAGATTTCAATGTTTGACAACACATCAACATAAACTTAACATGAACATTGGCTAAAGTACTCATGTGTCTTTTCTTGTGTTATTAGTTGGTATGATTGGACAAGGATGAGGTTGAGTGTGGCTTTGCAGTAACGTTTCGTGATCTACTGAGTTAATTGAAAGGTTTGCGCCACTACAGCCAGGTCCTCTTGACGACATCCCTATTTGTGCTCTCCTGTGCAATGTGCAACCAGGCTGCATTGGTGTTCTGGAGAGGTCTCTTCCACATATTGGAAGGGGTGAGAACCTCCCTGTATGCTGTGACTCCCTCCATAAGCATCTGGAGGGAGTTATGGGAGAGCCTGAGTTCAATTGTGTACCTTTGTGCAGTGCTTGTCAGTGTTTGCAGCAGCTCAATGCTGCAGAACACTGACAGCACAACTGTCAAAATAAAGTTGGCCATGGTTTCTTTAAGGAAACCGGCTGATGTTGCATCATCAGATGATATTATCAGCCCTGGTTGCTGTTAATTGGCCGGGAATCTCACCAGGCGAGCTTCCCAAACCCAATCAATGTAAAATCAGATCAACAAGAGCTCCATGGAAGCGGGAGTGAGGTCACAGCCTGCCACTTGCCTCGACTGCACTTAGCCTGCCTCAGTAATTAAAATGGCGGCCATCTAGTCTAAAGTCTATTGCTATCATAATGTTCTTCATAAGCCTCTTTGTTCCATCTTGGTTTAAATGTAGCCTGTCTCTCCTGAACCAATCTTTTTGGTTGTGGAAGGAGTCCCAGTTATTTATCAAGCTGACATTATTGTTCTTAGAGCATGCTGCCAGCCACTCATTCATCTGCTCAATTCTTTTGGTAAACTCCTCTCCCCAAATACTGGAAGTATACAAGAAAGCATTGCTTTAAATTTTTTATCTTTAAGATTTGAGACAATCCTCATATATGTGGCTTTTAAGTTCCCTATATAGTTGCACCCTCTATCATTTACCCCTACATGGCAGCTACCATGGAGGATCATAGAATCATAGAATAGCACAGCAATGAAGGAGGCCATTTGGATAATTGAGTCTGCACCGGCTCTTTCAAAGAACAATCCAGTTAGTCCCACTCCTCGCCTCTTTCCCCATATCCCTTCAATTTTTTTCTCCAAGTATTTATCCCATTCCCTTTTGAAGGCTACTATTGAATCTGCATCCACCATCCTATCAGGCAGTGCATTCTAAATCCTAACCACTCGTTGCGTAGGATAGTAAAGAAAGAAAGACTTGCATTTATACAGCACCTTTCACAATCTCAGGATGTCCCAAAGTGCTTTACAGCCAATTAAGTACTTTTGAACTGTAGTCATTATTGTAATGTACAAAATGTGCCAGCTAATTTGCACACAGCAAGGTCCCACATAATAGCAATGAGATAATGAACAGATAATATGTTTTAATGATGTTGATTGAGGGATAAATATTGGCCGAGACACCGGGAAGAACTGCCATGCTCTTCTTCAAAATAGTGCTATGGGATCTTTTATATCCACCCGAGAGGGCAGACGTCTCATCCGAAAGACAGCACCTCCGACAGTGCAGCAGCTCCCTCGGTAAT
This sequence comes from Pristiophorus japonicus, assembly GCF_044704955.1. Taxonomy (NCBI): domain Eukaryota; kingdom Metazoa; phylum Chordata; class Chondrichthyes; family Pristiophoridae; genus Pristiophorus; species Pristiophorus japonicus. The sequence continues at coordinate 40,810,641 of NC_091983.1, read as the reverse complement.
GCTAAGATTTTGTGCTCAGGTCTCGCAGGTGGATGTAAAAGAGGCTCTATTTGGTGAAGAGCAGTGGAGTTATCCTTGGTGTCCTGGCCAATATTCATCCCACTACCAACATCACTAAAAAAGATTATTTGGTCATTATCTCATTGCTGTTTGTGGGAGCTTGCTATGTGCAAATTGGCTGCTGTGTTTCCCACATTCATCATCATCATCATAGGCAGTCCCTCGGAATCGAGGAAGACTTCCTTCCACTCCTAAAGTGAGTCCTTTGGTGGTTGAACAGTCCAATGCGAGAGCCACAGACTTTGTCATAGGTGGGACAGATATTTGTTGGGGGAAGGTGCGGTGGGACTGATTCGCCGCACGCTCTTTCCACTGCCTGTGCCTGACCTCTTCACGCTCGTGGCTTTGAGATTTGAAGAGCTCAATGCCCTCCCAGATGCACTTTCTCCACCTAGGGCGGTCTTCGGCCAGGGACTCCCAGATGTCAGTGGTGAGGTCGCACTTTACCAGGGAGGCTTTGAGGGTGTCCTTATAATGTTTCCGCTGCCCACCTTTGGTTAATTTGCCGTGAAGGAGCTTCGCATAGAGCAATTGCTTAGGGAGCCTCGTGTCTGGAATGTGAACTATGTGGTCTGCCCAGTGAAGCTGATCGAGTGTGGTCACTGCTTCAATGCTGGGGATGTTAGCCTGGGCAAGAACACTGATGTTGGTATGCCTGTCCTCCCAGCGGATTTGCAGGACCTTGCGGAGACATCATTGGTGATATATCTCTAGCGACTTGATGTGTCTTCTGTACATCGTCCATGCCTCTGATCCATACAGGAGGGCGGATATTACTACAGCCCTGCAGACCATGAGCTTGCTGGTAGATTTGAGGGCCTGGTCTTCGAACACTCTTTTCCTCAGGCGGCTGAAGGCTGCACTGGAGGCGGTGTTGGATCTCCACATCAATGTCTGCCTTTATTGATAATTTTGTTGATAAAAAGATACATTACAACAGTGCTTACACTTCATAAGTACTTTGTTAGCTCTAAAGCGCTTTGGGACGTCCTGAGATGTGAAAGGCACTCTGTACATGCATGTCTTTCACACAGTGTAGAAGCTTTGTAAAGGTGGAAGTATATCTGCAGCCCAGTATCTGGAATAGCAGAGGTGGTTCCCTGCCTCAGGCTGTCTTCCCTCCACTCTGCTGGTGGAGACTTTAAAACCATAACAGCGCCCAAGATTGGCTCCTGACGTCTTCTTCGGGTTCCTTCTGAAACCGGATAGTGTGTGTAAGACGATCAGGCCCGCTCCTCACCAGTTACTTTATTTAACACCAGCCCAGTCAGCAGTATTTTTTTCCACTTAAACTTTCTTCAGCACCCTAAAGAGGACTTTGAACGGGCAGGCGTTGCACAAAGTTGACACTCTTCCCCTTGTGTTTTCAGTGATATAATCGTCGTGCTTGAGGGAAATAATGTATTATACAGTTTTTAAACGGGTGGTCTGTCCCCAATCTGAGATATAGCTGGGTAGTGTTTAAAGCGTGTTGTGGAAAGCCCTTAAATGGTTGCAAAGAACCCGGAGCAGCCTCTGGACAAGTCAAATATCATTACAGTGATTTTCTCACACGGGGTCAGTACAAATAACCAGATCCCTTTGCGGATCACTGCACATTACAAGCTCTTAAAAAGTAACTGGAAGATGTATACAAAGCTTAATCACTGGCTGGGGAGGGATCAATTTACAGTTAACGCACTGTTGGGAGAGATTAGTTAAAGTGCATGGATATTAGGCCGTAGGCAAAGGCTGAAGTCTTTTAAATATATATATATATATTGTACCTTATCGTTAAGTACGAATCAGATATTGTAACCGCCTAACCCCGGCGATTCTATATATAACGGCGTGTGTGGCCATAAAAGGGGCGCTGGGTGACCCGAGCACTCCTTCACCCAGAGTCTTGTGTTTTTTTATCAGCCAGACCCTCACGACTGGGAAGGCTGGTTCTCTTTGCCTTCACCGTCTGAGTCTCCCTACAGCTCGGTGAGTATTTCCCCTTTAATTCCGCGATAAGCCAGGCAAGCGAGAAAGGAGATCATCTAAAGTGTGTGATCAGAATCCCTGATCTTTCTACTTAAAAAATAAGGATCGCTGATCTTTCAACTTTTTTTTGTGTGTGTGTCAGAAAATATATCTCATTTTACCGCCCAAATCGATGTGTTTCTTACTATGGCTATCTCTCTAGGTTGTACTCGAATGGGTCCATTTAATTACTTTTCACTCCCCAACATTTAATGTGTTGCCTGGTTACCTATGGCTTCACTTTATGGATGACTCTGTAACAAACGCATTTAGAAGTTTGTCAAATGCAATCGCGACTTGCTTTTTTTCTTCAACATATTTGACTTTGATCTTGGCAATATAAAGAAAGATTTGGATTTTATATAGCGCCTTTCACGACCACTGGACGTCTCAAAGCGCTTTAAAGTACTTTTGGAGTGTAGTCATATGTAACGCGCTTTCCCCGTGGATTCAGTCAAGGCTCCTCCGAATTCCTGATAGCTGTTGCTGCTCTCTAATAATAATTCCCCAGACACCCCGTCCTTTGATCAGAACCTCCCAGCGATGGAGCGGTTGAGGTACATTCCGACCAGTGCCAGCAATGGGTGCAGGTCCTGTTCCAGCCAACACTGCAGTGGGGGTTGCTGCAAAAACCAGGCTAAAGCGGTTCTGGACATTACTTTATTTTGGTGGGGAAACAAGAGCGAATGTTAGTGGATACATGGAGTACAGGACATAGCTACCGACACCATAGTTGTGGTCAGTCAATCCACTGAAGCCAATTTTGACGCGGTGATCTTGTAAAGGGATTAAAGAGAAGGATGAATGCTGGAAGGCGATTTCATTTCGTTAATAATCGAGGAGTGTTTAAAAAGGAAAGAGGGGGGAAGGGGGACCGCTGTCATTTTTCACTTGGTGACCGCACGGCTACCGATTTTCCATTTCTGAAATGAGGTTTGCTTTTTTTGAGGAGGTTCTTTTTGTTGGGATTTCGTTTTGAGAACCCGGTTAAAATATTTGCCGATCGGAATGCTGCGGGGCTGAATTCTACTTCAGGGCTTAACTATGCTGTACATCTCCAACATCTTCCACTTTTGACGACAGGTCATCGACCTGGAACATTATCTCCTCTCCACAGATGCTGGCTGACCTGCTGAGTGTTTCCAGCATTTTCATTTCAGATTTCATTGCATCCGCAGTATTTTGCTTTTGTTACTTTCTTTAGTTCGGTTTTCCAGGTGCATGGACTGAGGTCTGGTGTCTCTGAGCCAGTAGCAGTGATAGGGTCAACACTTAGAATCATAGAACTACAACAATTGTACATTCCTGTCTGGCATAGAAATAAAAAAGGGAAGGTGGCTCAACCGTGGCTATCAAGGGAAATCAGGGATAGTATTAGAGCCAAGGAAGTGGCATACAAATTGACCAGAAATAGCAGCGAACCTGGGGACTGGGAGAAATTTAGAACTCAGCAGAGGAGGACAAAGGGTTTGATTAGGGCAGGGAAAATGGAGTATGAGAAGAAGCTTGCAGGGAACATTAAGACGGATTGCAAAAGTTTCTATAGATATGTAAAGAGAAAAAGGTTAGTAAAGACAAATGTAGGTCCCCTGCAGTCAGAATCAGGGGAAGTCATAACGGGGAACAAAGAAATGGCGGACCAATTGAACAAGTACTTTGGTTCGGTATTCACGAAGGAGGACACGAACAACCTTCCGGTTATAAAAGGGGTCGGGGGGTCTAGTAAGGAGGAGGAACTGAGGGAAATCCTTATTAGCCGGGAAATTGTGTTGGGGAAATTGATGGGATTGAAGGCCGATAAATCCCCAGGGCCTGATGGACTGCATCCCAGAGTACTTAAGGAGGTGGCCTTGGAAATAGTGGATGCGTTGACAGTCATTTTCCAACATTCCATTGACTCTGGATCAGTTCCTATGGAGTGGAGGGTAGCCAATGTAACCCCACTTTTTAAAAAAGGAGGGAGAGAGAAAACAGGGAATTATAGACCGGTCAGCCTGACATCGGTAGTGGGTAAAATGATGGAATCAATTATTAAGGATGTCATAGCAGTGCATTTGGAAAGAGGTGACATGATAGGTCCAAGTCAGCATGGATTTGTGAAAGGGAAATCATGCTTGACAAATCTTCTGGAATTTTTTGAGGATGTTTCCAGTAGAGTGGATAAGGGAGAACCAGTTGATGTGGTATATTTGGACTTTCAGAAGGCGTTCGACAAGGTCCCACACAAGAGATTGATGTGCAAAGTTAGAGCACATGGGATTGGGGGTAGTGTACTGACATGGATTGAGAACTGGTTGTCAGACAGGAAGCAAAGAGTAGGAGTAAATGGGTACTTTTCAGAATGGCAGGCAGTGACTAGTGGGGTACCGCAAGGTTCTGTGCTGGGGCCCCAGCTGTTTACATTGTACATTAATGATTTAGATGAGGGGATTAAATGTAGTATCTCCAAATTTGCGGATGACACTAAGTTGGGTGGCAGTGTGAGCTGCGAGGAGGATGCTGTGAGGCTGCAGAGCGACTTGGATAGGTTAGGTGAGTGGGCAAATGCATGGCAGATGAAGTATAATGTGGATAAATGTGAGGTTATCCACTTTGGTGGTAAAAACAGAGAGACAGACTATTATCTGAATGGTGACAGATTAGGAAAAGGGGAGGTGCAAAGAGACCTGGGTGTCATGGTACATCAGTCATTGAAGGTTGGCATGCAGGTGCAGCAGGCGGTTAAGAAAGCAAATGGCATGTTGGCCTTCATAGCAAGGGGATTTGAGTACAGGGGCAGGGAGGTGTTGCTACAGTTGTACAGGGCATTGGTGAGGCCACACCTGGAGTATTGTGTACAGTTTTGGTCTCCTAACCTGAGGAAGGACATTCTTGCTATTGAGGGAGTGCAGCGAAGGTTCACCAGACTGATTCCCGGGATGGCGGGACTGACCTATCAAGAAAGACTGGATCAACTGGGCTTGTATTCACTGGAGTTCAGAAGAATGAGAGGGGACCTCATAGAAACATATAAAATTCTGATGGGTTTAGACAGGTTAGATGCAGGAAGAATGTTCCCAATGTTGGGGAAGTCCAGAACCAGGGGTCACAGTCTAAGGATAAGGGGTAAGCCATTTAGGACCGAGATGCGGAGGAACTTCTTCACCCAGAGAGTAGTGAACCTGTGGAATTCTCTACCACAGAAAGTTGTTGAGGCCAATTCACTAAATATATTCAAAAAGGAGTTAGATGAGGTCCTTACTGCTAGGGGGATCAAGGGGTATGGCGAGAAAGCAGGAATGGGGTACTGAAGTTGAATGTTCAGCCATGAACTCATTGAATGGCGGTGCAGGCTAGAAGGGCCGAATGGCCTACTCCTGCACCTATTTTCTATGTTTCTATGTTTCTAGAACGGTGACAGCACGGCCGAAGGCCATTCGGCCCGTCGAGCCTATGCAAGAGTACCTCAGCTAGTCCCACTCTCTCACCCTGCAATTGTTTTTTTTTAGGTACTTATCCAACTCCCTTTTGAAAGCAAGGATTGAGTCTTCCTTCTCCACCCTTTCAGGCAGTGCATTCCAGATCCTAACCACTCACTGCGTCAAAAAGCTTTTTCTTATATTGCCTTTCGTTCACCTTAAACCTGTGACCTCTGTTTCTCGATCCATCCGCCAATGGGAACAGTTTCTCTCTGTCTCCTCTGTCCAGACCCTTCATGATTTTAAACGCCTCTATCAAATCTCCTCTCAATCTGCTCTGCTCAAAGGAGAACAAGCCCAGCTTCTCCAGTCTATCCACGTAACTTCACAAACTTCACCAGCCAATCATCTGGAGACCTCATTTTAAGTAAAATGTAAAATGATTTCTTTACCAATGCACAAGAACAACCCTGATGATAATTATAATGAAAAGGAGTTTATTTAAAAAAAACAGCACTACTACCGAAGACAAGTGTGAAAAGGATTAAAAGCTGTATCTACCAGCTGGGTAGTAGGCAGTGAAGCAGTGTGTTGTAAATTGCCCAGTGAGTAACTGAGCCATATGTACAAGGTCCCAAGTTCAAGCCTTGGTCTATGCTGTGTTAGCTGATCTCAGCCAGGGTGGGAGAAGGGTGTAACGATTGCTCCCTGAGCTTGGAGGAGGCACATCAGCCAGTGTTCCTGCTCCCAATCACTCGGCAGCAACCCTTGCAGGAAGCTAGTAAACACCAAATGATGTTAGGATTGGGTTTGCCAGCGACTTCCCCATCCCAAAGAATAGACTGCGATGCTCACTGTCGAAGCTTTATGTGTGAAGATTAGCCAGTTAGGTGAGAAATTGAAGGGCATGCGACCCATCGAGGAGTCAGCATCTGGTGGAGGTGGTGTCTGCCAGTGCGCATCACAGGGACTGCAGTGATTGGTCGATACAGGAAAGAATATTGTTCGCTCTCTTTGTCTGATGACACTGGGGCTACCCAGTGTCTCCCTTAAGGGTTTCAATTAAACGAGGCATTTGCTGGAGTGGAGGGATGGATGGAGAGAAAAGTGACAGGAAAAGGAGAAAAAAGGCTAAATAAAGTTGTCCAAATCAAATAATAAATTATATTACATCGCTACTTTTATACAATATGGTAATATTTAGAAACAGTAGTTAATGATGGATTTGATTTGCATAATTCTTTACAGGTGGGTAGTTTGCAAAGACTGGTTCTGTTCTCATTGCTGAAAGTTAATTATATACTTATACTGAAATAGGCAGCTGGAGACTGCTGTGTTGCAGGGAGGGAATATACCGGGCCAGGTAGCTAGCTGATATCACATGACATGTGATACATCATATGTAGTCTGGCATGTGGACTGCTAAAATGATGCTGGACTGAATCTGGCTTGTCACTTTCAAGCCACTAATTGGGTATGCCTTGTGGGGCAAGTGGTCTCAATGAGCAAATTCTGAGGGCAATTAGAGGCTAATTACTGAGGATCTTTCTGTAGCTTGGTTGGTGTTCATCAATCCTTGGCTGCTGCCCATAGGGAGAGGTCAGATTATCAATGCTGGAAAAAACAGTATGGAATTACTTTTCTTTGTGCATGTAGAACCATTATTATGGACTCAATTTTCCCCAGTCATTTGCACTGTTTTTTTTGGCGTATTTATTTTCTTCCAAGTTTCCCCCTGCGATCTGCACCGGCGTAACTGACAGTAACGATTTTTCTAGGCCAGTTTTTTTTGACGGCTGCATTGTATGCATGGAAGAATGACTTCATAAAGTTCCCCATGACCGCCCAAGCAATCCATGACAGGGCTGTAGGCTTCTCCAGGATTGCTGGCTTCCCAAAGGTACAGGGCTACATTGATTGTACCCACATTGCCTTGCGAGCATCTTTGGAGGCTTCTGAGATATACAGGAACGGAAAAGGCTTCCACTCCATTAATGTACCATTTGTGTGTGACGACATGCATCATATCATATGTCAGTCGATGCAAGATACCCTGGGAGCACCCATGATGCGTTCATCCTACGCGACAGCATTATATCTGCCATGTTTCAGCAGCAGCCAGAAGGGCAGAGCTGGCTACTTGGAGACAAAGGGCATGGCCTCGTCACCTGGCTCATGACACCCCTACACGTAACCCAGATGGAAGCTGACCTTGAATACAACATGTCGCACATTGCGATGCGCAGCATCAAAGGGAGGACCATTGGCATCTTGAAACAGCGTTTCCGATGCCTGGACCATTCCGGAGGCTACTTGCTCCCCTGAGCTTGTCGGTCAGTTCACTGTTGTGTGCTGCATGCTGCATAACTTAGCCATCATGGGGCAGCAGCAGCTGGTAGTAGAAGACCCACCTGCGGTGAGAGTGGCTGATGATAATGATGAGGAAGTTGTAGATGACGAGCAGGAAGACGAAGATGAGGAAGCCATGCAAGTGCCTGAACCCGGAGCACGACGGCGGAGGAGGGCGGCCATCATGCCCCTTTAATGATTGCTCAAGCCTTACGCCAGCAGTTCATCCGTGAACGCTTTACTGATGCCTGAGGCTCAGCGACAACTATTCCACATGGACCATATTTACTGTTTGGACCTGTTCCGCAATGTTGTGTTGTGTTACTAGAACAAATAATGGAAATGATTCATTTTCAATGTAAAACATATTTTATTCAGAAGTTTAACAAACAGTTCTTTTGTATTTAACTTAACTTTAATAAAATGATTCTTGTTCAAACTTTACTTTAAGATCACTTACAAACTTTTAAACTTGTAAATTTACATAACTTAAAAAAACTTTAAATTTGAGAACAGTTACAACAGTAGCAACAATAATAATAACAACAACTGCAAAGAAAGGCTGCACCCACCCATCTCTCCTCCACCTTGTTCTAAGAACACCCGCTGCGCTTGTTCTTGGACTCTCAACCACCCCTGCCCAAAGGCGGTGGTGCAGTGTTTCTGGACTTGGTACCAAGCTTATTCTTTCTTAGATCTTGGGTACTACGTACCTGTTGGGTGGATGGAGGAAGTCGCGTGTTGGCGGCAGGTGGCAAGTTGGAGGGCCCGGCTTTGGGCTCTTCAGAGGCTGGTGTATGGATTAGATTGGGAGTGACAGTTGATTCTGGGCGTGTTCCCTTATTGCAGCAGCTAACTCCAACATACCCTCCCTCATGGGCCCTCACAGTGTCTCAATGACCTGCAACATTCCCTCTCTCATGTTCAGCAAAACTGTCTGAACTACTTGCAACATTCGCTCCCTCGTGGTCAGTGGCAGTGTTTGCACTATCTCTGACATTCCCACCCTCATGACCACTATTCCCCTCACTGATGGTCCCGGACATCGTTCCCATTTCTCGTGTCATTGCTGTTACTTCTTCTGACAGTCCGGCTACCTCATCACTCACCCCACTGATGACGTCCAGGTGTGATCGGGTAAGGTCAATGCTCTCTGCACTCAATGACATCATCTGGACTACATCTGTTAGATCCTGCACCTCAGGAGAGCGCGGTCAAGCTCTCCTTCCACTCCTCCCCATGGGTGTGCCTCGCTGCACCCCACCACTGGGACCTGCAATCTCAGAAGGTGGGGCCCTGGGTGTGCCTTGTTGCATCACACCACTGGGATCCACAGCCTTGGAAGGTGTGAAAACATGGAATGTCTCACCAGCACTCAAACCACGAGTCACGGAAGGGGCAGTCACCGCACTGAGCAGCACCTCCTCCAAAGTCAGTACAACAGTGGGAGCTTCATCCAGCTCCATCCCTTCCCCCTCACTCCCATGTTCTTGGTCTGGAGGGTGGGATTGGAAGATGTTCTCCTCTTCAGGCTCATCCGCGTCGGCATCTTCTTCTGCATTGTCAGGGTTGGCCTCAAGTTCTGCAAAATATAACAGAACACAGACAAATGATTGCCAGCAGAGGAGGGGACAGGGTGGGTGGCATGAGAAGGTTCACACATCGCACGCCAGGCAGCAGGCTGATTTGAAAGACCACGATGAATTTGGAGGACTTGCCATCTCCCTCGAGTGTGGGCCTAGCTTGTGCAGTGGTGATTGCTTTTCTCCAGGCAGCGACCCTCTCTTTCAAGGGTGTCAGTGTGTGCAGATTTGCTGGGCCTCCTCCTGTTCGAGTTCTTTCCCTTTTATTATGTGCCACCTTCCTCTGCAAAGATGAAAACCTAACTTTTTAAAGAAGGTGTCTTTCTGCTGGATGGGGCATACAGATGGTCACATTTACAATTGCAATTCCATTGAATAAATGAAAATATTACTGACACTAACTATTTCTTTTTACACTGGCCTCCAGATCTTGTGGTGGTCACCAGTGCGCAGTAATCTTCTGCAACTTGGTTTCAGCGTTTCTTCATTTCATTGGGTAGAACTTTTATGTGACCTCTGCTGGTGTCCAGCTCCTGCCATCTGTTCTTAATCACAATAGTTAGTGCCTCCACTTCTTCCTGTAAGAAATTCTTGGTCCTTGCACCGCGTTGCACCTTGTACTGCTGCAGCTGCGATTTTTCCAATGCTCTCATACAGCACTCCTCCTCACACACACAACTGGCTCTTTAAAAATGGCCGATTGCCAACTCGGAGCTGTACTGCGCATGCGCGTCCATTGCAAAGGTGCCAGGAACGTAACTTATTTTTTCTGTGCATGCGCAGAAGATGCGGCATCATTTTTCAGTGCAGACAGCAGGCTCCAACCGCCGCCCCCCCTCCCCCAAGGCAACTGTACACACTGCGCGGCACCAAATTCGAATTATACATTCGGGGAAACTTTGCCAAATTATTTCCGCACATTTCTGGCCTAGAAAAACGGGCGTAACTCTGGCAATATGCCAGAAAATGGGCTTGGGCAAAATTGAGCCCAAAGAAACATAGAAATCTACAGCGCAGAAGGAGGCCATTTCGGCCCATCGTGTCTGCACCGGCTGACAAACAGACATACGGCCCTTGGTCAGCAGCCCTGAAGGTTACATATAAACCCATGAACAATGGCGGAAAGGTAAAGAGCATCTGGCCCAACCAGTCCACCCTACACAACTGCGATACCCCCTGCACCAAAGCATTTTACACTCCACCCCAACTGGAGCCATGTGATCTCCTGGGCGAGGCAAAGAAACAGATTAAAAACCCAAGTCAATTGGAGAAAACAATTAGGGAAAATTCCTCTCCGATCCATCAAGGCGATTGAAACTAGTCCAGGAGATCACCCTGGCTGTATTTGATTTCCTGCAATACTTATCATCGTATCTACGTCAGCTAACAAGAGGTTATCCAGTCTGACATGTTTGACATTTTGGCATCTGAGTTGAGTTGTACGTGTGCTAGATGTGAGGCTTTTAAATATAATTATAAATATAAGCACCAAAGTTGACGCTTCTGAGATATCAGTCTAGCCTCTTATAGTCCAGTTGTGCTGATAGTTTTCCATCGCTGTGAAGCAGTTGTGAGACTCCCGTGGGTCGACTGTCCAACAGCACTTGGACTTGACACCTCATGGAGTATGGCTCCACTGTAGTGGCAACTATTTTAAGCAACATTCAATCAAGTGCCCCCTTTTAGTAAGGGTACGAGAACCCACACATTTCCAAATAAAACTTTAAAGGAAACTTAAATCAAATTGAAATTCGGTTGCCGGGGATAAAGATGCATTCCAGTCCCTCCGGTGCCCATCTCTTGTGGAAGGCTGTGAGCGTAATGGTGGACACCACGTGCTCCATCTCCAAGGACACCCTGGCGCCTCACTGTAGTGACAAGCCAGGTTTCAAAAGAGCTCAGGGATCCATTGAATCTCCTGGGCACTTTATAAACTTAATATTTTTAAAAAAGGTTTTGAGGAAGAAAATGCCCCTTTCATACTATTAAAATATCAACATTTATGGGCCAGTAACAAAGCACATGTGCACACAACCCTTTCCTGGCCACAATAATGTGATTCCAGCCAAACAGGGTAAATCAGGTGTTGCTGGCAGTGAATTAGTTTTGGAGTTAATGATCTCGGACTGATAGCACAGTGTATCCACAGACTTAACCAGATGCTGTTCTACTCAATTACATCTTAGTTGCTCTCTCCTCCCCTTTCGGATGAGACGTTAAACTGAGGCCCCATCTGCTCTCTCAGGTAGATGTAAAAGATCTCATGGCACTATTTCAAAGAAGAGTGGGGAGTTATCCCCGGTGTCCTGGCCAGTATTTATCCCTCAATGAACATAACAAAACAGATTATCTGGTCATTATCACATTGCTGTTTGTGGGAGCTTGTTCTGTGCAAATTGGCTGCCACATTTCCCACATTACAACAGTGACTACACTCCAAAAGTACTCCATTGGCTGAAACGTGCTTTGAGATGTCCAATGGTCGTGAAAGGCGCCATATAAATCCAAGTTTTTCTTTCTTTCAAAAAGTTATCCCTCACATTCATTAAATATTTTTTCTTGGGGAGAGGAAGCATAATTCCTGTTATTTGATCTCTATTTTTCTGTGTATATTTGCAAGTATGCATGTATAGAGTGTTCTTTTTGTTGCCTAATAAAATAAGGCAACAAAAAGGTGCCTTTTAAAGTGTTAAGAATCTACTGCCATTGTTTTGTTATAACTTGAATTTTTTTGTAACTCTGTATTTAAAGTTCTGAGTGACTGTTCTACTGACTGATGTCAGCCATTCTGCTCAGCTTCAGGGCAAGCTGCCTTGTGTCTAACACACTGTAGAGGTAACAATTCAGATAAAGGCAGGACATTTTAGAGTGACTTTTACTTCTGAAGCTATCACAGTTCATCTAACAAAACAAGAACAAGTGTCAGTGACTGAAGCCAGGTAGTCCCAGTAAGAGAAGTAATTCCAGAGCTTCTATAACAATATGTGGCAAAGGAGCTCGGAACAAACTGGAGAAAGGGCTGTTAGGAGTCACTTAGATTCCAACAGACAAATAGATAACATAGCCTTCGAGAAAGCAGTAATTGTATGAAACCATAAAATACTATCACCTTTGACAATGAAGGTTAGTAACAATGTAGAAAGCAAACATTTGATACCCATGTCTTTGTAGTCTCCTGACAAGTTCTTAAGCAGAACAATATATATGAAAAAAAGTTATTGATTCTGAATCAGCAACTGATAAAAGGGAAAGAGTTTATTGTTGCTAAAACTGCTGATACTGTAGTTCCACTACAAATAATTTCACAAATTAAAATATAATTAAAAAATAACTTGATCATTATAAGGTAGCTATCCTGTTCTCCAGCAGAGCATGACAAAGGGACAAGCATCATATGTGCAATGCTGAAGAATCCTCATCAGATTTTTCATTTCTGTCAGGTTTCTTTCCTGTAATTCCCTCTACTTTTATTTTTTCTTCTGTATATTTCCCTGTGCAAAGTAGAGAAATAATGGAACTGCATTCCTTGATAGCTTGTCATGAGTGCGGAAGCGTTTTGTTTAAATCTAAGGCTGCACTGAGATGTTACTAAACTACTATTTGCTCTCGGGTTGCTTTCCTTTTCTATCCTAATTTTGTTTTTGAGGCTAAATTCCTTTTTAGCTTCATTTTCTTCACGTGGTTTTAACTGTTCCTCTCTCCTGTTTTGCCGAATTCCATTTAACAAATCGGCACTGAAATTCTTAGAGGAGGTTCACAAAGAATTATGGCGTATCTTGGAGACCATTTTAATCATTGTCATGGGCACTGCCTATTCTAGAGATGGGAGCTTACACTCTTGTGATACCTATCCTCTTTCCTGACATACAGACAGGCAGAAGTAGATATGACTTTGTGTTTAAAGGATCGATTCCCTAAATTTAATGTCTTGTTAAAATAAACATTATCATCACAAATAAAATAATGTTAAAAATTACACTTAAAAAAAAAAAGCACCCAGCATGAACTTATATTAAAAATGTTCTACTTTTCAAGTTATTTATTTGTACTTTAGTGCAACTCAGTATTTTCAGTATAGTAATTTAAATAATAATTTGTCTAAATTTTTGCCTGTAGGTTTGGGTAAAGACAATTGTTCACCATGGAGACAAAGGTGCTGCCATATTACCAAAAGAAACACAAACACTATGGCTATGATTACCGCAGCAGAGACAGTCGATACCTCGTCAAGGAGTACACCAGCAAAAGCAGCTCCAGCAAAAGGTGAGGAGCACCAGATCATCTTCCCAACTGGACCAGACACGGAGTAATGTGAAATGAGTTGGGCAGTCCCAAAGCAGTTGGATGGTAGATGAACTCCCCAAATTATTTTGTGAGGATTATTCTTCACAACGCAGCACAGTCCTGGTAGCCACACCCCAAGATGAAGGAGTTCCTTCTAGTATCTGATTTAAATGTACTTTTCACTTTTTTACTATTGATCTCTGACCCTATTATCTGAGTCACTTAATATATTACATACTTCAATGATGTCCTCTGCTTTCGGCTGTGGAGCTTGAGATTATTAACTCCAGCCCCGACACTATAATCGTGTATTGACCAGTTTTGCTCTTCTCTGCACATTCTCCAACAGTTATGCATCCCTTTCGCAGCATGACAACACTGCAGTTGTCACTTCATTTCAAGTAAAGAAAAATAATTAATTGGAAAATTTGATTAGCTATCACAATGTTATCATTTAATTGCACATTTCTTGATTTCCAGATTTCCAGGTTTGTCACAGTGCATTAAATGTATTGTATGACTAAATTGTTTTAATAACCAGAGAGCAACTGTGTAGGAACAGAAGAATAATGTCACAGTGTGACACAGGTGTCACATTATGAGAGAGCATGAGCTGTTAGAAATCCCACGGGTATTGTTTAGAAATTTTTAAGGAGGTTATTAACGTGGTGAATAAGGGATAATATTTATATGGGCTTCCAGAAGGCATTCGATAAGGTTCCACAGGAGACTGTTAACAAAAATGAGAGTGCATGGAGTTGGAGGCACCCTATTGACATGGGTAGGGAATTAGTTTGGGGGTAGGAGACAGAGAGTAGGGATAATGATATATACTCCAATTGGCAGCATGTGGCCAGCGGTGTCCCCCAGGGATCAGTACTGGGGTCTCAGCTTTTCACTGTATTTATCAATGGCTTAGGTGAAGGAAGGGAGAGCCGTATACACAGGTTTGCTGACGACACCAAATTAGGTGGCGCAGTAAATAGTATAGATGGGAGCAGAAAGCAGTAAAGGGACATTGATAGATTAAGGGAATGCGCAAAACTGTGTGACAGATAGAGTTCAGTATGGGGAAGTCTGAGGTGGAGAAACATAGATTGGAGCATTTTTTTAAAATGGTGAGAAGCAGAGAGATTTAGGGGTCCAGGTAGAGAAATCACGAAAAGCTAGTGGACATATACAAAAAAAAATGAAAAAGACTAATGGAATGTTGGTCTTTTTCGCAAGGGGCTGGAATACAAAAGGTTAGAATTTATTTTACAGTTGTATAAAACTCCGGTGAGACCCCATCTGAAGAATAGTGTTCAGTTCTGGGCACCACACCTCAGCAAGGATATATTGGTCTTAGAGTGGGTGCAGCGCAGGTTCACCAGAATGGTACTGGGGCTAAAAGGGTTAAATAATGAGGACAGGTCGCATAGATTAAGCTTGTATTCCCTTGGGTATAGAAGATTAAGGGATGATCTTATTGAGGTGTTTCCGATGATTAAAGGATTGGATAGGGTAGATAGAGAGAGACTATTTCCTGTGGTGGTGAGTCCGGAACAAGTGGGCATAACCTTAAAATTCGAGCCAGGTCGTTCAGGGGTGATGTCAGAAAGCACAAAGGGTAGTGGAAATCTGGACCTTCCCCCCGCCTCCCCCCTCCCCCCACCCCCCTCCCCCCCCGCCCCCCTTACAAAAAAGCTGTTGTGAGACTGGGTCAATTGAAAATGTCAAAACTGTGATTGATAGAGTTTTGTTAGGCAAGTGTATTAAGGCCTAGGGAACCAAGGTGGTTAAATGGAATTAAGATGCAGATGAGCCAGGGTGGAGCAGGCTCGATGGGCTGAATGAACTCCAACTGTTCCTATGTTTATCTGGAATCCCTCATGACACAATGTACTGATATATCAGTGTGCCACACCACAGAGTACCAGAACATGGATTCCTGTCTGTGCTCCTCCGCATAAATGACCAGTCTTGGTTCAGAAACCAGCAACTTTTCCACAAGGACACTGAAAATCTATGGGCACGCCTCTTACAGACCTTCCAGTGTCTTTGTCAGAAGTCATTGAAATCAATGGGAGAAATATTGGGTGGGTTCTCCAATAGGTGGGTGATGTGCTCCACCAGATTACCACCTAGGTGGTGAACGTAAAAATTACCCCCCTATTATCTAAATGATCTAATGTGGTCTTCACAAAGCAATAGCTTACATACATTTTTATTATCTGAGCAGTGGGTCTACAGTCTAAAACCACAATTTGAATTTGATGCAATAAATCTCAACGTGGTCCCCAACTGATCCTCATAGATCTAATTCTGGAATAGAAGGCCTTTAATCTACGAACATACAAACGACGACAGATAGGAAAAAACCCACTGGTCCATTCAGCCTGTTCCACACAACTGTAATGCCTTGTGGACCATATTATATACACTCCCCACCTCACCAGGAAGCCACGTCATCTCCAGGGAGTGGCGAAGAAACGGATAAAAATCCAGGCCAATTCGAGAGAAAAAGAAAATCTGAAACATTATTTTCCGACCCCCTTAGGCGATCAAAACTAGTCCAGGATATCGCTCTGGCTCTTGAATCTCAGTAAATATATTAAGTCGCCTGCCATCCTTGCCCAAACACAGAACTTTCTAGAGGTTGCCTTGTAGTCACTTTACAACCAGGAATCAGAGAGGAATTTCCCAGATTTTTTCCCCCCCAAATTAGTCTTTTTTGTATCTTATTTTTTACCTCTCGCAGATCACATAATTTTGGGTGGGATGGAGAGTGCATATATTGCAGTGTGCAAGGTATCACAAATCGTGCAGTGATTATTTCCGCGATGTTCTGAGTCCTTCTGCGCATGCGCCCCCATTTGGTACAGCGCATGCCCACTCAATCCGGTCACGCATGTGCACATAACATTGCAGCCTGCAACCTGAACTGCCACGCTTTCTTCAGCTCCCTGTGGATTGCATGGGGATGGGGTGGGGGGGGGGGCGGGGAAGCAGGAGAGGGGATTGAAGGTGTTGGGGGCAGAGAGGAGCTTGGGGGGGGCGGGGGGGGCAGAGGGAGGGGGGAGAGAGAGACTCGCGGGGCTGGAGGTTGGTGGGGGGAGAGGGGCTTGCAGGGGAGCGAAAAAAGCTTATGGGGAGTCGAGGAGCTCGCGCGGGGTGGGGAAGAGAGGGGACGGTGGGGGAGGAGGGGGGGAGAGAGAGGAACTCACGGGGGGGTGTGAGAGAGGATTTTGCAGTGGAGAGAAAAAAGCTCATGGGGGGGTGGGGGAGGGGAGGGAGGAGAGAGAGGGGCCCATGAGGGGGGGAGAGAAAGAGGGGCTCATGAGATGGGGGAGGGGAGAGTGAGAGGCTTGCAGGGGGAGAGAAAATAGCTCGCGGGTTGCAGAAGGAGCTCCCGGGGAGGGGGGGGGGGGTTTGCGGAGGCCGGGGGGAGGCGGGGAGATGGGCTCGCAGAGGGAGATAGCGGGGAGCTCGCGGGAGAGGGTGGAGGGAAGAGAGGAGCCCGCGGGGGTGTCAACAAGGGGGCTCGCGGGGGTGGAGGGGGCAGGAGAGAGGAGCACAGGGGGAGGGGGAGAGTGAAGCTCTGGGAGATGGGGAAGGGAGGAGCTCGTGGGGGGTTGGTAGAGAGGAACTTGGGTGGTAGTGGGTGAGAAGAGGAACTCGGGGGGGAGTGGAGGTGGAATATAGATGCTTGGAGAGGGGAGATAGTTTGGGAGAGAAGAACTCTGGGGGGTGGAGGGGGAGGAGGTTAGGGTTAGAGTCAGGAACTCTGGGAGAGAAATTCAGGAACTCAGAGTGGTAGGGCGGGGGGTTGTTGGGCGGAGAGATGATTAAGGGCTCAGGGAGAAAGTTAGGAGCTTACGGGGAGGGAGATGGAGGTCGTGAACTCAGGGAGAGTAGGTCAGTAATCTGGGGGAGAAGATTTGGAACTCAACGGCTGGTGTGGGAAGGTCAGGAACTGTTGGGCCTGGATCACGTTTTTCCACTCCCAACCAATGTTCTGCCGAAACTTCTTGTGGGTGGCTGCACGGCCCAATCTCCCATTTGAAAATCTGGTCCCGAGCTGCGTGGGACCTCCGGACAGCTAGGCAGCTTAGCGGGAAGATTGCCCCCACCCCCTTTACACTTGCACCACATTCTCCTTCTTCTCTTTCCTCCCACCATCTCTCCCGCACACCCCCCCCCACCCCGCTCCCCACAGACTGAAGCAGTTCAAGAAGGCAGCTCAATATTTTCAAGGGCAACTAGGGATGGGCAATAAAAAACTTAATTCTAAAAAATGAGAGCGTATTCTGTGTTGGTCCTACCAACATGCATGACATTACATTTAAGTGTTATTTGCTGGACTTGACCATTCCAATATTCTCCTGGCCAGCCTCCCATCTTCCACCCTCCATGCACTTGAGCTCACCCAAAACTCTGCTCCACGTATCCTAACACACTGCAATTCCCATTCACCCATCACTCCTATGCTCATTGATCTACATTGGCTCATAGTCCACAAACACCTTGATTTTAAAGTTTTCGTCCTAATGATGAAATCCCTCCATGGCATCACCCCCTTCCTATCTGAACTCGGCAGTGTGAGTGTGGTGAGTGCTCCTAACCCGGGAGGGTGAGCACTGTCTGTTCTATGAAAGCAGTAGTTTTAGCACTGAGCACTCTGGCGCCTGTCTGTGATAATGACTGGATCAAATTGCACATTGCAGAGATCTTGATTACTCTCCAGCAGGCAGGATCAAATTACATATTCCAGACAAACTGTTGGGTATGTCTTGTCCTCCAAGGGGGCCAATCAAAAATCTGGTGCTGCAAATCGACACAACCCAAATTGTGTGGGACAGGCTGGATGGACCAGAGGGCCATTTCCTGCCCATCATTGTTCGTATGTTCATAGGACATTCCATTCAGGTGTGGGCTCTTTCTGTTTATGCTGAAGAAAGAGTGTCCATTGACCCTGAAATCTGCCTTACTTGTATCTATTAAAGTGATCCAGTCCAATAAAAGGTATCGGATGTACTTGGAGACAGGATTCTATTAGCAACTGCACTCCTGGAATTGCACTTTGTCGTGCAGCTGTTGTGAGGTTGGTGCTTGAATTGCCACATGCTGTGGACCTTCTCAGCTGTTCTTGACACCCAGCTTCGACTTGAAGGCTCATTGGTCCACCTCATTCCACAGCAGTGCAGCTCTTCAAGCACCTCCAGTCACAGTAGCCTCTGATTTACGTTTAAATTGAATTCTAAAGAAAATCCAAAAGTCTCTCTAACTTTAAAATTTCACATTTGCATGTGATTACTGAGCTATAGCTTTACCTTTTTATGAATTGAATAATGTTTAATTCTGGACATTATATATAGAATAGAAGGGTGAATTACAAAGCTGTCATCTGATACGGGGTTTTTGATGACTGTCATGTACTGCTCACACTTCTCTTCCATAGTTTACAAGATCAGCTGAATCCATTATTAGCCTGTTGTAACCTTGTACTTTACTCCGCACTGTCTGTTTTTATATTTCATACTTGTAATGTCTGTAATGTTTGTAGCGCCATACTGTGGATGTGGACGTATTGTGTACTGCAAGTGCATAGTTAATCATTAAACAGAACTAGGCAGTTTTCCGGAGACTTCCAAGAGAGCTGCCTCCATGTTAGGAGCTGTGTGTGCTTGTGCTCTGTAAATATATCACAGTTGGCGACTGAGATGGGAATTTTCGGATGATTTAAAGCTAAAATTTTGTTGGTGAAGGATTCAGCCCGCCAACACAGAGACTTTGGAAGTTTCTGTCTTTGGAAAAAAGCTACAAAATCCGAGGTAAAATACAACACATGGTGTGAACAGCTAGAGATTAAAATGGCAGGTTTATTGGGACATTTGGGTGAATATAGACACGACCGAGAACGTTTTAAAGCATATGTGGATCGGCTAGAAATGTACTTCACTGCAAATAACACAATTGAAGTTCCAGACAATGCAGTCCAGAACCAGGCTGTGTTGGAACGTAAGAGAGCGATCTTCTTATCGGAGGCAGGTCCGGCATTATACAAAACCCTTGTAAATCTGCTTGTGCCTGACCAGCCAAAGGACACAACGCTTAAAGAGATTTTAACAAAGCTGGAGCAGCACTATAAACCCATACCATTAGAAATTGCTGAAAGCTAACGTTTCGGGATTCGGAATCAAAAGGCTGATGAAAGTATCGGTGATTACATCATAGCATTAAAAAAGCTATCGATGCATTGTAATTTTGGAAACTTTCAAAACCGAGCATTATGGGATCGTTTTGTTTGTGGGGTGAAAAATGATGCGATCAGAAGGAAGTTATTGACGATGGATGCCTTGACTTTTGAGATTGCTTGTCAGACAGTGAGGTCGATGAGCATGGCCGAACAATATTCCCGAGAATTAAATAATGATTACATTTGTCAGTCAACCGAGGTAAATCACCTGCAGGTTCAAGGTAAAAGACGGGCATGGCCGAAAGTCTCAGAAACTGGAAATTCTACCAGAGCGTCGAAGTCATGCTTTAGGTGCCTGGGACAACACATTGCTCAAAGTTGTCCATACGTGAAGGCAGAATGTTTCTTCTGCAGAAAGACTGGGCATCTGGCGAAGGCATGCTGACTGAAGGGTAAACCAGTTTTTAAAGCTATGAGTAGAAATCCCAAGAGACTTCATAGCATGGAAGAACAACAACAGGACGAGGAGATGTTAGAGTTGCACGTCATCAGGAGCACGAGGTTAACGGACGCAATTCGGAAAGCATCAAAATCCACATAGATGTTGCGGGATTGAAGATACCAATGGAAATTGACACGGGTGCATCCGTGAGTGTAGTACCGGAGTAACTGTACCGCGACAAATTGCGTGATTTCCAATGGGAGAAATCCAAGATAGAGCTGCGAGGCTACTCGGGAGAGAAAATTCCCATACCGGTGAAATATAAAGATCAATTTCAGAACTTGCCTCTAATAGTAGTGAAAGGAGACAAGTCTGCCTTACTAGGAAGAAATTGGTTGAGCTCACTGAAGCTGGATTGGAGTAAGATTTTCTGTGTGGAAGCGAGATTTTCATCAACGGATGAGGTTATCAAGAAGTATCCGAAGGTGTTCTGCGAAACGGGCAGCCCGATCCAAGGCTTCAAAGCGAGTGTCAGGGTACAGGAGGACGCTAGATCGGTTTACTACAAGCCATGTGCCGTACCATATGCACGCAAGGAGAAAGTTGAGCAAGAACTCAAAAGACTAGAGACTGAGAACATTATTTGTAAGATAGATCGATGTAATTGGGCTACACCCATTGTTGTTGTACCTACGTCCGATGGTAAGGTAAGATTGTGTGGTGATTATAAAGTAACCGTAAACCAGGTTCTAGAGGATAATGTCCCCAATACATTGCCGAATACAGAAGATATGTTCACAACACTGACAGGTGGTCAGATCTTCTCAAAACTGGATCTTACGAATGCCTACTTACAGCTTGAACTAGATGAGGAGCCCAAGTCATGTTTGACTATAAATACTCATCTAGGCCTATATCAATTTAATAGGCTACTGTTTGGAGTGTCTTCCGCCCCTGCCATATTCCATGGGGTGATGAACCAGATTTTGCAAGGTATTGAAGGGGTAGTATGTTATTTGGATGACATACTAATTTCAGCACTAAAGAGGCAAATTCATATTAACATTTTGAATGAAGTCCGCAAATGGCTAGAGAAGTACAAAGTACGAGTATCTGCTCGTAAGTGTGAGTTGTTTAAAAACTTAGTGGAGTACTTAGGGTACAGAGTAGACAAAGATGGTTTACATCCAATCATGGAAAAATTGGATACAATTAGAAATGCACCCACTCCCAGAAATGTCACTGAACTTTATTCATTCTTGGGTCTTTTGAACTATTATGGGAAGTTCCTACCAAATTTGGCTACAGTATTACATCCACTGAATGAACTTTTGAAAAAACAAGCCCATTGGAAGTGGTCAAAAGAATGCGATACAGCATTCAAGGAGTGTAAAAGCAAATTGATAGAGAGCACCGTGTTAGTTCACTATGACATATCTAAAGAGATTAAGCTAGCATGTGATGCCTCTCCATATAGAGTTGGGGCAGTAATCTCTCATGTATTAAGTAGTGGGGAGGAGAGACCAATTGCTTTTGCTTCACGCACTCTCAGTGCCAGTGAGAGTAATTATGCGCAAATTGAAAGGGAAGCTTTGGCATTAATTTTTGGGGTCAAGAAGTTTCACAAATACATGTATGGTCGTAAGTTTACCATCGTTACGGACCATAAGCCCCTAACAGCAATCCTCCATCCAAAGTCCCCAGTTCCAACCTTAGCTGCAGGCGGAATGCAGAGATGGGCTTTGATTTTGTCAGCATATGCACATGATATTGAATACAGACAATCAGCTGATCACAGTAATGCTGATGCAATGTCTAGATTGCCTTCCCCATTACAAGTTACACCCGATAGGGAAGAAGTGTTTTATTTTTCATATATTGATGAACTGCCAGTCACAGCTGAAGAGATTGGTAGAGCAACCAAACGTGACCCAGTGATGTCAAAGGTGTATGAGTATATTGCAAATGGATGGCCAAACCAGGTAACAGACAAAGATACACATCCATTCTTCATTCGTAGGAATGAATTATCAGTTGATAAAGATTGTATCATGTGGGGTGCAAGAGTGGTTATACCAAATAAATTCAGGTCCAAATTATTAGGAGATCTCCATGATCAGCACCTGGGAATGTGCTTGACCAAGAGTTTTGCACGCAGTTATTTATGGTGGCCAGGTCTTAATAAAGATATAGAGTACATCGTGAGGCAGTGTATGACATGTCAATCGGTAAGCAAGCAACCACCACCAGTACCATTACAGCCATGGAAATGACCTCCCAGGCTGTGGCAAAGGCTACATATTGATTTTGCTGAATTAGAAGGACAACAATTGTTCATTGTGATTGATAGCCATTCGAAGTGGGTTGAGGTGTTTCCAATGTGGAAAATAACAACAAGTAAAACATTGGACATTTTGCAAAAATTATTTTTTGCATTTGGCCTCCCTGAAGAAATTGTTTCAGATAATGGACCACAATTTCGTTCAGAAGAATTTGCACAATTCACGAGCAAAATGGTGTGAAACATACCAAGGTTCCACCATACCATCCTGCTTTGAATAGTGCAGCAGAGCGCACTGTACAAATTGTAAAACGTGCCCTCATAAAACAAATGTTAGATCCTAATCCAAGGAAACGACAGTTGTCATTGGATCACAAATTGGCTAATTTTTTGATTACATATCGAAATACTCCTCATACAACTACTGGTAGAACACCAGCAGAGTTGTTTCTCAAACGACAGCCACGAACCAGATTCTCGTTGTTAAAGCCAAATTTGGCACAGTCCGTAGAAGAGACACAATTAAGATGGAAAGAGAATCATGATAAAGGTAGAGTAAAAGAGAGAAGTGTGAAATTAAACCAGAAGGTGAGAGTGAAGAACCATCACCATAAATGGTTAAAGTGGTTACCAGGAAGAGTGGTGAAGCTATGTGGTCCTCGCACATATTTGGTAAAGATGTTTGATAATGGACAGATTAGGTTTGTTCATATTGATCATATTTTACCTGCAGACATGGAAGGAGTTGAAGGTGGGAATGATTCAATTATTTCTGACTCATCAGATAGTTTTGATACACCAGTAGCAAATCCTAAATTCAATGTACTGGAAACAAATCCAGTAGAGAATCAGAATGAAAGTCTGAGTCCGAGTCAGGAAAACAAAGAGCCTGAAGTTAGAGTGAGTTCAAATGAAAATCAGGGAAATTCCGTGGAGCAAAACGTTCCTCAGGATGAGCCTCGAATGAGTTTAGAATCGACACCAGGTTTGGAAGGTTCTGTTCAAGAGCGAAGGTATCCTTTTCGAAACAGAAAACAAATGGTAAAGTTAAATTTGTAAATATGGAAGAAAAATAAGTTTATATCCTGTGTTATGTATAAACATGAAAGTTATGTATGATGGTTGTTATGGTGGCTTCTTCATTAAGGAGGGAGAAGTGTAATGTCTGTAAGCTTGTAATATAATGTTTGTAGCTCCACACTGTTGATGTGGACGTGTTGTGTACTGCAAGTGCATAGTTAATCATTAAACAGAACTAGGCAGTTTTCTGGAGACTTCCGAGAGAGCTGCCTCCATGTTAGGAGCTGTGTATGCTGTGCTCTATGAATATATCGCAATACTGTATACAAGACTGTTGAAATAAATGAAGTGCAATTTTTGCAAGTGTCACTGTACTCTCTGTTAGTTCTAGGATTTGTGAGGTGAACAAACAGCTGAGTTAATGCACAGCTGGAATCACAAACAGCTACGTAACTTAGGATCTCACCGCTCCTGTTGTGGATGATGGGAAGGGTTGAGGCCCAAAAACGTTCTGTTGGATTTTCTTTGGGACGTACAGGGATGAAGATATTGGGCTACAGCACTCTCGCCCTATGGCACGTAAATGGGCAGGGTTTGCTGCAACACCATATTTCCCTCACTTACCACCATGTAGCCCCCGGTGGTACAGAATGCTTCAGGGGAAGAGAAATTTGAGGCATGTTTTTGGCAGACCAGAGGCACTCCATACCCAAAGGCCATTAGTGAGTTTTTTGTTAGTGGATGGTTTAAATTTTTTGTAAAGTTTTTGAAGTTTCAGTAGTTTTTCAAACCCTTCTTTAAGTTTCTTTAAAATTTCTGAATGTATCTATAAGAGTTTCTAAATTATTTTAACGGCCGGATTTTCAGCAGATTTGCGACCGGGTTTTCGCCGCGATTTGAACCTCTGCGGCGAAAACCCGGTTGCAAAACCTGGGCGGGATCCTCGGGTACCTGTTTGCGGCGGCGCTTTCATGTACCGCCGGGGAGAGGTGCGCCGATGTGTAACGACTTGGATTGCATTTGCATCCGAGTTTCGGCACTTTCCCGACCCGTGCGCCGTGCCCAGCATAGCCACAGATAAAACCTGTCAGTGCAGCCCTGCCAGCAGCGGTAAGTATGAAAACCTGCAAAAAAGGTAAGTTAAAGTTTTTATTTTTTAATTTTTTGGCAGAGATTAATAGTTTTTGGAATGTTTTTTGGAATTTATTTTTTCATTTTTCCCCCCTCCCAAAGCCTCTCTCGCAGCGCTTCCGGCCCCAGACTAAAGTTGCCGAAACTCGCGGTTTGTGCCGCGAATGCTTGTGCAACGTCTCCCTTACAAATATATCCCTGGCGCAGACGTAAAGGCTGAAAGTTCGGGCTAAAAATGGTAGCGCGGCGCAAATGGTTAGTTTCGCGTATCGCTACCATTTTCGCCGAAAAACCCCTGAGAGCCGCAAATCTGGCCCAATGTCTTTTAAAAGTATTGTTACCATATTTCTAAGCCTTAAGGTTGTGGACTAGGTCTCAGGAGGAAAAGAAGAAGTTGGTTCAGGAAGCCCACTGCAGCGTTATCAAGTTGGACAGGCACCATTGAAACCTTGAGCCTCTACCCACTGTTAAACATGCTTCCCCATATCTAGCTGGGCTATTTTACAGTGACCTTGGCAATGCTTCAAAAAGCTGTTCCTCATGAAGCAATAATTGAGTTGCAACAGCTGCAGAGACAGGTCATAAGGGAGACCTTCAGATAACTAAGATGCGAAGCCACTGCCAAATGAGTCCTGCCATCACGGTCTCTCTTTGGCAACAAATTCAATGCAGTCACTGGTTGACATTAGAAACATAGAAACATAGAAAATAGGTGCAGGAGTAGGCCATTCGGCCCTTCAAGCTTGCACCACCATTCAATAAGATCATGGCTGATCATTCACCTCAGGAGCCCTTTCCTGCTTTCTCTCCATACCCCTTGATCCCTTTAGCCATAAGGGCCATATCTAACTCCCTCTTGAATATATCTAATGAACTGGCATCAACAACTATTTGCGGTAGGGAATTCCACAGGTTAACAACGCTCTGAGTGAAGAAGTTTCTCCTCATCTCAGTCCTAAATGGCTTACCCTTTATCCTTAGACTATGTCCCCTGGTTCTGGACTTCCCCAACATTGGGAACATTCTTCCTGCATCAAACTTGTCCAGTCCCGTCAGAATTTGATATGCTTCTATGAGATCCTCTCTCCTCTACCACTTTCCCATTCTGCTTCTCCTTTGCAGAGGAAGCCCCCTCCGCAGTGACTAAAACATCTCACTGACAAAAATCTGAGAACCTTCCCACTGCTCAAGGCCTGCATGGTTCCTCATCTCATCTCAGGAATCAATCTAGTGGACCTTTGTTGCACTGCCTCTAAAGCATGTATATTCGTCCTCAGATAAGAACATAAGAATTAAGAGCAGAAGTAGGCTATTCGGCCCCTCGAGACTGCTCCGTCATTCAATAAGATCATGGCCATCTTCTACCTCAACTACACTTTCCTGCACTGCCTCCATACCCCTTGATTCCCTTAATATTCAAAAATCTTTCAATCCCCGTCTTGAATATACTCAAAGACTGAGCCTCCACAGCCCTCTGGGGTAGAAAATTCCAGAGATTCACCATCTGAGTGAAGACATTTCTCCTCATCTCAGTTCTAAATGACCAACCCCTTATTCTGAGACTTTGACTCTTGGTTCTAGACTCCCCAGCCGGACGAAACATCCTCCCTGTATTTACCCTGTCAAGCCCTGTAAGAATTTTGTATGTTTCAATGAGATCACCTCTCATTCGTCTAAACTCTAGAGAATATTGGCCTAGTCTACTCAATCTTTCCTCATAGGATAATCCCCTATCCCAGGAATTAGTCTGGTCAACCTTCATTGCACTCCCTCAATGGCAAGTATATCCTGCCTTAGGTAAGGAAGCCAAAACTGTACACAATACTCCAGGTGTGGCCCCAATATAATTGCAATAAGATGTCTTTACTTTTATACTCAAATCCTCTTGCAATAAAGGCCAACATACCATTTGCTTTCTTAATTGCTTGCTGTACCTGTATGTTAACTTTCAGTGATTCGTATACAAGGACACCCAGGTCCTTCTCAACACCAATATTTCTCAATCTCTAAATAAGAATATAAGAACATAAGAATTAGAAGCAGGAGTAGGCCATTCGGCCCCTTGAGCCTGCTCCACCATTCAATAAGATCATGGCTGATCTACCTCAACTCCACTTTCCTGCACTGTCCTCATACCCCTTGATTCCCTTAATATTCAAAAATCTATCGATAAATGTAAAATATACTCTGCTTTTCTATTTTTCCTACCAAGGTGGATAACTTCACATTTCTCCACATTATATTCCATTTGCCATGTTCTTGCCCATTCACTTAGCCTGTCTATATCCCCTTGAAGCCTCTTTGCATCCTCCTCACAACTTACATTCTCACCTAGCTTTGTATCAGCAAACTTGAATATATTACATTTGGTCCCCTCATCCAAATCATTGATATAGATTGTGAATAGCTGGGGCCCAAGCACCGATCCTTGCAGCACCCCATTCGTTACACCCTGCCAACCCGAAAATGACCTGTTTATTCCTACTCTCTGTTTTTTGTCCATTAACCAATCCTCAATACTAGTTGTTAGTATATTACCCCCAATCCCATAAGTCCTAATTTTGTTTAATAACCTCTTGTGTGGCACCTTATCGAATGCCTTCTGAAAATCCAAATACACCACATCCACTGGTTCCCCTTTATCTGTTCTAGTTATAGCCTCAAAAAACTCTTAACAGATTTGTCAAACATGATTTCCCTTTCATAAATCCGTGTTGACTCTGCCCAATCCTATTATTTTCTAAGTGCCCTATTACCATGTCCTTAATAATAGATTCTAGCATGTCAGGCTAACTGGTCTGTAGCTCCCCATTTTCTCTCTTCCTCCTTTCTTAAATAGCGGGGTTACATTAGCTACCTTCCAATCTGCGGGATCTGTTCTAGAATCTTTGGAATTTTGGAAGATGACAACCAATGCATCCACTATCTCTATAGCCACCTCTTTCAAAACCCTAGGGTGTAGGCCGTCAGGTCCAGGGGATTTAAGGGGATTCAAGATTGTGCACAGTAATCCAGGTGTGGTCTCAACAAAGCCCTATACACTTGTAGCAAGACTTCCTTACTCTTGTATTCCAGCCCCCTTGCAATAAAGGCAAACATGCCATTTGCCTTTCTAATTGCTTGCTATAACTGCATGCTAGCTCTCATTGTTTCCTGTACGAGGACACCTATATCTCTCTGAACACCAACATTTAACGGTTTCTCAGCATTGACAAAATATTCTGTTTTTCTATTCTTCCTACTAAATTTCCCCACATTCTACTCCATCTGCCCACTCACTTAATTGTCTATATCCTTTTGCAGGCTCTTTGTGTCCTCCTCACTGCTTACTTCCCCACCTATCTTTTATCATCAGCAAACTTGGATACATTACATTTGGTACCTTCATCTAAGTCATTA
Organism: Pristiophorus japonicus; assembly: GCF_044704955.1. Classification (NCBI taxonomy): domain Eukaryota; kingdom Metazoa; phylum Chordata; class Chondrichthyes; family Pristiophoridae; genus Pristiophorus; species Pristiophorus japonicus. The sequence continues at coordinate 40,782,509 of NC_091983.1, read as the reverse complement.
ATATAAATTGTAAATATCAGAGGCCCCTGCACTGATCCTTGTGGCACCCCATTAGTTACAGCCTGCCAACCTGAAAATGATCTGTTTATCCCTACTCTCTGTTTTCTGTCCATTAACCAATCCTCTATCTATGCTAATGTATTACTCCCAACCCCATGACCCTTATCTTGTGTAGCAACCTTTTATGTGGCATCTTATTGAATGCCTTTTGGAAATCCAAATATATTAGATCTACTGCTTCCCCTTTATCCACCCTGCTAGTTACATCCTCAAAAAACTCTAATAAATTTGTTAAACACGATTTCTCTTTCATAAAACCATATTGACTCTGCCCAATCATATAATTACATTTTGTTAAATCCCCTGATACCACTTCCTTAAGTGATTGGTAATTTGTAGCAGGAGTCTTGGTGCTTGAGGTGGTGCTTCCTTGTCTTTAGCTGTGGGATGTTTCTCTTTCAAGAAAAAAGTCGCGTGTGAAGGCTGGAATGCCAACAAGTTTCAGAAAGTAATCCTTAATGAGGTGAAGTGGCACTCACTGTCAAGGCCACCATCTCGTCAGGCCTGGATGCAATATAATGTGGATAAATGTGAGGTTATCCACTTTGGTGGTAAAAACAGAGAGACAGACTATTATCTGAATGGTGACAGATTAGGAAACAGGGAGGTGCAACGAGACCTGGGTGTCATGGTACATCAGTCATTGAAGGTTGGCATGCAGGTACAGCAGGCGGTTAAGAAAGCAAATGGCATGTTGGCCTTCATAGCGAGGGGATTTGAGTACAGGGGCAGGGAGGTGTTACTACAGTTGTACAGGGCCTTGGTGAGGCCACACCTGGAGTATTGTGTACAGTTTTGGTCTCCTAACTTGAGGAAGGATATTCTTGCTATTGAGGGAGTGCAGCGAAGGTTCACCAGTCTGATTCCCGAGATGGCGGGACTGACATATCAAGAAAGACTGGATCAACTGGGCTTGTATTCACTGGAGTTCAAAAGAATGAGAGGGGATCTCATAGAAACTTTTAAAATTCTGATGGGTTTAGACAGGTTAGATGCAGGAAGAATGTTCCCAATGTTGGGGAAGTCCAGAACCAGGGACACAGTCTAAGGATAAGGGGTAAGCCATTTAGGACCGAGATGAGGAGAAACTTCTTCATCCAGAGAGTGGTGAACCTGTGGAATTCTCTGCCACAGAAAGTTGTTGAGGCCAATTAACTAAATATATTCAAAAAGGAGTTAGATGTAGTCCTTACTACTAGGGGGATCAAGGGGTATGGCGAGAAAGCAGGAATGGGATACTGAAGTTGCATGTTCAGCCATGAACTCATTGAATGGCGGTGCAGGCTCGAAGGGCCGAATGACCTACTCCTGCACCTATTTTCTATGTTTCTATGGATCATACCCTTCAAAGCTTCCTTTCCAGAGGACCTGAATGCTCGATCTTCCTTTGCTGGAATTTACTTCAACTGTTTAGTCTTAAAACTTGTGGGCTTGGTGCCCCAAAGATGCATTAGCCTTCGACATATCATTGAGCTACATGGTTACAGACACAAAATGGTTGCCTTGACCCTTTCAGCTGCTGTAGCAGCCTGAAATATCCTCCTTTCCAGAGGCGAGATGTCTACAGCAGGTGTTAATAATGCCTGGAGCCCACCTTAAAGACATAATGATGGTGCACTGAAGAAAATTGGGTGGGTTCATCTCGGTACAATACAGATGGATTCAAGAACAATTCTAGCGCACTTCTGCTGATAAATTCACTGCTGAGAAAAAATGTCGACCTTGATCCTGAGGATCATAGATGATGTAGCTGTAACCAAGCTATTTGTCTTGGAAGGTGAGCATAGAGTTAGAGGCCGGATGTCAAAATCTCAATTCAAACTAGAATTTGTTTTCAGCGTGGTGGGTTATGCATCCCCCAGCAAAAGACATTGATGCTCTCTTGATTTCTTCTTTCAAAAGGAAGCGGGATGGTTTCTATTTGAAGGTTATAAGGATAATAATAGTCTATGGTGCGTTCAGCTGTGTTGCTGGTGTATGAGCCGAATGTGTGGATAGTCCCAGCTTTGTTTAAATAGTGGGGATATGGGGATGGTTGGATAAATATTCTTGAGCTTTGCATGAACACCTTTGGTGATCAGAAATAATTTTGCAGAACGTTTCCTCAGGAAATGAAATCATTTTGGTAGATCCCATGGTAGGACAATGCATTGGAAGGAGCATGAATAAACTCATCCTTATTTTTGTATATATTTACCCCAATGTACTTATGAAAAGCTAGTTTTTTTGGCCACCTGCAAGTTCCTCATCTATACCTCGTTTTTCACACTACGTACAATGTATTATTCTGTTGCCATAATGGAACCATGTGCAACTTAGCCTGTCCCTTTAAAAGCACAATGACTCATTTTAAATAGGCAGATCCTTGGGTCAATTACAGGTTAATTGTTGTTGGTGAGGGAAGTTTTCAGACATGTAAATTTCAGGCTCCAGATCAGAAGACAACAGCATGAAATGACTGCTTGGCTTTCTCTTTTAAAAAAAATACTTCTGACACATTCAAGTGTGACATCTTAAATCGGACTTATAAACTACAATGGGCAACCGCTAAGCATGAGACTTATTTATATATTATTGGAATTGCACATATTTACTGATATAAAATTGAATATATTTAATATATAAAACATGTGGCAAACAATGGAAATAATTTATTCCATCTCTATGTTCTTGGGCCTTTGGGGCTTATATGTGCACTTTTGATATGAGGTGGATGCACACCCCAATTGAACGTTGTTGGAACCACAAATACAACTGGAATTCAATCCTGGGTACTCGTGTTCTGTATGTGCTTTGACTGTTACTATAAAGTTTTTAGTTAATTGCTGTGCCTAGAAACACAGGGTGCAGTGCGCCAGTACTCTATGGTTTTGGCCATATTTACAGTCCTTGAGGTAAATGAACATGTTACATCCCTTGTCACTGTGCATCAGAAACTGAAGGGGATTGAAATCTGGGGGGAGCAATTTACTCAGCATTGGTAGGTATATCAAAATTGTAGACGTGTTTATCAAAACTTAGCATAACATTTTCTAACATCTAGCCATAGAAGAAATAATCCCTTTATTTATATCAACAAAGGTTGAATTTCAGAATGTGGCAGCGTTACTTTTTCTGGTATTAATTGAGGTAGCAGTGGCAACTTTAAAAAATATTGCAATCTGGGTTCAGGGTTAGTTGCTTTATCCTGCTTCTTACCTTTGTTTTCTCTCCACCTTTTTAAGGGTTACATCAGCTTCTGCAGCCACGGGTCAGTCTGCCAGCATCAGTCCTTGTGCTAAGAGGAGCTGTCAACATGTTGTAGATGAAATTCCTGAATACACTATGCCTCCATTTAGGATCAGGTATATCAGTGCGTTATATTAACATGTTATTATATACACCATGCAGACATTGCTTTCACTCGACATGGCTGATTCCCGATGTGGCACTTATCCCTCACTGCAGCGTAGAATCGGCCCGGTGGGGCTGTATTCCCAGATCCGGCTTAGCGGAAATGCAGATGGTATGATTATAGGCTCTGAAAACTGGGAGCTGACCTCTGTGCCTGATTTTCCCTTCGAGAGAGGCCCTGTGCCAGGAGCAGTGTCACACAATTTCCGAGCTTTATAGTTTAGGCTTAATTACGGTTGATGGCTAGTTGGATTAGAGAGTGCATAGTGCACATGGGACTACACCTCAGCACCTACAGGAGAGGGAGGGAAACTGGAGGCAGCATGTCCTCTGCAAAAGGATGACTTTGCTTATTTTAATGGACAATTATTCTGTACCAACTATAAAATTATTTAATGGTAAACAGGATTTAGCCTACCGGTTTGAAATGAAAACTCTAATACACCTTGATTTAATGAATTAGTTATTCCAGTTACTTACATGTTTAAAATTCCCTCGAAAGTACAGACACTCCCTTGTGTACAAATTGAGAGAGAGGAGGAGAGGGGGTTCTAGTGGTATGGTTTCCACAAGCTCTGAAATGGTATGTTTTTAGCGGCATAAATTGGTTTCTCCATGATTTTCCAGTGCATTTTAGGCATGGGTGCCAGACGACATCCAGAGAGAGTCTTGTGTTACTTTGGCTTTGCATTGGCTGCGTTACATTTGTAATCAGCTCAAAGCGAACTACACAAAATTCCCAAGTGGCCATCTTGAGTTTGTTAGCAGAACCTGATGAGACAGTTGGGTGCATGCCAATTGTAAAATGAATCAACGTTCGGATATCACTGGGAATACACATAGTTCATGTGGGAGCTGGTAGTGTGACTAGCCGTGGCAGCCTGTGAGCAGTCCCAGGTTGGAACCTGTAGCGTAATGACATGTATCTGTTAACAGAATAATGTCCGGTTGATATTTTGCTTACAAACAAATGTAGTTCATGAAAGGCTGTGTTCAAAATGAAATTCAGAAACAATGATGAAAACTTTTAGAAAAGTCGTGTCCATTTTGTGACTGACAGGAAGGGTGAAGAGCATCAACACAAGGCTAAAGCACAAACATTTCTATATGGCACCAAACTATGGGCGATGGAGGAAGAGATAGCCAGGCTCAAGAGGTCTACCCATGAACATGTGGAAATGATGGCTCTCAAGAGGATGGTAAGTCATCAGTTTAACTAGTTTGCGAGCAATTCCCAGATTGTAACAGTCTGCCTGATGTGATTTAATTAACTGCTTTTAATGAAATCTGTTAAAACAGGAAGAGGAAAGATCAGCTGTGCAGAGACATGTCCGTGAGGATTCCATATGCCGTGCTCCTGAATTTCTTGTCCGGTTAAGGTCCCACACAGTTTGGGAGAACTCCTTTGTAAAATTGTGTTGCACCGTTCAAGGATTTCCAACCCCATTAGTCAGATGGTAAGTCATGTTGACATTGTGCATTGTGTGTGTGTGTGCTTCTGTGTGTGTACACATGCGTGCATACGTGTGTGTGTGAGATTTTGAAATCACATTAGCTTACTTTATTCGTCATTTGAATTTGTAATTGAGGTTTGGTTCTGTTCATCGTTGCAAGTGCTGAACTTCATGCACAAGGACCATGCCAGAAGCAACTTTTAAAATAAAACCACATATATGCAGTACATGCACACTCTAACTGGCTGGCTAGGTTGTCACAATCTGTATTAAAATCTAAAACACAGACTATTTCAAGAAGAAAAGTTGGCAACATTTATTTTAAAGTAAATCAGCTCAGAAGGTAATATATAAAATACACAAACTCCAATAAAAACAGCTGAGCTCCTGTCCTTGGCCACTGTTAGCTGCAGCTCCAGGCTTAGATTGTGACCTTAGAAGCAGATATTCCCGAAGGGCCCTGAGTCCCCACAGCAGATACACATTGTTGTGTCCTTACACACTACAGCAAATCAACACGAGGCACATTCTGGAGACAAGGTCACTCTGTGACCTGTATCTTTATTCACAGGACCAAGAAGTGAAGACCCTGCGTGGGACCTCCCTTTATATACCTGGATGACCAGGTGAGGAGTGTCTCCCGCAAGTTCACCCCCTGTGGGCAAGGTGTGCATTTCTCAGGTGTATACAGTGTACAGTGTTGTTACATAAAGGTTATAGTTATGTGAGGTTACAAACATGACATCACCTCCCCCCAACGTCTTTGGGTCAAAGATGGAGTCTTTCAGGCGGTCGATGCTCTCCCGTGGAGCGCCGCAGTTGGGGCTCTGGTTGTTGAGCCTTGGCATGTGTTTTTGTCACCTGTGGTGATTCCGGCTCGTCCGGGCTGGCCGCAGGGACTGTGCAAGCTGCTGATGGTTCTTGTTGCTCATTCACTGGCAGTGGTGTGGGCAGCATCTCATGATTCTCCTCAGGTTCCTCAGTGTCCATGCTGAACCTTTTTTTTTACTTGGTCCAGATGCTTGCGGCATATCTGCCCATTGTTGAGTCTGACCACTATGGCCATATTCCCCTCTTTGCCAATTATAGTACCCTCGAGCTACTTGGGCCCCACAGCGTGATTCAGAACAAATACAGGGTCATCGATTTCTATCCATCTCCCCTTTGAGTTACGGTCGTGGCACTCATTTTGGGACTGGCGCTTGCCCTCAACAATGTCTGACAAGACTGGATGAATGAGGGACAGCCGAGTTTTTAGTGTACGTTTCATGAGTAGTTCCGCTGGCGTGACTCCCGCGAGCGAGTGCGGTCGGGACCTGTAGGCTAGCAGGAGGCACGATAGAAGGTATTGAAGGGAGGGTCCTTGAATCCGGAGCATGCCTTGCTTTATGATTTGGACCGCACGTTCTGCCTGGCCATTGGAAGCCGGCTTGAACAGCGCTGACCTGACATGTTTGATGCCATTACCCGACATGAACTCCCGGAATTCATAGCTAGTGAAACACGGGCCGTTGTCGCAAAGACCGCACGCAGACTCTCCACTGTGGTGAATGTCGTGCACAAATTCAATATGATGCATTCGATCCATTTCGAGTACGCATCAACAACAATGAAGAACATTTTTCCCATCAACGGGCCCGCGTAGTCTACGTGAATACGTGACCATGGCTTGGTGGGCCAGGGCCATGGGCTGAGTGGGGCCTCCCTGGGGGCATTGCCCAGCTGGGCACACGTCGTGCACCTGCGAACACAGTGTTCAAGGTATGCATCAATTCCTGGCCACCATACATGTGACCGGGCAATGGCCTTCATAAGCACGATGTCTGGGCGCTCACTGTGGAGTTCCCTGATGAAGCTTCCCTATCCCTCTGGGGCATGACTACCCGGCTGCCCCATAATAGGCAGTCGGCTTGGATGGAGAGTTCATCCATCCGTCTGTGAAATGGTCTGACCTCTTCAGGGCATGCTCTGTGTGCGGGCGCCCAATCCCCAGTCAGGACACATTTCTTAATCAGAGATAGGAGGGGATCTCTGTTTGTCCAGGTTTTGATCTGGTGGCCTTTGATAGGGGAGCCTGCACTGTCAAAGGCATCGACAGCGATGACCATCTCCTCGCTTTGCTCCGCTGCCCCCTCAGTGGTGGCCAGTGGAAACCTGCTGAGCGCGTCAGCGCAATTTTCGGTGCCGTCATACGCAGCCAGCGTGAGAGCCCACTGCTGTATGCGAGCTGACGCATTGGCATTGACAGCTTTTCTGTCGGACATCAGGGATGTTAATGGCTTGTAGTCTGTTTCTAACTTGGACCTTCTGCCAAAAAGGTACTGGTGCATCTTTTTCACCCCATAGACACATGCGAGTGCTTCCTTTTCAACCATCCCATACCCCCTTTCTGCTTGGGAGAGAGCGACCTGGAGGCATAAGCCACCGGTTGGAGTTGGCCATCATCATTACTCTGCTGCAACACGCACCCAACCCCATAGGATGATGCATCACATGTCAAAACCAATTTCTTACAGAGGTCGAACAGGGTCAATAACTTATTAGAACAAAGCAGGTTCCGCGCCCGATTGAAAACCGTTCCTGACAGTCCCCCCAAAACCAATCGCAACCCTTACGCAGTAAGCACGTGTAGCGGCTGCAGCAATGTATTTAAGTTCGGTAGAAAGTTCCCAAAATAGTTCAATAGTCCCAGAAATGAACGCAACTCTGATGTGTTGCCGGGCCTGGTCGCGCGACGGATCGCCTCTGTTTTGGATTCGGTAGGCTGGATCCCGTCTGCGGCAATCCTCCTGCCCAAAAACTCGACTTCTGGGGCCAAAAACACACACTTGGACTTCTTTAGTCGCAGTCCTACCCAGTCCAGTCGACGTAGCACCTCCTCCAGGTTGTGGAGGTGTTCCTCGGTGTCTTGACCTGTGATAAGGATGTCGTCCTGAAATACGATTGTTCTGGGGATGGATTTTAGCAGGCTTTCCATGTTCCTCTGAAAGATAGTGGCTGCTGAACGAATGCCAAACAGACACCTGTTGTAGACAAACAGCCCCTTGAGCGTGGTGATGGTGGTCAGTAGCTTGGATTCTTCGGCCAGTTCCTGGGTCTTGTAGACCGAAGTGAGGTCCAGCTTGGTGAACAGCTTGCCGCCTGGCAAAAAGATCCTCCGCTCTTGGAAGCGGGTATTGGTCCTGAAGGGACACTCAGTTGATGGTGGCCTTGTAGTAGCCACATATCCTGACCGAGCCATCCGTTTTTAGAACAGGGACAATGGGGCTTGCCCAGTCGCTGAATTCAGTGGCCGAAATTATGCCCTCTCTGAGCAACCTGTCCAACTCACTCTCAATTTTCTCCCACATCACATACGACACAGCTCTGGCTTTGTGGTGCACTGGTGTGGCATCCGGGGTGATGCGTATCCTTACTTTGGTGCCTTTGAAAGTCCCGATGCCAGGTTGAAATAATGACTCGAACTTTAGTAGGACCTGTGAGCATGAACTTCGCTCCACAGATGAAATGGCGTGCACATCCCCCCATTTCCAGTTCATCTCGGCTAGCCAGCTCCTCCCCAAAAGTGCGGGACCATTTCCCGGGACAATCCAGAGTGGCAGCCGGTTCTGAGATCCATTATGTGTGACCACCAACATTGCACTGCCTAGCACTGGGATGATCTCTTTGGTGTACGTCCTTAATTGCGTGTCAGTGCATTCTAGTTTGGGTCTGCTAGTTCTGAGTGGCCACAGTTTCTCGAATTGTTGGACACTCATAAGTGACTGGCTCCTGTGTCCAGCTCCATGCGTACCGGGATGCCATTTAACAGTACTCTCATCATCATAGGTGACGTTTTTGTGTATGAGCTGTGGATGTTTGCCACCTGGACCCGCTGAACTTCAGCGTCCCTTGCTGTGTCCCAGGCATACCCCTGCCTTGCAGACCCCTCTTGTGGTTCATCCACTTCATAAACCAGCCTCGCTGCGGGCTTCCTGCACATCCTGGCTAAATGTCCACTCAAGTTACAATTTTTTGCAGATGAATTGTTGAAACCGGCAGGTCTTCGCAGCATGTTTGCCCCCGCACCTCCAGCATGAGCTGAGATTGTTGTGAACAAAAGAGCTGTTGTCAAGCATTCCTGTCTGATTGTCTCTTTGATTATTCTTGAGCTCTGTTTATGGGTGTCAATGGTCCCATCCCTTGTGATGGTGTGAATGTCCGTTCAACCTGCCATTGTCTCTGTTGCGGGCCCACCCTAGAGTCTGTTACTGCCTACTTGGTGTTGAATTGCCCTTGCCTGCCTGCGGGGTTCTGAGTCACGTTTACCGTGTTAACTCCCTGCTCCATTGCCACGTTGGGAGCAGATTTGCGCGCGTATATGATCTTGGTTTCCTCCTCCCCCGCCATGAAGGTTTGAGCCATCAACGCCGCTGCTTCCAAGGTCAAGTCCTTGGTCTCAATTAGTTTCCTAAAAATTCCGGCATGAGCAATGCCCTCAATGAAGAAATCCCATAACATCTCTCCCCCTGCAGGCGTCTGTGAACTTACAGAGGCTGGCCAAGCGCCGAAGATCCGCAACGAAGTCTGGTATGCTCTGCCCTTCCTGACATTGGTGCGTATAGAATCGGTGTTGGGCCTTGTGTATACTACTCGCCGGCCGATCAGTTTGCTGAGCTCCTTGAAGGTCTTGTCCGCCGGCTTCACGGGTGCGAGCAGGCCTTTCATCAGCGCTTATGTCTTAGGTCCACAGCTGGTCAGTAGATGCGCCCTTCTCTTGTCAGCCGCTGCCGTTCCCAGCCAGTCCTTCATGACAAAGCTCTGCTGGAGCCTCTCAATGAAATTGTCCCAGTCCTCACCAACACATACCGTTCCTCCGTGCTACCGGTGGCCATTCTCTTGAGTCGTTGATTCCCATTTCTCGTCGCCAAATTTTGTCTCCTTACACACTACAGCAAATCAACAAGAGGCACATACTGAGACAAGGTCACTCTGTGACCTGTACCTTTATTCACAGGACCAAGAAGTGATGACCCTGCGTGGGACCTCCCTTTATATACCTGGATGACCAGGTGAGGAGTGTCTCCCACAAGTTCACCCCCTGTGGTCAAGTGTGCATTTCTCAGGTGTATACAGTGTACAGTGTTATTACATAAAGGTTCCAGTTATGTGAGGTTACAAACATGACACAAATCACAGGGTCTGAGTCCCGAAAGCAGATGCACAACACAGGTTCTGAGTCCTCACAGCAGATACACAACATAGGGTCTGAGTCCCCACAGCAGATACACATCACAGGGTCTGAGTTCCCACAGCAGATACACAACATAGGGTGAGTCCCCACAGCAGATACACATCACAGGCCCCAAGTCCCCACAGCGGATACTCAATAAAATTCTGCTGCCTCTATCATAACTCACACCAAGTCCTGTTCATCCATCACCCCTGTGCTCGCGAACCTACATTGGCAATGCCTCAATTTTAAAATTCTCAGGCTCGTGTTCAATCTCTCCATGGCTGCACCTCTCCCTATTTCTGTACCTCTTCCAGCCCTACAACCCTCTGAGATCTCTGCGCTCCTCCAAATCTGGCCTCTTGAGCATCCCCCAGTTCCATCACCACACCATTGGCAGCTGTGCCTTCAGTTGTCTAAGCCCCAAGCAATGGAATTCCCTCTCTTAACCTCTCCGCCTCTCTCACTCTCTCTCGTTTAAGATGCTCCTTAAAACCTACCTCTTTGACGAAGCGTTTAGCCACTTCTCCTTCGGTGTTAATTTATGTCTGGTTATGCTCCTCGGATGTGTTACTACATTAAATGCACTGTATAAATGCAAGTTGCTGATGTTATGTGGTGCTTCAGATAAATTATCGACAGCCACTCATAAATCCATGTAATTGCAGACTATACTCATCTTCTTGACACCAGCAGCATTATTAAATGGAAGAAATTGATGATAAAGTTTAAAAAATATCACCATCCAATTCCTTCAGGTTTCTTGAATTGACATATTCCAATAAAACAACCCATCTGCTTCTCCAATGCCCAGTGATCACACTGGTGCACACAGACCCTCACAGACAGTGTTAATATTAATGCTAATAAGTAATAATGTTTAATAAAGCATCGAGCTAAGACATACAAGACTACAAATTCCAATTGGTGAAGTTCATGTATGAATGCTTGATATACTCGCGCTACATTCCTCTGCATGCTATTTTTATGTAGGCATTAGGCATCATTTAAGATAATCAAGTTTACGCCTGCCTAAAATAGCACAAACAGGAATGTAGTATGAGGGCATTAAGCATTTATATGTGAACTTTACCGATCAGACTTTTGCTTCCACAATCTATTTATACAAAATAAAATACTGAGGAGAAAGGAGCAATGTGATGGCTTCATGATTCCACCTCTGATTAATGGTAAACAGCAGCTCATCTCCATCCACAGGCTCTGCCTTGTGATTAATTTACACCATTCTTCAACCATTATGAGATGACAGTAGATTGTAAATGTGTTATTGTGTCTTGTTTAATTTTAGTTTGTCAAGGGAAGTATTACAGGGTACATAGACCCCTGATGGCTTGGGTTTCCTAATGAAGAAATGAAATCCCCCGTTGATGGTTTTATGATATGGTCTGCACCCTTTACTAGAATTTCAGCCTTGTAACTCAGTCCCCAAAGGCCATTTATTCATTTGCATGTCTGCTGACTACAGTATGTGATTTGCTTCACTGTACCAATCGTGACTAGTTTGCCATGATGAATTGCAATAATGTTTGAGCAACATCTTGATGTTAGCTGTGTAACTTAGATCAAATTGCAATGTGAAATACAGATGTTCCACATTGAGTCAGAATGACTCGGTTAGTAGGACTGCTGCATCGGAGTTGGAAGCTCCACTCCAAGCCTTGGACATATAAGCCTGGAAATTCCTGGTGTCCTGCTCCTCTGGTACAAGTGTAGTGGAACAGAGCCCTTGCCTAATGCCAGAGACCCCGTCCCATATTCTAGACATGGGTCACTGGTTTAGCTGGGGTGGGCTGCCGGCACCTGCTAGGAGAAGGTCTAAGGGTCAGTTACACTTGGGGTGTGGGGGTATGGCTAAAATGGACCAATCCTGACTCTGCTAGGATTCTGCTACATTTGACCCAGACCTTGAAATTGCGGTTGGGGGGCCGAAGCCAATTGGCCCTCCCAAAGCGGAGCAGAGTCCTCCGGAGGTCCAAATGGGCTGAAGGAAATGTTAACTTTTCCAGCATTGCAATCACCCTGACTAAAGAAGGTAAGCCCAGAGGGATTGATTACCTTGCTTTAGTAAAAATTTGGGCCCTTGGGAAGATCCCATCGGGACTTGAGATGGATCTCCACAAGCATGAGTTACACAGAGGTCTTTAAAGAGAGTATAGGGAGCAATTTCCCAGGGAAGGCCGGGAACTTTCCTGATACACCGACTTGCCGTGGAGGGAGGGCTCAGATGGAAGATCCGCCCATAGCCCCCCCACCCCCCCCCCCCCCCAACTGCAATTTCAAGGTCTGTCAAATGTGGCAGAATCCTAGCAGAATCAGGATTGGTCCATTTTAGCCATACCCCTGTACCCCAAGCGTAACTGACCCTCAGGCCTTCTCAAGCTCCAGGTATTTCGGGCCACAGTCTAGACTGATGTTTCAGTGCAGTACTGAGGCAGTGTCAGAAGTGTTGTTTTTCAGATGAGACATTAAACTGAGACCTTATTTCGAGTGGATATAAAATATCCCATGGCATTTTTTTTGAAGAAGATCAGGGTGTTCCACTACTGTCCAAACTAACATTCCTCCTTCAACCAACAGAGCAGATGAATTCATTGCTGTTTACATAGAAAATAGGAGCAGTAGTGGGTCATTCGGCCCTTTGAGCCTGCACTGCCATTCAATATGATCATGGCTGATCCTCTATCTCAATACCATATTCCCGTTTGTCGGATCTTGCTGGCTTCAAATTGACCGCTGCCTTAATATTGGCTGCTGTGCTTGCCTAACATAGAATTATAGAAAATTACAACACAGAAGGAGAGCATTCAGCCAATCGTGTCTGTGCCGATTGTAAAAGCGCTACCCAGTCTAATCTCACTTTCCAGCACTAGGTCCGTAGCCCTGTAGATTATGGCCCATGGGCCTCAATTTTGGCCGAGCCCGTTTTTCGGCGCGCTTATCGGAGTTGCGCCGCTTATCTGAGTTCCAAGGTGCGCTGAAAAATGTTGTTGCCACTTTGGCCGCTGTCCGGCCTCTTCACTGCAGTCGTGCAGCGTTGCCAGTCGAGTCGGGGGTGGAGGCAGTGTTCTGCACTGAAAACTGTGCCAGGACGCCTGCACATGTGCAGTGGGGTCCGCTGGTGATGTCCGCGCATGAGCAGTAGCGCTGCAAGTCTGCAACAACAGTAGGTCTATGCGTGGCGATGGGCTCCTTCGGGTAAAGTTCTCTGCATTTATTCTGCCTTCTTTGTTGGGCTAGGGGCAGGCAGAGAAGAGTTATGAGGTTGATCTTTAGTGTCAGCGGTCTGAGTTGTGAGGAAACACTTGAGAAATGGGCTTTTCACGGGTTCAAACTGGTAAAAGATAACTTTATGGCTGCTATCAAAGTTCTTCACACAATGCGTGATCAGCACTTGAAATTGGACTCCCAGGCATAGTGGTGATGGTGAAAAGTCTGGGTGGCAGGCAGGCAGGAGCACTATCAGTTCTCCTGCCCACCCCTAGCCCAGGCCGAGTGGCCTCCCGCACCGACCGGCCCGCTGACTTCCCGGACCGAGTTTGAAGATGACGGTAGGACTTACTTCAATTTTTTATTTCTTATTAAATTCTTAGTACTTTTTGTTTGCAAGGTTTGGTGGTTTGTAAGGCTTGGTGGTTTAGCTGCAGGCAGGTCTTCTCCGCTTCCCGCCCCTATCCCAGGCCGAATGGCCTCCGATGGACCTACCTGCACCGATTTCTTTAACTCTCCACAAGGGTTTTCTGAAGTGGCCACATACACTGGCCTAAGTATAAATGGAGTAACTATTAGCTGGCCAAAGTTGCCTAAATGGGCAGAACTGGCATAGGTGGCTGGTAACGCCCCCTTTTGAGAAAAAAAAACTAATCTAAAAAAATCGTAACTAACTCAGATATGCTGGTGCAAATTGATTGGGGAAAATGGGGATTTTTAAGTTACGCCAGAAAAATCAAGTCAAAAAAACGGAGCAACTCCTGGCCCTTTAAGTACCTTTTAAATGTGATGAGGTTTTCTGCCTCTACCAGTTCAGGCAGTGCGTTCCAGACCCCCAGAACTCTCTGGGTGAAGAATTGTTTCCTCAGCTCCCCCTCGAATTATTCCACTTTAAATCTATGCCCCCTGGTTATTGACCCCTCTGCTAAGGGGAATAGGTCCTTCCTTTCTATTCTATCTTGGCCCCTCATAATTTTATACACCTCAATTAAATCTCCCCTCAGCCTCCTCTGTTTCAAGGAAAACAACCCCAGCCTATCCAATCTTTCCTCAGAGCTAAAGTTTTCCAGTCCGGGCAACATCCTCATAAATCTCCTCTGCACCCTTTCTAGTGCAATCACATCCTTCCTGTGGTGACCAGAACTGCACGCAGTACTCAAGCTGTGGCCTAACTAGTGTAGTATACAGTTCGAGCATAACTTCCCTGCTCTTGTATTCTATGCCTTGGCTAATAAAGGAAAGCATTCTGTATGCCTTTTTAACTACCTTATCGACCTGTCCTGCTACCTTTAAGGATCTGTGGACATACACTCCAAGGTCCCTCTGTTCCTACACACCTCTCAGTATTCTCCCATTTATTCTGTATACTCTTGCCTTGTTGTCTCTCCCAAAATGCATTACCTCACACTTTTCCAAATTGAATTCCATTTGCCACTTTTCTGCCGAATAGAACTTTCCTCCTTATTATCAACCACATGGCCAATTTTTGTATCATCTGCAAACTTCTTTATCATACCCCTACATTTAAGTCCAAATCATTGATATATACGGCAAAAAGTAAGGGACGGAGTACTGAGCCCTGTGGAACACCACTGGAAAGAGCATTCCAGTCACAAAAGCTCCCTCAACCATTACCCTTTGCTTGCTGCCACTGAGTCAATTTTGGATCCAATTTACCACTCTCCCTTGGATCCCAAACTAACTTTTACTTTTTTGATCAGCCTGCCATAGCAGTGACTACACTTCAAAAAGAACTCACTAGCCCTGAGTTTGGTCTTTGAGCGGGAAGTGGGCAGAGCAATTGCAAGACCCGCCCGATGTGGTTGCCGTGCTGCCCACACGATTGGAGTGGTGACTGGCAGCTCGCCTCATGTAACAAACACAGATGTTGTTTAGTTAAGTGGCAGTTAGAAGATTTCCAAGTATGAGGTACAAATATGGGAACAAAGACACAAGGCAGCCCACCTTTTTCTTGTGGAGACCAGAGGAGCACCCCTGCTCCTGCTGGCCCCACCTTGATTCACCTTTTTGGGGCATCTTCTCCTTGGCTTTACTGGATGGAGTGTCCTCAGTGCATACTCCGCCCAATAGGCCCGAGTTAAAAGGTGGTGGAGCAGGATCGTTGAGCATCTGGATTTTAACTCCACTACTGCCCTGCTTCAGATAGGCAGAAGGAGTTAAAATGCCCCTATATTATCTTATTGTGTATTTTGGAAACATCCTAAAGCACTTCACAGGCAATGAATTATTTTGCAGCGCATCCACTGGAGGCAAACTAAACATATTAGTTTTAAGAAAAATTGCTCTCCTTGCAATTAGTAGGCCACTTGAGAGCAAGAGCGCAGTGTACATTAGCAAGTCACATTTTATACCACAAACAACGGTATAACACTGGTGTGTGATTGAGACTGAAGTAATTGATATTTTAATCACCATGGGTCCAGGAAATACAAAAAAAGGGTGATTAAGAATCTAAATAAATGTTTCTTTGAGGATGCCAAGCCTATCTCCATAAGATAATTAAGTCTGAGATAATGGGTTGAATTCTCGAGGAAGTGTGTCTTGCACACTGCCAGTTAAAACTAGTCATGGTAAGCTTGAAGCGGAGTGTTACCGATACGAGCACGTGCTTTTTCATGTGAGCCCAAATATTATAAGAAGGGTAGGTGAAGGTCATTTTGCTGATAATATTTATAAACAATTAGACTTGACAGTACTGCACTATGTCAAGTGGCAGCTACAATGAAAAGTTTACTTTTCCAATATCAGGCTGTGCAATATAAATAATACACACATTGATATGTTTGTTACTTATGCAGTATCTTTGAACAGAGCTTTCAGCCACCTCAATCCTTCCCTAATCCTCTCCGCTTCTCTACCTCTCTCTTCTGGCCCTGCTTAGAACCCATCTCTTTGACCAGGCTTTTGGTCACCCCTACCAATTTCTACCTTCCTGACTCCGAGTCCGTTTTCCATTTCCCTTATGCCTATTTGTGAAGTGCCTTGGGACATATCTCCTGTTGAACATGGTCAGGAAATGCAAGTTGTTGTTGTATTTATATGCCATTCCTCTGTCTCTTATACTAATGAAAGCATTGAACCATTTAAAATAATGGGCAAAGAATTTCATTCAGTCTGAATTCACGCAGTACAATTTCAACCCCCGTATGAAAATCATAACCATTTACAACAAATCCTTGCGCAAATGATTCTTTAAATTTACTGATAAGGAATATCAAAGTTAGTAATCTTAATTAATTTTGTCTAAAAATAAAGACTTGCCTTCATATAGTGCCTTTCATGACCTCATGATGTTCCAAAATGTTTTGTAGCCAACAAAGTACTCTTTGACTGTTGTAATGTAGGAAATCTATAATCCCATTGGGGACATGTATCTCCTTTTCTTATTCCTACTCTTGTGACTAAAACAAATGAATATTGGAGTTAATCTCTCTCACCACCTGACTTGTTTGTATTTTACTGGTAGGTATAAAGATGACGTCTACATTGATCAAACAAGTCAACCAGGCAAATACAGGATGGAAAGCTACTACGGAGTTCATTCTTTGGAGATTAACAGGTGAGTTTACACAACAATATAAAGGAGGCTGAATGGGGCATAGTAAGCAATGATTTTTCTTGTTATGTTTTCATAGAATGATACAGCACAGAAGTAGGCCATTCAGCCTATTGCACTGGTGTTGGCTCTATGGTAGAGCTTTGAAAGTTACTATTGAGTCTGCTTTCAGGCAATGCATTCCAGACTACTCGCTGTGTAAAAACAAAAGGAAAAAGTTTCCTCATGTTGCCATTGGTTCTTTTGCCAATCACATTAAATCTCTGTTCTCTGGTTACCAATCCTTGTCCCACTGCAAACAATTTTTCCTTATTAACTCTATCAAAACTGTTCATAATTTTGAACACCTCTATCAAATCTCCTCTTAAACTTCTCTGTTCTAAGGAGAACGACCCCAGCTTTTCCAGTCTCTCCACATAACTGGTCCCTCACCCTTGGTACCATTCTAGTAAATCTATTCTGCATCCTTTCCAAGGCCTTGACATATTTCCTAAAGTGTGATTCCCAGAATTGAACTCAATACTCCAGCTGAGGCCTAACCAGTATTTTATAAACGTTCAACATATCTTCCTTGCTTATGACTATTAATAAAGCCAAGGATCCCATATGCTTTTTTAACAGCCTTCGCAATTTGTCCTACCACCTTCAGAGATTTGTGTACGTGCCTCTCTGTTCATGCCCCTTCTTTAAAATTGTACCATTTTGTTTAAATTGCCTCCTCATTCTTCCTACCAAAATGTATCACTTCACACTTTCTGTGCCAAATTTCATCAGCCTTGTGCTTACCCATTTTACCAGGCTGTCGAAGTCTGTTATTGTCCTCCTCACTGTTTACTACATTTCCAGATGTTGTATCATCTGCCAACTTTGAAATGATGCCCTATATACCCAACTTCAGGTTGTTAATATATATCAAAAAGAGCAGTGGTCCTAATACTGACCCCTGGAGAACACGACTGTATACCAACCGTTCACTACTACTCTCTATTTTCTGTCCCTTGGCTTATTTCGTATCCACTCCGCCACTGTCCCTTTATCCCTTTAAATCTTATGGGCTTTAATTTTGCTAACCACTATTATGTGGTATTTGTTACCTTCTTCCCCCTTAAAGGCATTCATTTATTCTTTTAGAAAACCGCTTGTTTACATGGTTTTCATGTTTGATTCATTCAGTCATTCATCATGGAAAACTTCCGTAATTCTAATTGGAAATCTGTACCATAAACCTATGATTCCAATAGCTTAGTGGGAAAAGTCACCACATGATGTGTTGCTGAGACATTCAGATCAAGGAGGTCCTGTGCTTGATCATTGTTTTTGTTGAGTTTGCAGAAGCAATGTGCAATTAGCCTCAGTATCCCTAGGCTAGGAAGGGAAAAAGTTAATCTGATGGCCTCACTCCTGATTGCCAGTGACTGACTTCAGTTGAAAAACCTGTATGTTCCGATTGTGAGGACAGGATCGGGTTCGGTCTGGATCCCCCCCCCCCCCCACTCCTATGGTTACATAGGCTGCTGATACTCAGGACTGGACTTTGCAATTGGTCCCAACCTAGGAACGTGGGTTGGGGTTACAGCAGAGATGGACCAGCGGGATGAAGCCCTGCCCTGGCATGTATCCTGCTGTGATCCCACCTTTAAATAAAATGTCCCCCCTCGCTGCCGAGAGTCACACATGATGCATGGCCTCGCGGTGGAGATGCTGGAGCTCCAAGAATTTTAACCCAGCCTGACTCGCTGCCCTCAGATGAGGGTGGGAGAAAAGCTGGCATGGGGCTGAGAAATAGAACACTGAAAGCCTGTGTAATGATGTGTTTTGTATTGATTTCTAATTAATCAGTGCATCGCGTGTCGGCTGGGAACCTTCTGTCACTAAAATTGATGGCGGCACACATTTTGAAAGTGTGTGAACTACTATTTAATTGCAGTATACTTTAGTGTTCATGTGTCCACCAGACACATACTAGTTGATGTGATCTCATCTTGGATATACATATTCTTTCTTTGCTGCTCCTAATTCATCTTTTCTCCTTCTTTCCGACTCTCTTTAGTAATTCAAAAGATGTTTTGCTCTTTTTTGGTACCATAAAAGTCAAATGCAGGCAACGTCCCTTCACACTCTAATGGTGTATGGATTTGATGTCTGACTGATTTTGTTATGACCTCTGGCTGTTAGATTCAATTACCCAGCCAGAAAAGCAAAGCAAAGGGACACCAGTAATGACCATCAGTGTGAAATGCTGAAGCTGTATCTTGTATCAATTCAAAAGGCACAATCCGTTCAGGTTGACGGGAAAATTATCGTCATTTTTTGAAGTGTTTTGTTTGATTGACAACTGTGTTTCTCCATGGTTTCGTCACACTGTGCTCTCCCACCTGATATAGATCAATGATGTAATCTGCTTTCCTCATTTGTACACAGCCCTCGTCCATCACAGCTGCCCTCATCAAAATGCTGAGCTGTCTGCGATTGGATCCCTGCTCCCTCCTAGCAGATTAGATTCTCTTGGCTATCACCTTGTTACTAAGGCCATGTTAAGTCAGTGATTTGAGCCCTTTCTAATTCTGTTATATCTACGCCTGCTTTATAGCTTTCAAAAATATCTGATACGTTAAGATCTCGTACTTGCTTATGTAAAAATAAGTTTAGTGGTTCTATGACCTGCCATATGCGGTATTAAAAGGAGAAAAAGTAACATTTAATTTTTGCATTACTGGTAATGCAGAATTAGCTGGAAAAATATCGGCGAGTTTGCTGTGTGTAAATAACCTGGTGGTGAATCACCACAAATTGCTGGATGATTTGTGTGGACGCAAACAGAAGCTCAACCTCCCCATGAGTGTCAAGAAAGTGCTGCATTTGTGCCAGACATGCAAATTAAACTCACCGCAGAAAGTTAGGGCTGGTACTTAATGATATCAGAACCTTTTTAATGATGAGATTTTAAAACTATTGAGCTGAAAGGTGAGGAAAATATATTCAACTCACGGGACATGCCGTGTGATGCCCTGCACCAGCAAAATCTGGGCCAATCTAATTGAAACATATAAAATTCTGAAGGGGCTTGACAGGGTTAATGCTGAGAAGATGTTTCCCCCGGCTGGGGAATCTAGAACACTAGGTCACAGTCTCAAAATAAAGGGTCGGCCATTTAGGGCTGAGATGAGGAGAAATTTCTTCACTCAAAGGGTTGTGAATCTTTGGAATTCTCTACCCCAGAGAGCTGTGGATGCTCAGTCGTTGAGTATATTCAAGACAGAGGTTGATACATTTTTGGGAAGTAAGGATATGGGGATAGTGCGGGAAGGTGAGTTGAGGTAGAAGATCAGCCATGATCTTATTGAATGGTGGAGCAGGCTCGAAGGGCCAAATGGCCTACTCCTGCTCCGAATTCTTATGTTCTGAAGGAGGAGTAGAGCTGCCATGATAAAATGCAAGGCAGTAATTAATGTTCATCTAAAGGTGCTAGGTAATATTCAGTACTTTACTAATCACTGAAAATATTGTTATTTATCAACCCGTGCTCATATTTACTAGAAAAAAAATTGTTTATTCCTTAATATTATTACTGTCCTGAGCTAAGGAAGGGAGAGATTAGCCAGGGGAATCCTGCTTCTGATCTGTGCCTAGTAACTAGCAGGAAAGTTCTGTAGATGTTGGGTGAGGTCATAATCATAATTGAACAGTCCAAAGACACCGATTAAGAATGATCATTTGGGTTAGGCATCAGAAAGTGGTTTGTTCCCTTAAACTCTAACCCATCATGTATCAGCAGAGAAGAAAATCAAAGGGTGGGGGAGGGGGGAAGGGAATTGGGGGATGGGTGTATGAAGATAGAAAGGGATTTGGGGCCTTGAAGGGGGTGCGGAGGGGATTTACTGGAATGGTACCAGGGATGAGGGATTTCAGTTATGTGGAGAGGCTGGAGTTGTTCTCCTCGGAGCAGGGAAGGCTGGAAGGAAATTTGATGGAGGTGTTCGGAATCATGAATGGTTTTGATAGAGTAAATAAAAAGAAACTGTTTCCAGTGGCATAAGTGTTGGTAGCCAGAGGACACAGATTTAAGCTGATTGACAAAAGAACCAGAGGCGATATGAGGAAACATTTTTTTACGCAGCGAGTTATGATGACCTGGAATGCACCGGCAGAAAGGATGGTGGAAACAGATTCAATAGTAACATTCAAAGAGATTTGGATAAATACTTGAAGAGAAAAAATTTACAGGGCTATGTGGAAAGAGCAGGGAAGTTGGATTAATTGGATCGCTCTACCAAATAGCTTGCTTCTATGCTGTATCATTCTATGATTCTATGATTCTATAATAAATAAACAACCTGCCAATGATTCTTTATTGCCCCAAAATTTGCTGGGAAAATAATAGAGCGTTTAACGCTCACCCATTACTAGTGTGTAATAAATCCAGCAATTTGTGGCGAAGATGAGATACGCCGTGAGTTGCAAATCACCACAAATCTCTGGGCGATTTCCGCTGCTCCGCTTTTAACCTCCGCTGCTCCGCTTTTAGCCTCACGAAAACAGGAGCTCGCCATCAACCTCCCCGTGAGTGTCAGGAAATTGCTGGATTTGCACCGTAAATATGAATTAAACTCCCTGCAGAAAGTTAGGGCTATTGTTTCATTGTGTAAGGACCCCGTTAGTGGGGTGATTAATGGTTCTGAATGCAACTCGACCTTGGAGGCCCAAAAAGGGAACAATGCAATTATGGAGTCTCACTCCTGCAGGTAGTAAATTGTTCCTAGAGGTTTTTGAAATTTTAAATTTTAAAATTATTTTCTTACTTTTCCTTTCTGTCTCTTTTTTTCACTCTCTTAATCCACTCCCCCCCCTCCCCCCTCTCTTTTTCTCTTTCTGTCTCTAATTCACCCTATTTCCTTCACTCAGTTTCATTTTGTATCCTTAAATCTCATTGATTAAGGAGATGGACACTTGGTTCCATTGTTCATCAAGGTCCCAGATGCCCCATTGCTCTCTTATCACTTTGCACTTCCAGCAATTTGTGGCGTAAAAATAGTTGAAGTTGAAGGATGAGGAAAACAATGCGACTCATGGAGCATGCAGCGAGACGCCCCGATCCAGCAAATTCTGGGCCATAATGTAAATGACCCAACATAGCATGAGTTGGCAAAGGCATGCTCCATTTGCTGTTCCGCCACCTGGTGGTCAGCACTGGAACAACTCAGACACTTGACTGGCCGAGAAAGTAATTCATCATCAAACAACACATGTTGAATGACATGAATGTTTCTGAGTACTACACAGTAATGTGATCCTAATCAGATTGCTATGCAGTAAGCCTATTCACTTGGGTTTTACCAATTTGCCCTCATTGGAATCTTAAGCCTGAAGCTGTACTGATAATGTATATGTATGAGAGCACCACAAATGGCATGCTTTGATCCCCATAAACTGTTTATACATTTAAAGGCACCGGAATTGCTGAGCTCTTCTGGATCGACTCCCACTGTAGGTTTGCTGGACTGGCCACAAATGCGGCAGGGTCCTGGCCTTAAGGCTGGGGTTGTTTTCTTTGGAACAGAGGAGGCTGAGGGAGGATATAATTGAGGTGTACAAAATGATGAGGGGCCTAGAGTGGATAGGAAGGATCTAATTCTCTTAGCAGAGGGATCAATAACCAGGGGGGGATAGATTTACAGTAATTGGAAGAAGGATTATTAAAGGGAAGATGAGGAAAATCTTTTTTCACCCAGAGGGAGGTAGGGGTCTGAAACTCACTGCCTGAAAGAGTGATAGAGGCAGAAACCCTCATCACATTTAAAAAGTACTTGGATGTGCACTTGAAGAGTTGTGACCTACAGAGCTACAGACCTAGT
Organism: Pristiophorus japonicus; assembly: GCF_044704955.1. Lineage (NCBI taxonomy): Eukaryota > Metazoa > Chordata > Chondrichthyes > Pristiophoridae > Pristiophorus > Pristiophorus japonicus. The sequence continues at coordinate 40,759,733 of NC_091983.1, read as the reverse complement.
GCTGGAAGTTGGGACACGGACACGATGGGCCGAATTTTCTATGATTCTATGATTTTCTGGCCTTGCCTCCACCCACCCCTACGAGGCCTTTGATGTATGGGGCGAGGGGCAGACCCAAGAGGGGACTTCCTAGGTCAGGAGATTTCCCACTGCCTTGGCCCTTAGACAGGACTCAGTATAGCATCCGTATCGATAGGCCTGGTCTTGCTAGGTATCCACCCCCCCCACAACCCCCACACCCCGGCCAGATTCCACCAATGTTTACAGGGTCTTTCACAGGCAGGCGTCTCAGATGTGCCTGCAAATCACCCAAGACTCATTGCCGGAGGCCCCTCCCCTGAATAGGGGAGCTTTGGTGCTGGCAGCAGCGCACTTCCATCGTGGAACTGCCAGAATCGCACCCCCCACGGATTATCTCAACCAGTATCCATGTCAGTCTTAGCTGAGACTGCCATCTAAATAAATATTGATTTCTGAAAAGTTTATTGGTGGTTTATTTACGTTTGTCACGCAGTTATGGAGTACCGATTACTGTATGGGTGTCTTGTGCTTCATTGTATGATGGCTTGAAAGTCTTTCTGCTGTGTTACAGTCCAAAATACAATTTCAGTCATTTGTTCTCTTCCATTTCTTCACCCTCGGCTCAGTCTTTAGTTTTTAATGGAGATTGGATTGTATGGCGGGATTCCAGGCTGATATCCGCTTCTCCAAAAGGATTATTACATCTCAAGATTTTCATCCTTTTGTTGAGTTATTCTGATACTGGTTTTAGAGGGGTTTTCATGTATGTAACCTTCATGTAACAACACTGCAATACTGTATGTACTTGAGAAATGCATACCTTGACCACAGGGGGTGAACTTGTGGGAGACACTCCTCACCTGGTCATCCAGGTATACAAAAAGGGAGGTCCCACACAGGATCAGCACTTCTTGGTCCTGTGAATAAAGGTGCAGGTCACAGAGTGGCCTTGTCCATAGAATGTGCCTCATGTGGATTTGTAGTATTGTGTAAGGACTTTACAGTGGCGACGAGAAACGGGAATCAACGACCCACGAGAATGGCCACCGGTAGCACAGAGGAACGGTACTGTGTTGGTGAGGACTGGGACGATTTCATTGAGAGGCTTCAGCAGAGCTTTGTCCCGAAGGACTGGCTGGGAGATTCTGCAGCCGACAAGCAAAGGGCTAATCTACTGACCAGCTGTGGATCTAAGACTTACGCGCTCATGAAAGACCTGCTAGCACCCGAGAAGCCGGCGGACAAAATCTTTGAAGAGCTCAGCAAGCTAATCAATGAGCACCTCAAACCAGCGAGCAGCATACACATGGCCCGACACAGATTTTATACCCACCGACGTCGGGAAGGACAGGGCATACCGGACTTCATTGCGGACCTCCAGCGCTTGGCCAGCCTCTAAGTTCACAGACGCCTGCAGGGGGGAGATGCTAAGGGATTTCTTTATTGAGGGCATCGGTCATGCCGGGATTTTCAGAAAGTTAATAGAGACCAAGGACTTGACCTTGGAAGCGGCAGCGTTGCTGGCTCAGACTTTTATGGTGGGGGAGGAGGAAACCAAGATAATATACGCGTGCAACTCTGACTCCAATGTGGCGATGGATCAGGGGGTCAATATCATAAACGCGACTCAGAGCCCAGCAGGCAGGCAAGGGCAGTTCGACACACCCCATGCAGCAATAGGTCCAAGAGTAAGTCTCCAACAAAGACAATGGCAGGCTGAACTGATATTTACGTCATCCCAGTGGACAATGCGACCAAGGATGGGGCCATTGACACCCACTAACAGGTTGCTCAAGAGCAGTCAATTGGACAATCAACGAGGAATGCCTGGTAACAGCTCTTTTGCTCACAACAATGGGAATCTCAGGTCATGCTGGAGGTGTGGGGGCAGACATGCTGCCAGGACTTGCAGGTTTCAACAGTTCGCCTGCAGAAATTGTAACCTCACTGGCCATTTAGCTAGAATGTGCAGGAAGCCTGCGACCAGGCTAATTTACGAGGCAGATGAACCAGAAGAGGGGTCTGTGAGGCAGGATGACGTGTGGGGCAAATTAATGGATGCTGAAGTTCAGCAGGTTCATGTAGCAAACATTCACAGCTCATATACCAAAACGCCACCTATGATGATGAAGGTCCTATTAAACGGCATCCCGGTACACATAGAGCTGGACACGGGGGCCAGCCAGTCACTCATGAGCGTTCAACAATTCGAAAAGCTGTGGCCACTCAAAGCCAACAGACCCAAACTAGAACGCATTGAGACTCAATTACGGACGTACACCAAAGAAATCATTCCAGTGCTAGGCAGTGCAACATTAGCTGTCACACACAATGGATCAGTGAACTGGCTGCCGCTCTGGATTGTCCCGGGCAATGGTCCCGCATTGTTGGGGAGGAGCTGGTTAGCTGAGATGAACTGGAAATGGGGGGGATGTGCACGCAGTGTCATCTGTGGAGAGAAGTTCATGCTCACAGGTTCGACAGCAATTTGAGTCACTATTCCAACCTGGCGTCGGGACGTTCAAAGTATCAAAGTAGTGATTCGCATCACCCCGGACGCCAGACCAGTGCACCACAAAGCCAGAGCTGTGCCGTATGTGATGCAGGAGAAAATTGAAAGCGAATTGGACCGTTTGCTGAGAGAGGGCATCATCTCGCCCATTGAATTCAGCGACTGGATGATCCCCATTGTTCCCGTCCTAAAAGCGGATGGCTCGGTCAGGGTCTGTGGCGACTACAAGGCCACTATCAACCGGGTGTCCCTACAAGACCAATACCCGCTTCCGAGAGCGGAGGATCTTTTTGCCATGCTGGCAGGCGGCATGCTGTTCACCAAGTTGGACCTCACTTCAGCCGACATGACCCAAGAACTGGCCGACGAATCCAAACTACTGACCACAATCACCATGCACAAGGGACTGTTTGTTTACAACAAGTGCCCGTTTGGCATTCGATCAGCGGCCGCGATCATTCAAAGAAACATGGAAAGCCTGCTCAAATCCATTCCTGGATAGTATTCCAGGACGATATCCTCATCACAGGTCGGGAAACCGGGGAACACCTCCACAACCTGGAAGAGGTGCTACGCCGACTGGACCGGGTAGATCTGCGACTCAAGAAACCTAAGTGTGTGTTTTTGGCTCCCGGTCGAGCTTCTGGGCAAGAGGGTTTCTGCAGATGGGATTCGGCCTACCAAATCCAAAACAGAGGCGATTCGACGAGCGCCCAGGCCCTGCAACACATTGGAGTTGCGTTCATTTTTGGGACTCTTGAACTATTTCGGGAACTTCCTGCCGAACTTAAGCACATTGTTGGAGCCGCTACACGTGCTCCTGCGTAAGGGTTGCGATTGGTTTTGGGGGGGCTTTCAATTGGGCGCGTAACCTACTCTGTTCAAATAAATTGTTGACCCTGTACAACCCTTGTAAGAAATTGGTTCTGACATGTGATGCATCGTCCTATGGGGTTGTGTGCGTGTTACAGCAGTACAATGCTGAGGGGCAACTCCAACCTGTGGCTTATGCCTCCAGGTCGCTATCTCAAGCAGAACGTGGATATGGGATGGTTGAGAAAGAAGCACTTGCATGTGTCTATGGGGTGAAAAAGATGCACCAGTACCTTTTTGGCAGGAGGTTCGAATTAGAAATTCGAACAAGCCATTAACATCCCTGTTGTCAGACAGCAAAGCTGTCAATGCCAATGCGTCAGCTCGCATACAGCGACGGGCTCTCACGCTGGCTGCGTATGACTACACCATCCGGCACCGGCCGGGCACTGAAAATTGCGCTGACGCGCTCAGCAGGCTTCCACTGGCCACCACTGAGGGGGCAGCGGAGCAAAGCGCTGAGATGGTCATGGCCTTTGATGCCTTTGACAGCGCAGGCTCACCCATCACAGCCCGCCAGATCAAAATCTGGACCAACAGAGATCCCCTCCTATCTTTGATTAAGAAATGTGTCCTGACTGGGGATTGGGCGCCCGCACACGGAGCATGCCCTGAGGAGGTCAGACCATTGGCATGCAGGTACAGCAGGCGGTTAAGAAAGCAAATGGCATGTTGGCCTTCATAGCGAGGGGATTTGAGTACAGGGGCAGGGAGGTGTTGCTACAGTTGTACAGGGCCTTGGTGAGGCCACACCTGGAGTATTGTGTACAGTTTTGGTCTCCTAACTTGAGGAAGGACATTCTTGCTATTGAGGGAGTGCAGCGAAGATTCACCAGACTGATTCCCGGGATGGTGGGACTGACCTATCAAGAAAGACTGGATCAACTGGGCTTGTATTCACTGGAGTTCAGAAGAATGAGAGGGGACCTCATAGAAACGTTTAAAATTCTGACGGGTTTAGACAGGTTAGATGCAGGAAGAATGTTCCCAATGTTGGGGAAGTCCAGAACCAGGGGTCACAGTCTAAGGATAAGGGGTAAGCCATTTAGGACCGAGATGAGGAGAAACTTCTTCACCCAGAGAGTGGTGAACCTGTGGAATTCTCTACCACAGAAAGTAGTTGAGGCCAATTCACTAAATATATTCAAAAGGGAGTTAGATGAAGTCCTTACTACTCGGGGGATCAAGGGGTATGGCGAGAAAGCAGGAAGGGGATACTGAAGTTTCATGTTCAGCCATGAACTCATTGAATGGCGGTGGAGGCTAGAAGGGCTGAATGGCCTGCTCCTGCATCTATTTTCTATGTTTCTATGTTTCTATTTCACAGGCGGATGGATGAGCTCTCCATCCAAGCCAACTGCCTACTATGGAGCAGCTGGGTATTCATGCCCCAGAGGGGCAGGGAAGCTTTCATCAGCGAACTCCACAGCGAGCACCCAGGCATCGTGCTGATGAAGGCCATTGCCCAGTCACATGTTTGGTGGCCGGGAATTGATTCAGACCTGGTGCACGATGTGTGCCCAGCTGGGAAATGCCCCCAGAGAGGCTCCGCTCAGCCCGTGGCCCTGGCCCACCAGGCCATGGTCACGTGTTCACGTAGACTACGCGGGCCCGTTCATGGGGAAAATGTTTCTCATCGCGGTTGATGCGTACTCGAAATGGATCGAGTGCATTATTTTGAATTCGTGCACGACATCCACCACTGTGGAGAGTCTACGTGCGGTCTTTGCGACCCACGGTTTGCCGGACATCCTTGTTAGCGATAATAGCGATTATTCGTAGTTAGCGATAATTTCACTAGCTATGAATTCCGGAAGTTCATGTCGGGTAATGGCATCAGCCATGTCAGGACAGCACCGTTCAAGCTGGCCTCCAATGGCCAGGCGGAACGTGCGGTCCAAATCATAAAACAAGGCATGCTCAGGATTCAAGGACCCTCCCTTCAATGCCGCCTATCACGCCTCGTACTGGCCTATAGGTCCCGACCGCACTCGCTCATGGGGGTCCCGCCCGTGGAGCTCCTTATGAAACGTACACTCAAAACTCGGCTGTCCCTCATTCATCCTGTCTTGTCCGACATTGTTGAAGGCAAGTGCCAGTCCCAAAACGAGTACCATGACCGTAATTCAAGGGGGAGATGTATAGAAATAAATGACCTGGTATCTATCTACACTATTTACTGTGCCGCCTAACTTAATGTTGTCAGTAAACTAGGATATATGGCTCTCTCTTCCTTCATCCAAGTCATTTATAAATAGAATGAAAAGCTGAGACTCCAGTACAGAGCCCTGGTCACATTCTGCCAATGGGAGTATATGCAAATTATCCCTACTCTTTGGGGCTGAAATTCACTCATGCCAGACAGCTGGTGCACCAAAGATTTCTTACCGGGTTTTTCCGCCGGGAGCAATGAGGCGGACTTTGGATCGATTTTAGGCACTTAGTACTTTTTTTGTCGTCGGACCAGAAGTCGGTCATAGTGGGAGCGGAAGTGCGGCAGTAAGTCCTGCTGAGGGGTGGAAGTTGGGGCGGGATCGAGTCAGTGCTGCTGTCACTTGCGGCGGAGCGGTGGTGATGTCACTGCGCATGTGCGTCACCTCGCTCTCTCCCCTCAGTTAAAGGGGAGAGAATCGGGCATTTTTTAGCTTCGGCCACTGGGTCACCTGGGAGGGTTTCGGCCGGGCCAGCGGCCTGGCACCTAAGAAGGGCTGCCAGGCTGCCTGTTGGCGGCCCAGCCGAACTCATGGGCAATATTTTGCCGGCCGATTGGGAACCACCGGCAAAAATAAAAACATGGCGGCCTTGGCAGTGCGCCCTCCCCTTGAAGGACCGACACGCTGCCATGCCGCACACAGTCAGGAGATGTTGCACTGACACAGAAAGCTGTCGGGGGGGCCCCGCATGGCGGGGCAACGATTTTTGTAATTAAATTTCGGTCGGAGTATTCTTGAGGTGCGGGAGAGCGGCGGTGTGCGTTTTGATGACGCACATGTGGCAGTCGGCAGCAGTGGGGCGGAAGTAGGGACAGGCCACAAAATCCCTGACCTGAATTTGGGTCAAGGCAGCCATTGGACTGCAACACGGCAGCCACTCGATTCCGCCGCAAAACGGCGGTAAAGGGCCTTATACGGACCCTGAATTTAGGTCCCTTTGTCTCCCACCTCCCAACCAATTCCCTACCCATGTCAAAAGGTTGCCTCGAATTCCATATGCTTCCATCTTTCCCAACAATTTCTTGTGTGGAACCTCATAGAATGCTTTCTGCAAGTCGATATAAATAAAGTCCACAGACATGCCTTTACCTACCATGTTGGTGACCTCCTCAAACACTTCAACTAGGTTAGTTTGACATGCCTGTCCTTTACAGATCCATGCTGGCTCTCCCTGATCAGTTTATATTTTTCCAAATGTTCAGTCACTCTCCCCCCACTAACAGATTCTGGTCATTTCCTCACAACAGACGTTAGGCTAATAGGTCTATAATTTCCTGGTTTATCTCTCCATCCTTCTCAAGTAATGGAATGACATTGGTAATTTTCCAATCCTAGGGGACAATATGCAGGGACTCCTGGCAAATATTGACAAACTCGTGGAGAAACCATGCAAATGCAAACGCACTTCCAGAAACTGCCTGTTGTAAGTTTACAAAGGCTGTATTAACTACCCAAAGGAAAGCCATACTATCATTGGAAAAAATGTTTTAATTAGTATACAGTAACAGCAATAATGCACTCTCAAGTTGACAAATATGGAAAATTACAGAAACCCGATGACTGATGGATAAAAATAACATGAACTTACTGACCCCCTGGGATCTACTTGCAAGACCCCAGTTTGAAAATTGGTGGTTTAAGGCAGCGTAAAGATGAAGTGATTTATACAGCAGAGTCTTAATGATGGAATAGCCTGAACTGGCAAAAAGACATTGGTCCTGACATTAATGAGGAGGGTGCAAGAGAGCACAGTCGTGCGGGAAAAACCTGGCAAGGCTGGGGACCTACGTGCCGATCTTAATGGCAGGGCTTCATTAAAATCAAAGTATGTCAACTCCCGTCTGACAACTTGCCCAATTCGCAGCCTCGCCGCCAAGCTGCAATCGAAAGCTGCAGCACGAGGCTACACCCGGCGACTCGATCCAACCAGTTAGTTGAGTCTCTTGCTATCATCTGGGGCTGAGAATTTCTGGCTTCAACCCGGAGAAGCAGGGCAGCCTGGTACAAGGGAGGCCTAGGTCTTCATTGTGAGCCCTGGAGGATCCCTTCTGGCCCACAAAAAAACCTGATAAATAAATTAAAGATTTACCCTCTGGGGCTTTTCAGACCCAGGATCCAGCTCCTGACAGATTTTGCCCGACGGTGGAGCTGACACTGTCCCTCATTATCACCCCCCACTGCTCCTTCCCCCTTGCTCAGACCTTTGATTAAAATTGCAGATCGGTTCCCGATGACATCAATCTGCATATATAATATAGGATCTCGCTTCCTTTCCTGGCGTGCCTTGCTCGTCTGCTAAAATCGGATCCCAGCGAAAAGGGCGCAGGATCTGTGGGAGTAAGTGAATCCTGTTATTTTAGCTGCCTCACCCCCCACCCCCCCAGCCTGGCTTCCACCAGGTGTGATAGTTAAAATTGGACCCTTTTTTTCTTGTACTCCTGTGCTCTTTTCCCCTGAATCTCTTAATAGAATAATGACTTAATGTGATGAGAATGTCAAACTTGGTGTGATGCTAGAAAGGCGATCTTGTTTTTGTTTTCAGATGTACCAGTAGTGACACCGCTCAGTATTCTGTCTTGGCTTATAACATTCATGGAGAGTCAACAAGCAATGCCGCTCTCATTGTCAAACGTGAGTTTCAGAATAAACGTAGTTTGATCATTTCTCAATTCATGGGATACATTCTGTACTGGAGGGGGCATCATTTAACTGAACGATCATTTAATTTATCATTTACTTTTAGGGTTCCGAGGAGATGAAGAGCCTTATCACTCTGTATTGCTCCCTGTGAGCCGTAAGTAAATACTAGTAAACACCAGTCCATTATGTTTATTGTGATTTAATATAGTCCTCTGGTGGTGTTATAATATTTACGCTCTTTGGCAACCTTGTAGCATGAAATCCTAACCACTATATTTGTTTTGCGCAACTTGGATTTTATTTTTTCATTCCTACTTTACATCTTTTGTCTCCTGACCCCTGCGAGGATATGATTCCATTGTCGGAGCTAGTAGCCCTCCGATACATGTCCAAATGTTCCTTCTTCACGTGTGAGCCTAGATAGTGGAAAGCCATTATATTTCAAAATGTAGCCGGTGTTCTCAATGATAATATAAAGATCCAGAGAGATAAAGCGACATGTGAATTTGATCCTGTCCTCACCCAAGCCTGGGGTTGATGATTAAAATCAACAACAACAACTTGTATTTATATAGCGCCTTTAACATAGTAAAATGTCCAAAGGCGCTTCGCAGGAGCGTTATCAAACTAAATTTGATACCGAGCCCTATAAGGAGATATTGGTGCAGACCGAAAGCTTGGTCAAAGAAGTAGGTTTTAAGGAATGTCTTGTCTTAAAGGTGGCTAGAGAGGCAGAGAAATTTAGGGAGGGCATTCCAGAGCTTAGGGCCTAGGCAGCTGAAGATACACTCACCAATGGTGGGGAGATTAAAATTGGGGGTACTCAAGAGGCCAGAATTGGAGGAGCGCAGATATTTCAGAGGGTTGTAGGACTGCAGGAGATGACAGAGATAGGAAAGGGTGAGACCATGGAGGGATTTGAAAACAAGGATGAGAATTTTAAAATTGAGGCATTGCTTAATCAGGAGCACGATCCTTGTCCTGGAAACACTGAAGCTTGACTGTATATTCCCTATCACTGAGATGAGCAAATTTAGTACAAATAGGGATGGAACCCGAGACCTTTCTGATACTGGCTCAGATTCATATGGCCAGTGTGGTTAGCCACTAATCTGTCAAACCAACGGCCTTTATCCCTGATTCTGAGCACATTAAATTTACTATGACTTCCTTTGGCTCCAGTTACTTGTTTGTGAGAACTGTTTGGACTTACTACTACCACTTGTCATTCTCTGTGAATGTCACTGGACTGGAACCGTGGATGAAGCACTTGAAGCATAGAACAAAAAGAAAAATCAACCTCAATCTGAAGTGCGGAAACAATTTAAGGACTAGTGAAAACAAAAGATGCACAGAAAATATGTTAGCATCTGAAAAAAGAAGAGAGGTCGCCACATTGGGTAAAGGCCTGCACCAGAACTGGGAAAAGGAAGACAAGAGCACCTTTATAGGATGGAGCAAAACAAAGAGGGGAAGGGTGAAGAATGAGTAAAGAGGCTCATCTCTCCTCTTTGTTTCTGTTCTTCAACTTCAGCAACACTGAGTTATCTCGGCAAGTGCCTCAGGCAGAACCAACCTTTACTCTTTACCAGAGATCAAAGGTCACTGACATAAGTCAATGAATGATGGATTTTTGTTCTACTGCCCTCGCACGTCAAACCATAGGAAATAGCCAAAAAAATTAATTCCGTATAACATTGTAACCGATAATGTTATGATTCTGGATCAAGGATATGAGAATTACCATTAGAATATGTTGCTAGCATTTAGTGATTTAAAGCTTGAGTTTCACCATTAGTACCTCCTTCTAAGAAACAATCAAAGAATTATGATTGATTAATTTTCTTCAGTTTATTTCTGTTACTTAATTTAAGAAATAAATGTTCAAAGTGTCAGAAATCATGGCCGAAACTGGCATAGAGGTACTGAGCCTGCTGGTTTGAAAGAAATAAGTTAACTTCAATAGAAATACAGCCAGAAGCCTTGGCTGGTTTTAGAAATTGTGTAGTTTTAAACATGCTTGTTAATTCAGCTCTCTCACACCTGGAGGCTGAGAAGGACCTTAGTTTTGCAGTTCGGGTCCCAGGGAGAGGGACGTCTTCCCTGCATCACCATCTTTTTCTAATACTTAAATCTTCCGGTGGTTTCCTACAGACATATTGGGGGTTAACTGAGAACACAGGATTGTTTTTTCTGCTCATGTGCAGAGTCTGCCGTCCACACATACACTTAAGGTCCTGTTTTTCCATGCACCCCCCGGCCTCAGAAATTCATAGTTGGAATGTTGATCTCTTGGGTTTTAACCACCTGTAAATGTGGTTAGATTGAGTGAAAATACTGCAAGAGGGAGAAATAAATCAATGGGGTTTCTAAATGAAATGATGTAATAGACCAATCTGCGTCACTGATATATGTCGGGAGGCATGAGAGTTGACAGCACGCTGTGCATCTGTACTTTTCCATACTTGGTCACACAAGCAGACTCATGAATGGCTCAGTGTATCTAGTGCACCAGAGGAAGAGACAATTGTTCATTTTTGCAGATGGCAAGATCCACAAAAAAGTGAGTCTGCATGGCCATGGGCTGTACATTACTGCTAATGAATAGTGCCAATGCTGCAAGAACTGCATGTCTGCAGTCCAAGGCATTAGATAAAGGTAAAGGTACCTTGAGTAGTGAGGTATCTGAGCCAGTTCCTGGGATGCTGCCATCAGCACTTTCCTTAAGGAAGAATATTCAACAAATATACAGAAGTAGAAAACAAACTTATGAGAAAACAGACCGCATGAGTAAAGATTGTTATTAGTGATTATATAATTGAAAAGCTTAACACGTTTGTATCAAATTCCTCCCTCTACTCTTTTAATGGAGGTGACAATCTATTTAACATAATTGCCTGATAGGCCATTCATCTTTCACATCACCAACCTCTCGCTGTCACCAGACTTTCATGTCTCACTATATTTATCAATACTATTATGGCCATCACTTGTCCGAACGTCCCTCTTCTGTTTTTCTAGTTTCCAAATACACCACCCTACCTGTTCATCTTCCTCCCTGTGTTAGAATCAAAGTGCACATCCCTCAATCCTCTGCTCCCTGCAGAGAGCGGTGCTCGAATGAGGTTTGAGTCACATATAGGGCTACAACACTGTAGTGCAAACATATAAAACTGATGGGCAGGAAAAGACCAGCTGGTGCATCAAGCCTGCCCCACACACCATGATGACTGGAGCATCATGCCTAAGCACCTCCCTCCAACCCCCAACACTCTGCCCCACCACAATCATGTAATCTCCTGGAAGAGGCAAAAAAAAACAGAGGAAAAACCCAGGGTCAATAAGGGGAAAAATCACTCTGGGATATTCCTCTCCGACCCCCTCAGGCGATGGAAACCAGTCCAGGAGATCACATCGACCGAGTGTTGTCAATAATGACACTTACCTTCTATATGATGCCTACTCCTGGTCTACTCCTGCTCCTATTTTTTAATGATGCGATCTCTGCCCACAACCTTAGTTCCCTTTTGAAGGTGTGTAGAGAGTCAGCACCCACCACACCAGTCGGCAATTTATTCCAGAAGCTCACTACTCTGAGAAAAGAAGTGATGTTTATTCACTGACCCATGTGGCTCCCCACTAGGAGCGTATAATGGGCGAATTTACCTTCAAGTAACAATGCACAAGCTCCCACACTAACTCGTTATTTCCAAGGACCTAAGAAAGTCTGTCTTTCCTTCCTATTACAAATTGTTCCCTTTGAAATCTTGAATTTGACATTTTCTACTCCTCTAGTTCTTGATTTATCCTATCTTCTCTCCTAAATTTTCCAACTCTTCACTATGCCCTTTGAAATTCAAGGAAAATGTCACTCATACAAAGAGAAAATGTTGGAGTTGCTGAATTATAAACATGTAACTTGGTTCTGACATCGAAATGTAATTCATAGAGAAAGACCTTTGAAGAAATATCATTGGATAACACCCTACTAGATAGAGAAATATGATTTTTAATAAAAATCTTATTAGACGTGAATAAGCACCACTTCTATGTGCTAACATGTCTTGTGTTTTTTTCACCCTGCAGTTCCTCTATTGTCAGCAGCAGTTTTTACACATATAGACATTCAATATAGTGAGAAGTTTGGTGTGAACTTCGGCACTGAGGGAGAGACAATGATATTGTCCTGTCGGATGATCCTTACACCAAACATCCGCCTTCTCCAGCCGGAGGTTGTGTGGTACAGAGATGGTTTGTAATTGTGTCCAAGTTTTCTATCCGCTTTCACTTGCAAGATTGCATGGACTGTATTTGTGGCAACGTACATCTGTTAAAGTAAGCTGGTGGTACCAAAGAAGTGGCTGGCCTCGTATCTCTGTGGTTGCAGATTCCTGTCCCTGTAGAGCTCTACATTCCAAGCTTCCTGCTCCTAGGTTTCCTGGCAGGTCAAAGCCAGCCTGTGGAAATTTAATGCCTTGTGTCACAGAGCTTTAACTACCTCTTTTGGAGTCAGCTCATTCGCAAATGACTAACTCTGTCTCCAGGGAAGTGAGTTTTATCAGTGGTTTCTAATGACAAAAACGTTTGTTGCTATGTTCCTTGATGCACAGTACCCTTGACACAATGTGCGTAGGTCGGAGAATCAGGGTTACAATGTTATAGCCCCGCCTTGCTCCTCATCGACCCATTTTTTTAAAAAAACAGCGTACAATTTGCAGACCTTAGATGTGGTCACTACCTTGGAGATGGTGCATTCTTTCCAGGGTGGGGGGGATTGCTTTAACTTCAAAGTATGGGATAGAAACACTAGTGGAGACTGGTACAGTAAACCCTGTCAGGAACAGATTCACATGGCAGAGATCTTCTTGTACACTGCTTCAACCTGACACAGATAGTGGGTGTACTTCATGCTGTCCCTGATATCGGTTGACATCTGGTGGCTAGACGCTGAATTGCTGTGTCCTTTTGGTTGCACGCAGGGAGCTGAGGCTGAAACTTTGGCTTTCAATTTAAGTGGCATATATTGTTTAACATAAAGTTTCTTCTGGAAAATTGTACTGATTGATCAGACATTCTGATTTTTTTTTGTTGTTTTTTGCTTTCTCTGCTCACTCGCTGCTTGTAGGAAAATCACAAACCTGAGCTCAAGAAAGGGTTTATGATTTTAGCTGCAAATAGCAAACCGTGGAAATCCTCCTTGTGCCCCTAAGCCTTGACATTGTCGACACTTGGAAGGACTGATTCCCAAATGGAGCCTATCCATAGTTACCGTTGTCAAGGCCAGCTCTGTATGAGAGGGAATTGCAATAATTTATCTCCTCCATTTTCTTCATCATCAGATGTTTCAGTTCCAGTGTTACTTACTGCTAGTGCGTGGAGGTGCATGAACCTAGTGACCTTGCTGTCGATTTTCCTTCCTTACCTTCTCTGGGGAAAGAGCCTGTGCTGCTTTTCCCCTGAGCTGCATCACATAACAGCTAAGATGAGGAGAAATCTAGATTCAAAATTTTATTATTTTGTCATATATGCAAGATTTACAAGCAATAGCGATGATGGTGACCTGCTGAAATATATTCTTCGAGCATCATCCATTATGAAAAACTCAGTTTTCAGGAATGCATGTGCTCAGCCCGTTGGCCTCTGCCCTTTCACCTGGGGACTGACCCCACGATGGTCAGTTGATTTTCAACGTTGTCCAGGTGGTGTTTTGCATCGACCTAATTTTCAGTTGAATGGAAATGAAGATCGGGCGGTTTATATAATGAGTGACTGACCTGCAACATCAGTTTTATACCCGGTTGTCAATCGACCCCACACAAAGCATGCATTCTAAAATAGATCTCTGCTGAAAAACATGGAGAATCTTCCCAATAAATGGGACTCAGGAGAGCATGGTCAGCATAAGAATTAGGAGCAGGAGTAGGCCATCCTGCCCAACGAGCCTGCTCCGCCGTTCAAGAAGATCATAGCTGATCTTCACCTCAACCCCACTTTCTACCACTGTTCCCATATCTCTTGATTCCCTTAATATAAAAAAATCTATTGATTTCCGTCTTGAATATACTCAATGACCGAGCCTCCACAGCCCTCTGGGGTAGAGAATTCCAAAGATTCACCACCCACTGAGTGAAGAAGTTTCTCCTCACCTCGGTCCTAAATGGCTGACCCATTATTCTGGAACTGTGACCCCTGGTACTAGACTCCCCAGCCCGAGGAAACATCCTCTCTGCATCTACCCCTTCAAGTCCTGTAAGAATTTTGTATGTTTAAATGGGATCACCTCTCATCCTTCTAAACTCTAGAGAATATAAGCCCTAGTCTACTCAATCTCTCCTCATAGGACAATCCCCCATCCCAGGAATCAGTCTGGTGAACCTTCATTGCACTCCCTCGATGGCAAGTATATCCTTCCTTAGGTAAGGAGCCCAAAACGGTACAGAATCCTCAGCACTTGCCGATACAGTGGGGAAACTTACTTTGGGATTGTTGAGGAGCACCGTGCCTTGAAATTAAATGAACCAGCTTGATTACAAGATACAGCGTTTTGCTTTTGAACTGTATCAATGACATCTTTAATGCTCTAGCTTAATTATTTCGGAAGTGTTGATTCGTCAAAGTCTGTTCCACTCTTGATCCATGTAACTGTTTGTTTTTCTAGAAGTCGAGGTAAAGAAGTCCAAGTGGGCTGCAATGCAGTACAGAGACTGCAATGCTATCCTGACCCTACCTCACCTAAATAAAGATGATGAAGGCCTGTATACATTACGCTTGATAACAAGGGGTGGCATTTCACAACACAGTGCATATCTGTTCGTGAGAGGTATGGAATTCAGTCTTTCGCTCAGCCTTCTTTGTAAAGAGTATTTTAGCAGCTCCTTACAAACCTTTGTAATTCCTAACTATGTATCATCACTAAATAAAAGGGAGGGCAGTTACTTTGATTGATGTCAATATGCCATATATCCTAGGAAATGGCATGGCCCAAACCAGTTCCCTGGTTTTAATGTGCCTGGTGACAAATTGGATGAGTGAATTATATACTCCACTGATTGAATTAAAGCCATTAACACACACACTGGATTTGCAAAATGTGAACAAACTGCTTTGATGCATTTTAATTGTGTCATCTTCATTACAGGTAGCAGATATTATTCAGTCCTTTCCTTTTAAGCTTTAAACTGCGCATTCCCCTCAATGATCTCTTTGAGTAGTTAGAGACAATGGGCTACAATTCGCATTTGGGTTGGGATTGTGTCTGCTGGGGTTTGTGGCATCGGTGGGCGAGCACCTAATTACCGTAGTGCAGGTGGGTGCAAGTGCCATCAGGGGCCACATCTCTGGTGCCTGCTTGCTCCACGCCATGGAAATTTTGGCTTTGGTTTGCCCGTGGGGGAGTGAGGGTTATCCAGGTCATGTTTTTCCCAGCCCTTTAAGCACCACTTTAAATGAAAAATGTTGCTTGACTTCGGGAGTCCAGGCTTCTTGCCGAGCCTAGCCTGAGTCCCACTGGTGGGGCCCACCTCTGCTCTTGTGGAAACCAGTATCCCTCCACTCTCTTGGTGTACTGACTTCTACTGATATGCCAGTGTAAAGAATGTGAATTGTATAATGATATAGACAAAGCCTGCAGTCCTATGCCTATATGCCAAGGATTCATTCAATGCACAGTCAAAAACTTGAAGTTTTATTAAAAACAAAATATTACTTATTACATATACTCATGGCCAAGACCTGTGGAGGCAAAGGATGTTTTGCCACAGAAGGTACATAAGTTACAGCCAGGTTACCCACTCCCGATGGCTCCTTTCTTCATCTTCCACCTCACAGTACAATGGTCTTGTGTTTAAGTTTAAGTAAAAGGCCATTACATAATTTCCTCCATGACCTTCACTTTTGGTTTTGCATTGGATATTATTAACTCAACATACCAAGACTCAAAAAGGCTCCAAAGCATGATTTCAGCACATTAACATAAACTATGTTGTGTATTTACTTGTACAGAAATGAATAAACATTAGATGTATCCAGGAGATGATTAGAACTATCCAAGGCTATTTTATGACATCTAGAGCCTTACAAATATTGCCTGTCAGCTATATTTGTATGTTTTAATTCTAAGATGGCCCGATGTCAGCATCCGCCTCCTCGTCCTCCTCTTTCTTTCTCTGGTGAGGTGGACTGTTAGACCCATCAGGCAATATAAATGATTCTTTGGCGTAAAATTAATTTCTCAACTATTTTTCAATCTTAATTTCTAACACCAGGGGCGAGAACCTCCACTTTTGAGCTTATCGCCCAAGAATGGGCGTTATTTCCGGCGTGGGTGGTAAAAAAAGGTTTTCAGATCGCCGGCTACTCGCCCATTCTCAAAACACCTAGTTTACATTTTGGAAAATGGGCGTTACCGCGAGCGATATCAAATGGGCGGTAGCGTTAAATTTTTCTGACCTTCTGCGATAAAGTGTGGCCATCCTCAGCAACCGCATGGCAATTCTCGATTCCTGCGATTCAGGAGGTTAAGGGTCATCATGACATGCGCAGAAGAGGAGACAAAGAGAGAGGGAGCTCAGAGGCACTAAAAGCGTGTGTGGCTGTGGTGTGTGCTTGTTTGGCTGTTGTGGGAGGAACGACGGAGATTCACCAGCAGCAAAAAGCCAACGAAACACCAAGAACATAGTTGCCACCGAGTTTTTGTCCAACAAATAATATATAAAATAGAAGGGATGGAGGAGGCCCTGGAGCTGGTAGCCAGGAACACTGGTGACAGAGGGCTCCCAGTGATCCCGGAACGCCGCACTGCACCCCAAGGTGATGCACTCCCATTGCCAACCACACATGAGAGCCAGCAGCAACATCTTGCTTATGGCTCGGAGCATGATCCCACCTCGGGACCGTCCTCTCCCATATCCGTCCAAGCAGCGTTTCGGCCGTCACCTGCTGCCCCCCCCCCCCCCCAATGAAGCATCGCCTGAGGAGCTCCTCGGCCAGGGGGCTTGGAGTCAGGAGGCTAAGGGTAAGGGAGAAGTGGGGGGGGGGGGCGCGTAGGATTGGTTTGTACAGAAATACTGATGATTTCAGATTAACATTCGGTTTAAATGTTTTTTATTTAACAAAACGTTGCAGCACATTGGCTCAGATAGCTGCACCATTACACGCTGGTCATTCCTTAATAGCAAAGGGTATAATCACACTTAACTTCAATCAACTTAAACTTTAACTGTTACCAAGGTGATGCCCACCATTGATGTATGACCTGTACACCCAGCAGTGTGTCAGCCTTGTAAATAACACCAACATTCTTTCAGGCAAAGCGATCATTGATGAGCTCCAGACATAAGGCTCTTGCAATATCATGGGCCCTTTCATGGGGTCTACAGGGGGCCGGGGGCATGGCTTCAGCGTCAGTTTGATTGTCTGGCCCGTTGTCAGCATCCGTCTCCTCGTCCTCCTCTTCCTTTCTCTGGTGAGGTGGACTGTCAGACCCATCAGGCAATTCTTGCCCCCACCTGATAGCCAAGTTGTGCAGCATGGAGCACACCATCACAAATTGAGCTACCTGCTCAGGGTGGTATTGGAGCTCACCTCCTGAGTGGTCCAGGCATCTGAAGCACTGCTTCAGCACTCCAATGGTTTTCTCCACGATATTGCGAGTTGCTCTGTGGCTCTCGTTGTATCACCTCTCGGCCTCGATGTGGGTGTTACGCAGGGGGGTCATCAGCCAGGTGACGAGGCCATATCCTTTGTCATCAAGCATCCAGCATTGACCTTGTGGCTCATTATTAAACAAATCAGATACAGTTCTTTCAACGCAGGATGTGTGCATCATGGATGCTGCCCAGAAATGGAGTATTCACTGCCAGTATAATTTGCTGGTTGTCGAACTAGTTGTCGACCTTCAGGGAGTGGAATCCTTTGTGGTTCCTGAAAACCAGCATCCTGAAAAGGTGCCCACATTGCGATGTGCATACAGTCTATTGCTCCCTGCACCTTGGGGAAGTTTGCAATTCTGGAGAATCCTAGAGCCCTCTCACTCTGTGCCTCCCTGGTCATAGGGAAGCTGATCAAGTCCCTCCTGCTTGCGTACAGGGCTTCAGTGACCTGTCTAATGCAGCGATGTGTGGCATGCTGAGAAAGTCCATAAATATTGCCAGCTGTGGCCTGATAAGAACCCGAGGCGTAGAACGACAGTGCCATGGTGACTTTGACCTCGACGGACATTGCAGTTCTGATGGTGCTGGCAGGCTGCAGATCTGCCCTTTTCGGCTGTCATACCTCACTGATAACCTCTTTGTAGAAGCGCAGTCTCCGAAGGCAGGTGGTGTCGGACAAGTCGAAGTAAAAATGCTTCTCCTTGTACTTGCAGAGCGGGGGTGGGGGGGAGGTGTAATGTCTGGTCCTTCTCATCTGTCTGTCACTTTGTACATTGGGCACATAATGCAGTGCAGCGTTCCTTCGGTGATGTCGAGTCTGCTGCATGTATTTGGTCACCAAGAGAGGGTGAGAGGTGAGAAAGGACAGGCCCCATTGCAGTAGTTCTCTGTTTTCCACCGATTGCTCACAAACAAGGAATGTCCCGATGAACACACCTCTTCAATTCCAATCGGTCACAGTGTGGTCAAGATGCTTTTAGAGATGTTCACATCAACTCCAACGACCTACGGAGTACATCCAAACTCCATCGAGGTTGAAGCACAGCAGCCTTTTAAAAGACGCGACATGTGATCGACAACATGGCGTCCATAACGCTGTGATTCGTTCCGGTTAGTTCCACTTTTTGTGGACAGTTTTTTGAGCGAGCGATATTGTGAGCGACATGTGTGAGAGGTGGTGAAATTGACGCTCTCCATGGCCGCTAGTTTGGGTAAATATGCTCTTTACGACAAAACAACAGTCGCCGGGCGTTAATATTGGATCTCGGCGTTAATTCCATGCAGAAAGTCACGCTGGGCGACATTGGCGTTGAATTCGCCCATTCTGCTGATTCCGCCCCCAAAAAGTGGGCAGGCGGTAATATTTTTTCTTGGCGTTAAGCACACGGGGAAAGTAACGCTCAGCGATAAGTTTCCTAAAAATGCCCGTCAGTTTCCATTTTGTGCCAAAATGGGCAATATATGGGCGTTATACGTAATTTCAGCAGTAAAATGGGCGTTAAGTGGACGTTAAGCAGGCAAAAAACGTGGAGGTTCTGGCCCATTGTCCCAGTCCAGCCTGAAGAGTGGGAACTCCCATTTTGGGGAGTCCTTGCCTAAGGATCCACCCCTGGCCATCATTTGCCTTGTCAGTGGCAAATGGAGGTTCTGTCCTTTACAAGACAGCCAGGAAACTCCTGGAAATGGCAGCAAATTAGCTTAACTCATGAGAAATTTCAAGAACTATCATAATTTAAAGGTAATTAGCAGTTCTAGTTGAATGAACTGAAAGGTCAGCTTCTGTTAGGGTTGGATTATGTGTCATAACTCGTTCCTTTAGATTGACGCCATTAATTCCGCATGGGTTCTCCAGATCATTTCCCTAACTTTGGCGTAAGAACCTCTGGAGAAATGGCCAAAGTTATGCAGATGATCAGGAGAATCCCTGAAGAAATTCTACTCCTCAATCATCTGACCATGCTTCTTCTGCTCCACTCCAACAATAGATCCCAAACCCAGTCCCAGAAAGCACCCCGCCACTGGAGACTGTACTATAGTGTGAATCACCTGCTCTCTGAAGGGCATATTTTCCGAACCTGTGCAAATTACAGAAGACTTTCTGTTTTTTGGTGTAATTAACACTGGCTTCATGTCACACAAAAGAACACTCTGCAAGTCGGCAGCAACATTTCCTTTCCTTCTTGCACATCCTTTTTGTCCTTTCAGATGCAGAAGCCCCAGTGGTAGGAGCTCCGGGAGCCCCGATGGATGTCACATATTACGATGCTAACAAGGATTATGTCATCCTCACCTGGAAACCTCCAAATGTAACCAAAGAAAGTCCTGTGATTGGATATTTTGTTGACAGGTATGATTGCTATTGTAAATGTCAGTGTATTGGCAATAGGATGAGGTCTGGTTAATGCTCTCATGTCAAAGTTGCCGAATGTAGTAACATTTATTGAGCATTCATTGACACCTGTGGGGAACTCTTCTCATGGGCTCCTTTCCCTTTCCATTCAGGACATCTCCTCACCTGAGATAAATAAGCAAACTCCACTGTGCCCAACCTTCAGTCAGAGAGAGGGTATCAATAGGGGCTTTTATAAAGATAACATTGAACAGGTTCATCACAATGAATTGGCGGGCAGTAAAAAAAGTGGCATTTGCAGAGATTTAGATGCAGGTCAGTTGCCAATCTTTCATTTTTTCAACACATTGAAGGCACAACCAATAATACTAATACGCGTGGCACATGTGCTACAGCAGGGAACTGGAGAAAAGTCTACCTGTTAATTATAACCCTGTTCATTCTTAATTACCCTGTGCAATTCATACTGCATTAGTCTCCATTTCTACAGTTGGTGAAGCTGGAATTATACAAGCAGTGCAGAAAAATCTAAATTTTAAATATCTGTGATGTTAATGGCTCCCTGTTCTCCAAAGGACATATCTATGCCCTGGTCATTTCCTTCCTTTGTTTTGCTGCCCCATGAAGGATTGGCACCCTCAGTTTCCTCAATAGTATTTGTAGATTTTCCCTGGATCCCATAACTCTTCTGATGACAGGATGGACAATTGAACTACTCTCAAATCTCCACCAGTGCCCACCTTTGGATTGCTGCCAGGAGGCACAAGCATGAGTCCTCCATCCAATTCTTCCTCTGCAGACATCACAACTCGGCTCCTTCCAACTCCGTGTGGCCCAGATTGGGAACTGAGCAGACAGGGTGATTGCTCCTACTCCTTGGTGCTGAGCATTGCTTCTCCTGTGCTCAGCACCGCCACACCTCTAGCGATTAGAAGCAGTTGAATGTGTGCTGTTGCGGGAGAGTGTAGTGGGAATAAGCGAGTGGTCGATGAGGTATTGCTGAGAAGTTTAGTGCAGCTTTGCTGGTCACCAACAAACAGGATTCAACAATTCTGCAGCTTTTGTGCTCGTATGTAGTTTTTGTGTTAAGAGGGTGCACGGAAATACGAACTCATTTGGTACTTTGGACAAAACCAAGCATGTTATATTAGTTTAAGGGTAAAATATGTCGTTGTGCTCAGGAGTGGCGTTGGGGATTTTGCATCGATGTCCGTGGCGCTCTCAGAACTGTCCGAACGTTACCATTGTTTTTGTAGATGTGAAGCCGGAACTGACAATTGGATCCAGTGCAATGATGCCCCGGTTAAAGTTTGCAAATATCCCGTGACTGGCCTGTTTGAAGGACGTTCCTATATTTTCCGTGTGCGAGCAGTAAACAAGAGTGGCATCAGCAAACCTTCCAGAGTCACAGATGCTGTGACAGCCCTTGACCCTGCTGATTTGGCTAGGCTGCAGAGTGAGTATCTTTCATTCACAGACCGCGTGAGTTTAATTACCTACTTAATCTGATCTCAAACAGGAGTATTTTTAAGGTTCTTTTTTTTTAAAAAAAAAAGCAGACTTTCAGGATTCAGGTATTGCAACACAATTTAAAAGTGACTCTGTAAGGCATGTTGCCCACAAATTTTGCCAGAACAAGTGATGGAACATTGGTTACACCCACATCATAAATTATGATAATCCCACGCCCTATCTTACTTTCAATGTAACCAATGTCATAGGCCTATGTTCAGGACTGCTTGTTGAGTTATCAACTCTTTCGTGGACATGTCAGCTTTTTTTTGAAGCGGTTGGTCAGACCTGCTAGTTATCTGGGTTGGCATGTACGGGCGAGGCAGCAGAGGGCAGCTTCCGAATGTGGCACAATACCTCAGTGTGAGTCATCGTTTACGGGAGAAAAAGGGGAGGGAAAAGCAAGGAAACAATAATTTTTTTTAAAGTTATGATTATACACATGTAAGATAACTTGTCATTCGAGTCATTCCAAGCGGTGTTCATGTTTAAATTGTAGAAAGTGGGAGTTACTCCAATGAGTACTAGCTCAAAGAACATACATTTGTAAAGCTGTGTGTTAGACTAACTATGGCGGTAAGATTCCAGGTTGTCCTGGTGATGATTGCAGCAGGGAGAAGGATTTTGCGATAGTTTCTGACCCAGTGCATCACTGTCAGAATGCATGAATAGAATGGAAAGCAGCAAAACAGGTTGCTAGGGACTCTTGCACTGAAATCTGGAATGTGACTGACCCCACCTCCCAAAAAAAATCAAGACTTTTATTGACATTTTCACTGTTTCTTGGTAACTCACATCCAGTGAGTTGCAGCCATAAACAAGGAATGTCACAGGCTAATAGAAAGAGTCCATTGTCTGTGGGGAAATAGAGCTTTCTCACTGGTTTCTTAAAATGTATTCAGTGTTGGTAGTCAAGTCTGAACAAGTTCTGCCACAGGGCAATAGAATAACTATATTGACCACTGACTGTGCACGGCTAGAATGCCAATTTTGTGCTCCCATCACACAGTAGCTGAAATTGTTCATTCATCAATCCGCACGGAGTTGCAGCCTGAAAACATTGTAAATCGAGAAGTGGCTACACCTTAATGGTGAAAGTGTGACAATATTTATTTTCAAAATTCAGAACTATAATTTGCAGCAAAATGGCTGCCCTTTTGCAATCAGTCATTACAACTAGTGACAGCTACATTACTTGTGGAGATCTTTCAGCCTCCAGATTAATAGAAACTGGCACTTTTGCAACACCTGTGATATTATAAAATGTCCCAAGGTGCTTGCTAGAGGTGGAAAAAATGGACGGGACATTAAGCAGTGATGGGATAAGGGTTACACACATACGGAAATGACAGGCAGCAAAAGATCAACTCGTCCGCCATGCCTGTTTCACACAGTCGAGATGCATATAGCATCATGCTTAGACCCCACCCCCTCCCTACCCACCAGTAGCCATGTAATCTCCTGGGAGAGGCAAAATAACAGATAAAACCCCAAGGTCTGTTAAGGAAAAAAATCTGGAAAATTCTTTACTGACCCCCTTAGTCCAGGAGACCACATTAACCATCCTTGTATTCCAGCTACCTTAAGGGTTAAGATTGGTATAAAGGAGGTCTGAGTCAGAAGAGTAAGGGGAACTTAGGTCTGAAACAAGTTGCTGAACCAGAGAGAAGTGAAGCCATGGAGGGACTTGTAGCTGGAAACAAGGATTTTGAAATTGATACAGCGAAGGATGGGGAGCCAATGAAGGTTTTCAACGACATTGTTGCTAGAGGAGTGGGACTTGGTGCAGGATCGGATGTGGGTGGTGAAGTTTTAGACAAGATGCAGTTTATGATGGGTGGAACCTGGGTGGCCAGCAATGACAGCATTGGAGTAATTAGCGTGGATTTCCCCCCGGTGCGGAATTTCAGGGGCCAGTGGGCAGAGAGTGATCTCCAGCTGCCCGATATCCCTGGCCAGAGGCCCGGTCCATTTTGAGGGCTGGAGCTCATTAGCGCTCGACTGGCAGGCTGAGGGCAGAAAACGAACGGCCCAGGGTAGCCCGCCACCCAGCAGTAGGCCCGGGGTAGGTTGTGACACAGCATGGGCATGAATGGGGCAGTAAGTCATTCCCCACTATCTTCGCGGCAATACAGCCCAGTTTCCACCAGGTTGGAGGCCTCAAAATCTCCTCCATTGAAACTGGAGTAACAAAAGGTATGGAGATAGATTCAGCAGCAGTGGGAAGTAAGCATGGGGTGGAGTCAGATGATGTTGTGGTGGTGGAAATAGGTGGTCAGAGGTTATGGCTGGAGCAAAATCGGGTGGCTTTTGTCTAATTGGTGCATAATGATATCCAATCAATCTTGAATGGAGATAAGTACAGCCCTATTTCTCCCTACTAGAATGGTGTGAGACATGGGGAACCTGCACAGTTTCATTGTTGCCTTGAACTCAATAACTTGCTTCCTGAGAGTTTATGAAATTAATGTCATTTACATTAAAACATTGAATGCTGCATCTTTTAAGTAGCAGTTTTATTATGTTGCTATGCTTTTATTATTGCACTGCCATATTTAAACCTTTTAGTTCAAAAATGTTCTTATAGTGGCTCTGGTTAAATGTCCCAAAATGTACTTTGATTATAATTATCTACGGTTTTCTGAAAATGATGATTTATTTCTATGCCTTTTCACTTGTGTTCTCTTATTCCTTGGCCCCAACTGCAATGGTTAGATGGTTGGGCCCATCCTTCTGCGTGATGCCACTGATCATCCTGTTTCAGACTGAGTGCTGGAGGGTCATTCCCGTCGACCATCTTGCCAGTGCTTGGTGCTGAGCTTGATGCCTGACTGAGATCAGGGAATACCAGCTAAGCCGAAGTTGAAAGGCCCCAGTTCCTGGTCCATGGCACGGAATGCATTGCATTAAAGAATGGTTGCAACACAGAAGTAGGCCATTCGGCCCTCGCTAAGGCCTTCACATCCTTCCTAAAGTTCGGTGCCCAGAATTGGACACAATACTTCAGCTGAGACCAAACCAGTGATTTATAAAGGTTCATCATAACTTCCTTGCTTTTGTACTCTCTGCCACTATTTATGAAGCCCAGGATCCCGTAAGCTTTTTTAACTGTTTCTCAAACTGCCCTGCCACCTTCAACGATTTGTGCACATATACGCCCAAGTCTCTCTGTTCATGCACACCCTTTAGGATTGTACCCTTTAGTTTATATTGCCTCTCCTCCTTCTTCCTACAAAAATGTATCACTTTGCACTTTTCTGCATTAAATTTCATCTGCCTCGTGTCCACCCATTTCACCAGCCTGTCTATGTCTTCTTGAAGTTTATCACTATCTGATCACTATACCTCAAAGCTTTGTGTCATCTGCAAATTTTGAAATTGTGCCCTGTACAATCAAGTCCAAGTCATTAATGTATATCAAGAAAAGCAGTGGTCCTAGTACCGATCCCTGGGAACACCACTGTATACCTTCCTCCAGTCCGAGAAACAACCGTTCACCACTACTCTCTGTTTCCAGTCACTTAGGCAACTTTGTCTCCATGCTGCCACTGTCCCTTTTATTCCAACACACCCACCTCACTGGGGAACCCAAAACATTTTTTATGACACTTTTGTAAGAAGAGCAAACCAAGAAAATGATTAGCATTGTGTTTAAATATTTTGATATATTTGTCTCTTGTAGCCATGATTCCTGAGTATTTTCTTATCCTATGCTGTATAACATTTTTTATTCTGTTTTTTCTTTCCTCAGCTATTTATTTTGATGAAAGGAGACAAATCGTTATATGCCAGGATGACTTGGAAGGTAGATTCAATTCTAAACATTATTTTCTTGTGCCTTTTTTTAAACTCTAGTGATTTGAACCTGGAGATTACAGTAAATCTTATTGTATGGCTGATAAATGTGTGTGTATCAAATTAATTTCTCTGCTATTTTACTGGGGGGATTAACCTGTTTGTTTTAAATGGGCCACTGCCTTGGTGAAAGCAGTGTGGAGAGGAACTTGATAGGAACACATTGGGGTAGATTATGGGCTGGCTTGTCAGTCTTCTGCCGCCCCTGTTAGTGCCCCGTAGGGACGGCAATGGCGGCGGGAATGGTTTCCGGGCAGGCGGCCAGCTCCCAGCGACCCGCCGGGAAATTGGTTGCTGGTTTTGTGGGGGCGCAGTGCAGCACCACCTGGGAGCGTCGAGCCGGTGTGCAACGCCACCAGTTTCGCCTGCGCTTCGATTTTGAGTTGATGTTGAGCCTCTCGCGTCCCGTAGCGCCCGAATGAGACCTCCTGGAAAACAAGGTGATCAGAGCTGTCCCAGTGGCGGTGAGTGCAGTAAGTAATGAATGAGCTAAGTGTTGGAACATCAATATGTTTTTCGGGGAATTAAACAGAGTGAGGACTCTATTTTTAGCTGCACTGTTTCAGAAGGTACCTACTGGAGATTGGGGGGCTGAAATTGCCCCTTTCGGTAAGCACTCACCGTTCGGTCGGCGCAGAGGGGCCACCATTTTGAAAATTGCCCTCGTGGATTTTCCCGGCGGAGAACGTTTCCACTCCACCTGTGTTGCTGCCCTGCTGACCCCTTTCCGCCCCACATGGGAAATTGCCCCGCGGGAGCGGATCAGCCACCGGTCAGTGCCACTGACAGCTTTCCCTGGAGGGAAGCTTCTTGTGGCTGGGCGGCAGGTCCGCCCTTAAAGGGGAGGGTGCACTGCCGTGGCCACCATTTTATTTTAATTATTGGCCGACTGCCAGGTCAGCCCGACAATAGTGGCCACGGGTTCAGCCGTCAACGGGCAGCCCGGCACCCCCTCTTGGGTACCGGGCCACTGGCCCGGCTGAAGCCTTCACTGCTGGCCCAGTGTCTGCCATTAAAGTGGCTGCAGAGTTCGTAGCGGCCCTCTGCTTTAACTGAAGGGCAGGGACGTTGTGACGCAGCATGTACGTGTCGCGCTGACATCATCAGCGACATGCTGACGTGAAAAGCGCGGCGCTGATGACTCGGAGCGCTGGCCATTCCGATCGCCCATACTTCCGCCCCACTGACGACCCCACATCCACCCCGCTCAAAAAAAACCAAAGAGCTGATTTTCCCCGGATTGTCCGTCCCATGCATTGGGGCGGACGGAACACTTCAAGATCGGTAGGTGCGCCCCGTTTCGGGCGGAGAGCAATTTCCACTCCTAGGTGTCTCCCTGCAGTGACAAGGCTGTTGGGAGAAGGTTTCTCTTTTATGCTTCCTATGGTTTTAACTGGCAGCAGGCCCCTATAGTTCTGGCCTCCCAGAAGTTGAGGCACATCCCCTATGGGAAGAAAATACGTTTAAAAAAAATAAAAGTGATGGTAGCATACCTTAAAAATGATTAATTTTCATATTATTAAGGTAGGTATGAATTCCTCTCTGAATCTCTTCCTAGATTGAATGGTATGGTACTGAGTATTACAGAATATGAAGGCTCCAGGTTTGATTCCCGTGCTGTGTTTAGCTGGAGTGATAACGGGGGTTCTATACTTGGCCTCAACAACCCTGGGCTAGGGAAGGGTAAAAGATCAGAAAGGCCTTTGCTCTCCAATGATCCCCAGTGGCCCCTGCTGGAAAGAACTTGGCGCTGGATTACTCCCAATGGGTTTCTCCCATTCTCCTGCCATAACTTCACTGGGAGCTCGGCAGGCCATCCAGAGAAATGGCATGAATGGCTGGCAAAGTTACTGTAGGGGTTCGGGAGAACTCCCATAAAGATCGGAACCCTTGTGCATTGATGTTTGCGAGGACAAAATCGGCCATGGCTCTGTTACTCCCCATAGTCTGGCAGCCTGTTAACACGCGCTGGAACTATACTCCATCATCAGCCTCCCTTTTGGGAGGAAGAGAGAATTAAAAAAATGATTCTGCTTTGCAAGAAAGAAAGACTTGCATTTATATAGCGCCTTTCATGACCACCGGACGTATCTCAGTGCTTTACAGCCAATGAAGTACTTTTGAAATGTAGCCACTGTTGTAATGTGGGAAACGCGGCAGCCAATTTGCACACAGCAAGCTCCCACAAACAGCAATGTGAAAATGAACCGATAATCTGTTTTTGTTATGTTGATTGAGGGATAAATATTGGCCAGGATACTGGGGATAACTCCCCTGCTCTTCTTCGAAATAGTGCCACGGAATCTTTTACGTCCACCTGAGAGAGCAGACAGGGCCTCGGTTTAACGTATCATCCGAAAGACGGCACCTCTGACAGAGCAGCACTCCTATTGTTCTGTAATTTCATTCAACCTTAGGGCTGCAATTCATAACCTTTTTCTTCAGTACCATGTTTGTTTTAACTAAAAGTGATCATGTATGAAATGTTTTGTATGTATAGTGGTAGCAGTACACAGTGAGACTCTGGGGCTAACAATGGTGCCTGATATACTGAAGCTGAGGGCATGGGGGCACAGTTTTGGGGTGCAGTTTTGAACCCTCTGTAAAGTTGTAAGTGTGAGCAACAGCCGAATAGATACATTTTACTTCCTTATTTTCCTCTAATTATTATATATTCACGACCCCGAGTAATTTTTATGCCGACTCACAGCTAATGTTTGGAATACCATTTACCTGTTAAAAATCAGACACCTATTAAAAACATTTATTGATAATCCTCATGCATTTAACACAGGAAGAAGAGTGATCTAGTTAGGTTTGTTTGTTTGTTTATTAATTCCCAGTCTGAGCATCATCTCTTGCCCATCTCTGTGCAAGGTGCTGATGCATGCTGGGTGGTTCCACGGGTTCTCTGGTACCTCACCCAAGTCATACTTCATATTCGAGCTTGAACAGTGAACGTTGGCAACTTCTGAACTGTTAAGGACGTCACGACAAAAACCTGATTCTGCCGTCAGCTGACCCTCACCAGCATGCGTATCCAGCACTGGTTATCGGATGGTGATCCGGAGTGGGTATCTGGGTGATATTTTCCTTCTTAGTCTAATTGTACAAGTCTAGTGCCAGGCCAGTTGAGACCAGCTCAGTAACAATCAGAGACTGAGTCTGGGACCTTCCTGGTGCGTATGGTTTAGTGCCATAACAGTGTTTCTTTTCAGGCATCTAAATGCACCTAATTTTTAATTAGAGTTTTAGCATGCAGGTTAAAATTGTAGTAACAGTAAAGCATTTGTCTCTTATCTCTGTTCCATAGGGGACGTAAAATTCCCAGGGCAACCCACGAATGTCCATGCAGCGGAGACCAGCAAGAACTACATTGTACTTAGCTGGGATCCACCTGATCCCCGTGGCAGAGATCCACTGAAGTATTACATTGAAAAGGTATCAAACTTTTATGTGTGCTTGGGCCAAAAAATGTTTGTAATGATTTAATTTTCAAAATGATTTTTGTGATATTACTCCTGCAATTCAAAACTAAAATATCATATTAGATCAAAATAACTTTAGAGTTATCAGGTCTACAACTCGAAAGTAAAACAATAATTGCCTTTTTTGAAAATGCGTTTTGCAGATGATGCTGATAGTTAGATGAGGAAGGATGTGAGGAGACGTGAGTGGAGGGTAAATGCCGGCATGGGCTAGTTGGGCCGAATGGCCTGTTTCTGTGCTGTATATTCGATGTAATTCTACATACGATCGAGAGAAAGGGGCTGCAGTCATTGCAAAGGGTAGCAACATAAGGGGCTGCGGTACAACAATGTTACATTAAGGAAGAAATTGGATCCTGCTGTGCCCATTCCCTGGGTGCAGAACAGGGGCAAAAAGCATCAATTATCTGGTGTTTTTCCTGTGCCCCATGGGCGTCTGAAATATGTTTGATGTCACGATATTCGGGCATCCCTGGAGGTCTGTTAAGTGCCTTGGGCCCAAAATTGATGCACTCACTGGCCACTGCCGCAGACATTCCTGTGCTCGAACCGCCCAGTGCCACGTTCAATGTGGGCGGGAGGGGAGAGTCGCCAGGAAGCGCCTGCCGATGTCAGCCAGCGGCTGATGCGCATAAGTAGACTCCCGCCCGTCGAGGTGCCGTATTCACGCGGGCGGGAGTCGGCTGGAGTCGGCGGTGGACTGCTGCGTGGAGGCTGCTCTGTGCTCAACAGTAAGTGTGAATATGGGCGAAAACAGGTTAGTGACATGTTTTATTATTTATTTCTCTGCAGGGACTTACCTGTATGGGCTCCCCTGAAGGTTGTCAGATGTTTTCTTTTTTAAATGCTTTTTATTTTTAAGTGCTCAACACTCTGTGGGCCCTACTCCATCCTCGGCGGCACTTGGGCGGCCCGACCGAACCCCCTCCCCCTACCAGACCCCCTTCTCCTCCCCTCCCCTCCCTTGCCTGATCCCCCCTGCCCTCCCCTCCCTTGCCCGACCCCTCTGCCTAGACCTAGGCAAAGACGTTCCAGAAATACCCAGAATCTGGAACGGCCTCGGTCCCGAGGTTTCCGGATTTTGGATGTCACACATGTTTCAGTAATTAGATCTAAAATAAATCGTTAGATTATTCTTAGACATATGAAAAGAACAGCAAAAATTGGACAATAGACACAACATTGTAAATGTGCAGTAAATGTCTTGTGCATAGTCTTTCTGTATTGGTGATATTAAACCAAATGTAATGTAAAGATGTTTTTTTAATCTTGGTATTCCGCAGCTCCACCCATACAGATTCCACATCATCCAAGCTAATGTCCTTCCTTACTATTGCGTTAATTTCCTCTTTAACCAGCAACGCTACCCCACCTCCTTTTCCTTTCTGTCTATCCTTCCTGAATGTTGAATACCTCTGGATGTTGATTTCCCAGCCTTGGTCACCCTGAAGCTATGTCTCCAATAGTTTTACAGGTGGGAAGCTAGTTAATTTTTCAAGGAGACAGAGGGAAGTAAAATGGGCCAGAAGCAAAAGATATAAAAAATAAAAATAAAAATGGAGGGCAGAGAAACCCAAGGCAAAAATCAAAAGGGGCCACATTGCACCAAAATTCTAAAAGGGTAAAGAGTGTTAAAAAGACAAGCCTGAAGGCTCTGTGCCTCAATGCGAGGAATATTCGTAATAAGGTGGACAAATTAACTGCGCAGGCAGCAATTAAGGAATATGATATAATTGGCATCACGGAGACATAGCTTCAGGGTGACCAAGGCTGGGAAATCAACATCCAGGGGTATTCAACATTCAGGAAGAATAGACAGAAAGGAAAAGGAGGTGGGGTAGCATTGTTGGTTAAAGAGGAAATTAACACAATAGTAAGGAAGGACATTACCTTGGATGATGTGGAATCTGTATGGGTAGAGCTGCAGAATACCAAAGGGCAGAAAACGCTAGTTGGTGATGTGTACAGACTACCAAACAGTAGTAGTGAGGTTGGGGACAGCATCAAACAAGAAATTAGGGATGCATGCAATAAAGGAACAGCAGTTATCATGGGCGATTTTAACCTACATATAGATTGGGCTAACCAAACTGATAGCAATACGGTGGAGGAAAATTTCCTGGAGTGTATTAGGGATGGTTTTCTGGACTAACATGTCAAGGAACCAACTAGAGGGCTGGCCATCATAGACTGGGTGATGTGTAATGAGAAAGGATTAATTAGCAGTCTTATTGCGCGAGGCCCCTTGGGGAAGAGTGACTATGATATGGTAGAATTCTTTATTAAGATGGAGAGTGACACAGTTAATTCAGAGACTAGGGTCCTGAACTTAAGGAAAGGTAACTTCGATGGTATGAGGCGTGAATTGGCTAGAATAGACTGGCAAATGATACTCAAAGGGTTGACGGTGGACAGGCAATGGCAAACATTTAAAGATCACATGGATAAACTTCAACAATTGTACATCCCTGTCTGGAGTGAAAATAAAATGGGGAAGGTGGCTCAACCGTGGCTAACAAGGGAAATTAAGGATCGTGTTAAATCCAAGAAAGAGGCATATAAATTGGCCAGAAAAAGCAGCAAACCTGAGGACTGGGAGAAATTTAGAATTCAGCTGAGGAGGACAAATGGTTTAATTAGGAGGGGGAAAATAGAGTATGAGAGGAAGCTTGCAAGGAACATAAAAACTGACTGCAAAAGCTTTTCTAGATATGTGAAGAGAAAAAGATTAGTGAAGACAAATGTAGGTCCCTTGCAGTCAGATTTAGGTGAATTTATAATGGGGAACAAAGAAATGGCAGACCAGTTGAACAAATACTTTGGTTCTGCCTTCATGAAGGAAGACACAAATAAACTTCCGGAATTACTAGGGGACCGAGGGTCTAGTGAGAAGGAGGAACTGAAGGATATCCTTATTAGGCAGGAAATTGTGTTAGGGAAATTGATGGGATTGAAGGCCGATAAATCCCCGGGGCCTGAGAGTCTGCATCCCAGAGTACTTAAGGAAGTGGCCATAGAAATAGTGGATGCATTGGTGATCATTTTTCAACAGTCTATCGACTCTGGATTAATTCCTATGAACTGGAGAGTAGCTAATGTAACACCACTTTTTAAAAAAGGAGGGAGAGAGAAAACAGGTAATTATAGATCGGTTAGCCTGACATCAGTAGTGGAGAAAATGTTGGAATCAATTATTAAAGATGAAATAACAGAGCATTTGGAAAGCAGTGACAGGATTAGTCCAAGTCAACATGGTATTGGGGGTAATGTACTGATGTGGATAGAGAACTGGTTGACAGACAGGAAGCAGAGTTTCAGGATAAACGGGTCCTTTTCAGAATGGCAGGCAGTGACTAGTAGGGTGCTGCAGGGCTCAGTGCTGGGACCCCAGCTATTTACAATATACATTCATGATTTGGATGAAGGAATTGAGTGTAATATCTCCAAGTTTGCAGATGACACTAAACTGGGTGGCGGTGTGAGCTGTGAGGAGGATGCTAAGAGGCTGCAGGGTGACTTGGACAGGTCAGGTGAGTGGGAAAATGCATGGCAGATGCAGTATAATGTGGATAAATGTGAGGTTATCCACTTTGGGAGCAAAAACACGAAGGCAGAATTTTATCTGAATGGCGGCAGATTAGGAAAAGGTGAGGTGAAACGAGACCTGGGTGTCATGGTACATCAGTCATTGAAAGTTGGTATGCAGGTACAGCAGGCGGTGAAGAAGGCAAATGATATGTTGGCCTTCATAGCTAGGGGTTTTGAGTATAGGAGCAGGGAGGTCTTACTGCAATTGTACAGGGCCTTGGTGAGGCCTCACTGGGAATATTGTGTTCAGTTTTGGTCTCCTAATCTGAGGAAGGACGTTCTTGCTATTGAGGGAGTGCAGCGAAGGTTCACCAGACTGATTCCCGGGATGGCTGGACTTACATATGAGGAGAGACTGGATTGACTGGGCCTTTATTTATTGGAGTTTAGAAGGGTGAGAGGGGATCTCATAGAAACATATACAATTCTGATGGGACTGGATAGGTTAGATGCAGGAAGAATGTTCCCAATGTTGGAGAAGTCCAGAACCAGGGGACACATTCTAAGGATAAGGGTAAGCCATTTAGGACTGAGATGAGGAGAAATTCTTCACTCAGAGTTCTTAACCTGTGGAATTCTCTACTGCAGAGAGTTGTTGATGCCAGTTCATTGGATATATTCAAGAGGGAGTTAGATATGGCCCTTATGGCTAAAGGGATCAAGGGGTATGGAGAAAAAGCAGGAAAGGGGTATGGAGGTGAATGATCAGCCATGATCTTATTGAATGGTGGTGCAGGCTCGAAGGGCCGAATGGCCTACTCCTGCACCTAGTTTCTATGTTTCTATGTTTCATATGGCAGACAGTTTTGAAAGCAAAGGTCATGGGGTATTTACTCAACTCTAAAGACTAAGGTTGGTTTGCTTTATTCTTTACAATCCTAGCTTGAATAAATTGTTGTAGATTTAAATAAAAAAAGATCCTTGATATGCCACAACCTCTGATATAATATATGTTATGTATGTCCCCTTCACTAATTGAGAAGACGACTCTTAATGATTGATCGCCTTAATACTGTAGTGATCTTATTGAAACGTATAGGATTACATAAGAACATAAGAATTAGGAACAGGAGTAGGCCATCTAGCCCCTCGAGCCTGCTCCGCCATTCAATAAGATCATGGCTGATCTGGCCGTGGACTCAGCTCCACTTACCCGCCCTCTCCCCGTAACCCTTAATTCCCTTATTGGTTAGAAATCTATCTATCTGTGACTTGAATACATTCAATGAGCTAGCCTCAACTGCTTCCTTGGCAGAGAATTCCACAGATTCACAACCCTCTGGGAGAAGAAATTCCTTCTCAACTCGGTTTTAAATTGGCTCCCCCGTATTTTGAGGCTGTGCCCCCTAGTTCTAGCCTCCCCTACCAGTGGAAACAACCTCTCTGCCTCTATCTTTTCTATCCCTTTCATGATTTTAAATGTTTCTATAAGATCACTCCTCATCCTTCTGAACTCCGAGTAAAGACCCAGTCTACTCAATCTATCATCATAAGGTAACCTCCTCATCTCCGGAATCAGCCTAGTGAATCGTCTCTGTACCCCCTCCAAAGCCAGTATAACCTTCCTTAAGTAAGGTGACCAAAACTGCACACAATACTCCAGGTGCGGCCTTACCAATACCCTATACAGTTGCAGCAGGACCTCCCTGCTTTTGTACTCCATCCCTCTCGCAATGAAGGCCAACATTCCATTGGCCTTCCTGATTACCTGCAAACTAACTTTTTGGGATTCATGCACAAGGACCCCTAGGTCCCTCTGCATCTCAGCATGTTGTAATTTCTCCCCATTCAAATAATATTCCCTTTTACTGTTTTTTTTCCCAAGGTGGATGACCTCACACTTTCCGTGTATTCCATCTGCCAAATCTTCGCCCATTCGCTTAACCTATCCAAATCTGAGGGGACTTGACCGGGTTAATGCAGAGAGGATGCTTCCCCTCGTGGGGGAATCTAGAACTAGGGGGCATAGTTTCAGAATAAGAGGTCGCCCATTTAAAATGATGAGGAGTAATTTCTTCTCTGAGGGTCGTGAATCTTTAGAATTCTCTACTCCAGAGAGCAGTGGTGGCTGGGTCATTGATTATATTTAAGGTGGAGATAGACAGATTTTTGAATGATAAGGGAGGGTTATGGGGAACGGGCGGGGAAGTGGAGCTGAGGCCATGATCAGATCAGCCATTATCTTATTGAATGGCGGAGCAGGCTAGAGGGGTCAAATGGCCTATTCCTGCTCCTATTTCTTATGTTCTTAACCCAATCAATAGAACTGGTGATTGGAAACCCACATGAAACATGATCTATATAACAGTGATATAAATAACACCTTTTAAAGCTTTTGTTTTACAAATCATGGAAACACCATCTATACAACATTCAAATATTGTCAGTGACTCCTAGACTGGCAGAGAAAGCAAGTTAATACTCTGCCGCAAATTTGTTCTTAGAACAGTATGTAACAGAGCCTACAAGGGAGCAAGCCATTTTGGATCTGGTCCTGTGTAACGAGACAGGAAAAATAAACGATCTCCTCGTAAAAGATCCTCTCAGAATGAGTGATCACAATATGGTTGAATTTGTAATACAGATTGAGGATGAGGAAGTTGTGTCAGAACCGAGCATACTATGCTTAAACAAAGGGGACTACAGTGGGATGAGGGCAGAGTTGGCTAAAGTAGACTGGAAACAAGGACTAAACGGTGGCACAATTGAGGAACAGTGGAGGACTTTTAAGGAGCTCTTTCATAATGCGCAACAAAAATATATTCCAGTGAAAAAGAAGGGTGTCAAGAGAAGAGATAACCAGCCGTGGATAACCAAGGAAATAAAGGAAAGTATCAAATCAAAGACCAATGCGTATAAGGTGGCCAAGGTTAGTGGGAAACTAGAGGATTGGGAAGATTTTAAGCAACAGCAAAGAATGACTAAAAAAGCAATAAAGAAAGGGAAGATAGATTACGAAGGTAAACTTGCGCAAAACATAAAAACAGATAGTAAAAGCTTTTACAGATATATAAAACGGAAAAGAGTGACTAAAGTAAATGTTGGTCCCTTAGAAGATGAAAAGGGGGATTTAATAATGGGAAATGTGGAAATGGCTGAGACCTTAAACAATTATTTTGCTTCCGTCTTCACAGTGGAAGACACAAAAACCATGCCACAAATTGCTGGTCATAGGGATGTGGGAAGGGAGGACCTTGAGATGATCACTATCACTAGGGAGGTAGTGCTGGACAGACTAATGGGACTGAAGGTAGACAAGTCCCCTGGTCCTGATGAAATGCATCCCAGGGTATTAAAAGAGATGGTGGAAGTTATAGCAGATGCATTTGTTATAATCTACCAAAATTCTCTGGACTCTGGGGAGGTACCAGCGGATTGGAGAGCAGCTAATGTAACGCCTCTGTTTAAAAAAGGGGGCAGGCAAAAGGCAGGTAACTATAGGCCAGTTAGTTTAACATCTGTAGTGGGGAAAATGCTTGAAACTATCATTAAAGAAGAAATAGCGGGACATCTGGATAGGAATAGTGCAATCAAGCAGACGCAGCATGGATTCATGAAAGGGAAATCATGTTTAACTAACTTACTGGAATTCTTTGAGGATATAACGAGCATGGTGGATAGAGGTGTACTGATGGATGTGGTGTATTTAGATTTCCAAAAGTCATTCGATAAGGTGCCACACAAAAGGTTACTGCAGAAGATAAAGGTACGCGGAGTCAGAGGAAATGTATTAGCATGGATAGAGAATTGGCTGGCGAACAGAAAGCAGAGAGTCGGGATAAATGGGTCCTTTTCCGGTTGGAAATCAGTGGTTAGTGGTGTGCCACAGGGATCAGTGCTGGGACCACAACTGTTTACAATATACATAGATGACCTAGAGGAGGGGACAGAGTGTAGTGCAACAAAATTTGCAGATGACACTAAGATTAGTGGGAAAGCGGGTTGTGTAGAGGACTCAGAGAGGCTGCAAGGAGATTTGAATAGGTTAAGCGAATGG
This sequence comes from Pristiophorus japonicus, assembly GCF_044704955.1. Lineage (NCBI taxonomy): Eukaryota > Metazoa > Chordata > Chondrichthyes > Pristiophoridae > Pristiophorus > Pristiophorus japonicus. The sequence goes on along the minus strand of NC_091983.1, from coordinate 40,723,034 downwards.
GCTAAGGTTTGGCAGATGGAATACAATGTCGGAAAGTGTGAAGTCATCCACCTTGGGGAAAAAAACAGTAAAAGGGAATATTATTTGAATGGGGAGAAATTACAACATGCTGTGGTGCAGAGGGACCTGGGGGCCCTTGTGCATGAATCCCAAAAGGTTAGTTTGCAGGTGCAGCAGGTAATCAGGAAGGCAAATGGAATGTTGGCCTTCATTGCGAAAGGGATGGAGTACAAAAGCAGGGAGGTGTTGCTGCAACTGTATAAGGTATTGGTAAGGCCGCACCTGGAGTACTGCATGCAGTTTTGGTCTCCTTACTTAAGGAAGGATATACTAGCTTTGGAAGGGGTACAGAGACGATTCACTAGGCTGATTCGAGAAATGAGGGGGTTAACTTATGATGATAGATTGAGTAGACTGGGTCTTTACTCGTTGGAGTTCAGAAGGATGAGGGGTGATCTTATAGAAACATTTAAAATCATGAAAGGGATAGACAAGATAGAGGCAGACAGGTTGTTTCCATTGGTGGGGGAGACTAGAACTAGGGGGCACAGCCTGAAAATACGGAGGAGCCAATTTAAAACCGAGTTGAGAAAGAATTTCTTCTCCCAGAGGGTTGTGAATCTGTGGAATTCTCTGCCCAAGGAAGCAGTTGAGGCTGGCTCATTGAATGTTTTCAAGTCAAAGATAGATAGATTTTTAAGCAATAAGGGAATTAAGGGTTTCGGGGAGAGGGCAGGTAAGTGGAGCTGAGTCCACGACCAGATCAGCCATGATCTTATTGAATGGCGGAGTAGGCTTGAGGGGCTAGATGGCCTACTCCTGTTCCTAATTCTTATGTTCTTATGTTCTTATATCCCGCCCAAGCCTGCAAATGATTAACCAGAGTTTCTGTCATAAAGTTCTCTTTTCTCTTTCAGACCATGGCTGGCAGCACCAGCTGGCAGAGGGTCAACCTGGAGATTGCTGCAAGATCCCCACGTTTCGCTATATTTGACTTGGCTGAAGGAAAATCCTACGAATTCCGTGTTTATGCGGTTAACAAGTTTGGCATGAGCCAACCATCAGTGTCCACCGGACCGGTTGTAGTTCAGGAACGCATTGGTAATATTTTTGTTCAATGTAGAGTACTTTTTAATTGTAGAATTAGTATTACAAACGCATGCTTTTCTCTTCATATACATCCTGAAGAATAAGTGTAATGTGATCACTGCGCTCTACTAGACCACTAAAGTTGAACTGTAAAGATTCATTACCAAGATGGTGTTGTTGTGACATTATGAAATAACTGTGTGGTCATGCAGAGTCTAACAATGATTGACAATAGCCTATATTAAAGCAAACTGTAATTATAATGAATATCAACAGTCCCTTTTTGACCATCTTTGGACCATATTCTTCAATCCCTGTTCTCTTCAGGAATTCATTCAATTGTCTCCTCAACCCAATTATTCTTCAGATTCAATAGTATTCCTTGGTAACTTATTACTCCATAACTGTTATTCCTCGAGTTCTGAATAATTTCCTTTCTTAATCCTAATTTTTAATCAGTGTCCCTGATAGGCCATCTAGAAAGATTTGCTTGCATCAACCATCAAATCCTTCATTAATGAAAACTTCAAATCCTCCAGTTTTTCAAAGAAAATAAGCAGCTGGTTTGGGAGATCTTTTGTTACTCGACCACCCAGTGTAAATACCATGGTTTAATGCAGCTACTGTAATTTATGATCGTTCAATAAATGGAGGCTATATCTGGAAAACAGTGCAATGTTATCGATAGCGCCACATCTGAGTCTGACCCAGTTTGCTCATGAATGGCAAAGTTACAACAGTGCTCAGCCTCTTGCGTGAAGATACTTGTCCTGAAACTGGTAGCATGTTTTCAACTGAGAAAAATAATGTATTTCAACATTTATTGTTACAGTTGTTTAATCCAAGAAAATTAGTTGAAACAGTTTTGTGATCCAATTCTATGATGGCATTTGGAGAGATTTACCTTCCTCAAGTGGCCATCCTTTATATGTGAGCTTCAACAATGACATTTTTGATTGTATGCAGCATCACAGCCAAGCCTAGTCTTGCCCTCCTGCCTCATCCATGCCCACGCACCTTCCAGGAGGAGACACTGCATAGTGATTAGAAATGAGAAAACTGGCTGATATATTTCCCTTTCCCTTCCCTCACTCAGGGGCAATGCCACTAATTGAAATGTCCAAACTCCTGCTCCAGCTGAGATCAGCTATCTCGATACAGTCCAGGGATTAAATCCAATACTCGGCTGGCCTTTTTGCCTTTGTAACTCGATGGTTATTGCACTTACCAGTTAAACCATTGGCGTGTCAGATGTCACTTTTTTATTACATCTTTAAGACCAAAGGAACTTTAATTTTTTTTCTAGTTTTTAAAAATTTGTTCTTGGGATGTGGGTGTCACTGGCAAAGCCACTTTCCCACCCCTCATTGTCCTGTGCAGATGTTGGTGGGCTTTCTCCTTGAACCACTGCAGCACCTGTGGTGTTGATGCTCCCATGATGATGTTAGATAGTAAATTCTGGGATATTGACCTGGTAATGATGAAGGGGCAGCAATATGGGGTCGAAATTCATTATGGCCATTTTTGAGGCGGTATCACCACCTGAGTACTGATTTTAACGCTGGGTATTAGGCACAGCCTCAAAGTCCTAAATTCAGTTTTCATGCCCAAAGATGAGAGAGCAGCATTAAAAAGTGACGTTGCACACTCATCCTCCGGCAGCAGCTCAGGAGGGCTGCTGAATTTCCCCGACGGTAGGCTGCCTGCATGCTAGAAAAAAAACGGTTAATAAAAAAGAACTAAAGCTTCTCCGTTCCACACACACACTTCCCCACTCTTCAAACTAATGAAAACATGCAGAAATAAATAAATAGAAAAACTTACCTTTCTTTCTGGGCGATTCCACCCGAGGTCTGCTCTTTTACGATGACATTTTTCAGGCTGTACGGCTGCCTCCTGTTACGGTAGCCGTACAAAGCAAATGTCGCGACAGAGGCGTCAAAGCGGTATTGTACGCTGGATGACGTCACCCCGCGGATGGTGTTAGCCGGCGCAGCGTTGCCTCTTGGCATCTCTGCCAAAGAGCCGACTGAATATAGGATGAGGCGTCGACGCCACTTACCGTCGAAGTTAGGCCTTTGCCGTCCGTGAGCCACCTAGCATTGGTGCTAACAGGCAGCTTTATAAAGCAAATTTTGGCCCACTATATCTCCAAGTCAGGATGGTGCGTGATGGTGTCCCCACAACATTGCTGCTCTTATCATTGATGGTAGGAGTTGCAGTGTATCCTGTAGATTGTACACACTGCAACCACAGCACACCAGTGGTGGAGGGGATTGGTATTGAGTCCAGTGGCAGGGATACCAATCAAAGTGTACTCTCTGC